>NC_133800.1:27700831-28027824 GCF_043250625.1 Sebastes fasciatus | reverse complement strand
GATGGCAAACTTCCAATTAAGATGTTTTTCCCTTGCTAGGGCGGGCCTCAGGATGAGAAAGATCCTTTGGTGTATTTGCAAAGATGTAGTGACTTCCTGTCTCTGAAACCACTTACCCATGGTGAGATCCTAGCGACCATGAGAAGTGTATTGCATGGTTCTGCACGTGATTGGTGGGAGACTGTTAGGGAGAAAATCCATTCATGGGAGGAATTTCAGAGAGCTTTCCTATCATCTTTTCTTCCCGAGGACTACGTTGATGTTCTGGAAGAACAGATTCGAACCAGGGTGCAAGGAAGAAATGAGTCACTACGAGACTTTGTTTTCTCCTTTCAAGCACTTATCAAACGTTGGCACTCTTCGGCCACAGATGATGAGATTTTAAAAAGAATATTGAAGGCTATGAATCCCTTTCTGGCATGTCAGCTCCGTGGTCGGGTTACCTCCATAGATGAGATGATCCGCATTGGGAGTCAAATAGAAGTAGATTATGAAAACCAGAAAAGGTACAGGAGAACTCTGAACGAATCTCACAAAGCTAATGGTACAACTGAAAAGAAGGTTATAAAGAGACCTGAAATGGTTTTGTGTTGGCGTTGCCATGGTGAGCATGCACCAGGGTTCTGCCCTCAGTTTCATGTCTTCCCAGGTAGCTCAAAATACAGTGGACAGCAAAAGTCAGAGTCAAAACAGACTTCAGAGTCCAGTAAAAAAGGTTCCATGGCTACTGTTGCTAGTCAGCCTGCAGCCAAGAACCGCCAGAAGCAAAAGTCTACTAGTGTGGTGGGATCTTCATCTCACCTACCCACTAGTCTAAAACAGTTGGTTGTGCCCATCATGGTACGTCAGCGTCATGGGAAAGCGCTTGTGGACACAGGTGCTACTTACACTTTATTGTATGTGAGTCTGTGGAATAAGATCAAAGGCCCCAATGAGTCCCTTGTATCATGGCAGGGTGGACCAATGTATCTTGCGAATGGCCAGCAAGCAAATCCTATTGGATGTAAAGTGCTGGAGTTCAGCATGCATGGTAACAGTTGGTTCGTACCTACCGCAGTACTGGATGCAGATGTGTTGGTGTATCCATTAGTTCTTGGTTTAGATTTTATGAGCATGAGTGGGCTCCAGGTCAACGTCCGGGACAAGGTATACTCTTTTGCTGGTGATGACACCACCAGGGTTTTCCCTTTCCAGCCTGTCCTGTGCCCTAGCGATGGTTGGGGTGTTCTGAGTGTGAGCAGTGTTGCTTTGTATACTACCTTACCACCTACATTACCGCTCTTGCCTGCTGTTAGTGATGACTGGTGTAACCTAGCTTGTATTCCTAAAGGTGATGACTTACTCAGTCTGCTCCATACTGCTGTTGCAGACAGTGGTTTAACAGGGAGGGAGGCTGAGAAATTGTACCAACTCTTGCTAAACAACCCGCGGGTCTGCACCACCACTTTAGGCCGTACCTCTGTGCTGAAACATAAAATCAAATTAAACAGTGATGTTGTGGTTACCCAGCGCCCCTATCGATTACCCCTACAAAAGCAGAAGATGGTTAAGGAGCAGATCGAAGAGATGCTTCAACAGGGTATCATTGTACCTTCCCATTCACCATGGGCATCCCCGATTGTAGTGGTGCCTAGAAAAGATGGAACACCCCGATTTTGTGTTGATCTCCGCCGTGTTAATGAATGTAGCGAGGGAGATGCCTATCCTCTACCAACGATTTCTGAGATACTTGAATCTCTGGCAAGTTCAGCTGTGTTCACCACCTTAGATCTCAACAGTGGTTATTGGCAGGTAGAAATGGACCCGGAAAGCCAGCACCTCCCACTGCCAATTCTCTGGTGTTTGCTGTTGTTTCCCTTTTCCCTAGTGTTTTTTTGGTTGAGTTGCTGAGTGATTAGAGGGTTATTCAGTTCACCTGTTGCGCAGGGTGTGGGGACTGGCTCTTAAATGATAGTTGAGAGCAGCTTGGTGCATTCCCCTCTTGGCCAATCAGGGTGTAACGACGCCCTTTCTGTAGGGCTTAAAAGAGGAGGGAAACTGCACACCCAGTGTCATTCTGATCTCTCCTTTACTCAATGCAACATGTGTTACCAGCTTTACCAGAAACTCTGGTCTGTTTTGGGCCCTTTTGGGATTCTGTGATCTTTGTGTTTTGTTTGTTGAGAGTGTTGACTCCTAGTTGGGGAAACAAGTTAAGTGCCAACCAATTGGGTTACCTGCACTGGGACGATTAGGTGCTATTTGTGCAACAGCTGGCTTGCCTTACGATAGTCTAACGCCTGCAGGCTGTATTTTTGTATTCTATTCATTTGTTGATTTTCAATGAAACCCTTTATACCCATTTCTTTTAGTGTATTTTATTTGGGAAAACTTTAAAGGAGGGTAAAAGGAAAAACACAAACCAATATTTCAGTTTCCTTAATTGTTTGTTAATATAGAGGCATTTGTTCATTAGTGAAGAGGCATTTGTTCATTATTATTATTAAGAAGGCATTTTATTTTATATTATGTGGATGGGAACTGTTTTCAGTCTTCTGACTGAACAACTAAAGTCTGGGGAACTCAGAACGTTCCAAATTTATAGTTTAGCATATATAATGAGACTATATTAACGTTTTGGTCATTGGTCCCTGATTCCAGGGTGGTGCCCCGTTTATTATTGATGTTTATTGATAATCTTTATTAATATTAATAATTCTATTATTACTTATTAATTAATTTGCTAATAACCAAAACCTACTTAAGTAGAACCCCTACAATAATATACAATGATTAAAATGTACAGGATTTAAAAGATAAGCACATCCCCAGAGCTGTGGACTATTAGAAATAGCTGGTCCTCACATAACTTGTTCATTAAAAGAAATCATCATCTTCTTCATGTACCTGAAGCCTCGTCTTCCTCCACCTTCATTCCACCGTTCTACTTTTCTTTTATGAATGCGGAGCTCATTATTCATCCAGGGTGCCCATCCTACAACTGCTCAAGCTTCAATGACATCTCACTTTAAAGTAAAAATGTTTTTTTTTCAAATATCTGTAATTTGTTTCAGGTCATAATACACTGCTGGCATATAATGACATTGTTTTACCCTTGTGATTAATTGGAAAGTACCAACCTCTGTTTGATTAATACCGACCTTTTACTAGGTTCCACAGACAATTATAGAATATTTAACAGATGATCATAATCTCAAACTGCAAGTGCAACGCAAGTATCACCCTCTCAATTTTCATTACTAACTAATGTTCTTTTCCAGAATGGCCCACAATAGTCAAGTTTCCCTCAAAATATAGTGCACATTTTTACAGAATTTCGAGAAAATTGGCAAAAGAAAATGCACATTGTGTGTTTCTATCCTCTACTAGGAATTGGACACACTGAGATAAACAGTTGGTGGAGCAAATTTTCTAGTCGGATGCCATTAAACCATTACTGAGGAAGAGGTTACCAGTCAAACTATGGAAAACCCATAGACCGCATACTGTATAAGAAGAGGACATAGTCATTGATTTGTGGACTGCCGTCTTCAAGCCTGGAGTTTGGCTTTTGACTGCCATCTTAGTTTTTGGCTGTCGCCATCTTGCTTTTTTGCAACCAGAACTGACACAGAGGATGGTATGAAGTACAACTGATGCTGAATAAGGCATTTCTAGCCAACCAAAATTATTATAATTAACTTTATTGAACTGAAAACACACTGTGAAAGGGTTAAAGTTGTAAGACGAAAACATGGACAACTCCCAGACCGAACAACGCCGTGGTAGCGACCTGTCAATCACAAGGTAGCCACGCCCTAAAGCATACCCTGCTTTATGGTCTATTTGACTATAAATGGGACCATAATTTACTAAATGAACATCATGCTGTATTAAAGAAGACTTGAAACTAGAGATTGAGACCATAAACTCATGTTTACTGAGGTAATAAATCAAGTGAGAAGTAGGGTCATTTTCTCATAGACTTCTATACAATCGGACTTCTTTTTGCAACCAGATGAGTCGCCCCCTGCTGGCTATTAGAAAGAATGCAAGTTGAACGCACTTCCACATTGGCTTCACTTTTCAGATCCGGAGGTTGCTCACTGGGAAAACCACGTACAAAACGTGATTGGCTGTTGTGGTATTTGTGTTTGTTCCATGTATTAATTTGAGGAAGGTTGCAGTCTTTCCAGTGGATGTTTGAGTGACAAATAAGTCACATGTATGTTTCATATGTCGCATGGCTTATTTTCTAAATCTGTATACATTTAATTTTCATCGATGCACCAACTTTTCCACCTCAGCTGACCGATAAAAAATGTTTTTTGTGATATTTCAACTTTCCAGCCTTTCCATAAAAAATTATATTGTGCATAAAGACAGATGAATATAAATGCACTGGGAGGGAGGGAGGGGGGGTTGTGTGTCATGCTCAATGGCACTTAGACAGGGCACATGTAGCTGCTGATGGACACACTTCAGGCCATTTCAGGAATCAACCACGTGATCTTTTTGTTGCAGAATACCTCGTGTAACCCCTGTATGGTGACGCAGCCGCCCTCTTGACTTAATCACCAAGTATGAAAATGTGACTCAAGTCTCCATTACGGTGTCTACCCCACATTGGTACCCAAGTGATAACAAATAATGTCACTCTGGACATTAACGGCCCACTTCTCTGCAGGTGACCGCTAAAATTCGCTTAATTCCCCGACAGTTCTTAAGGTTCTCCCCCAGAATAGAAAAAAAATAATTACCTCCATTTATCATAACGGCTGAAAGTGGAGTCCTCCTCCTTGTGTTCTCTGTTATCTAGCAGATGACGCACAGACATTACATATGGAGCCCGCTATAGCACAGCTGAACTGTAGTGCTCAAGTTTATTTAGCGGCACGGTGAGATATAACCTGGTAGAGTTCAAAGTGTGTGTGGTAATTCATGCATGATCAGTGAGATGAGACTAGCCTTTGCCTTGCATCAGCTATCACTTGATGTGTCGACATGCAGACAAAACAGAGTGCAATTCCTGGATATCACACACACACACACCCATACAAACTAAAAATAGCGGTTTGATGAAAAAAAGTCTTTGAATCCACTTTAAGGATGTATCTTTAGACACACGCATACACTTATTCAGTACACACACACATACACCCTCATTCCACGGTCGGCCATGTCATTATGTCAATCACTTCCTGCTTGAGTGGTACCATCTGCCCTCTCATAAAGCCACACACCATGTGGATCACTGTGCAAAGCCCCTGCTTAGCCCCGTTACGTCGCACATTGCCCAGAGTTAAGACTCCCTGGTTAAAATTACATTGGGTTTTTTTTTTGTACGCATCTTCCCCACTTCCTGTTTGACCCTTAGCCTTTTTTTTATTCACATTAAATAAAAGAAACAGCTGTAATGTATGCATATGTGAATAGCTATAGGAGACGTTTTGTTTGCATGACTATATCTTCATGCCTGTATGAATACGTATGCCAATTATTTCGCAACACGCGTCATCCAGAATGACCATAATTCACATCTCTTTTCCATGTGACGTTCTCCTTTCCGTCAGCCTGTTGAATCGCCAGCCAGTCCTTCTCCAGAAAATTATACAGTGGCGCATGTAGTGTGCCGAGGATCTGAATGTGTTTACAATACATTTAGAGGGATTACTAGCATTATCACAGCAGGAGTGCAGGCATATCTGTGAATGTATAGTGAATATGTAGTATGATGACTAAATTTTTACAGATCATGCACATGCTACAGTATATTTTAGGTAAAGGTATGTCTTGCCACTACAGTGCTTTCCCATCTTACCCTTTTTCCAACATTTTTAAGGCATCTAATTAGTCATGTTCAGGACAAGTGCTCTGTCTTATGTTTCTATGGCAACTTTTGATTAAATATTTTTCCATCATGTTCCTGCTTCTTGGTGGATCCATTGAGACCATTTAATAGCCTGTCTGCTCAAAGGTTCTCTTGTACAATGTTGAGAGCATTAAAGGACCAGTGTGTAACAATAAGGGGGATCTATTGGCAGAAATGGAATATAAAAATATTGGCACAGTTTGATTGTATGGAATCACTTTGTGTTGATTGTGGAATCAGTTGAACAATATGAATATGGGATTATGTATGATTAAAAACAAAACGCTCAACTGAAATACTTGTGTGAACTGAAGTGATTGCATGTAGGACTGAATGAATTATTACTGATTACATAGATATGTGCACCTCTGAGCTAATACACAGTAATGCATTTTTTAAATATATATAATTCTGTTTCCATGCTTTTAAGATATTTGTTTGTTTTGTTGGTTTGCAAGCTTTCATTTTATTATGTATGTATTTTGATCCAGTGTGGCCAGATGTTATTTTCTCACTATCCTGTTGATTCAACTCATGTAATGTAGGCTAATCGTTTTGCCTGAAAGTACAAAACTAAGTTCACTTGAGTAAAATGGACTTATAACTTTGTGTTGCTGTAGTGAACAAAGATTTCAGTGGTGCACATGCGTAGTAGAGTACAGCAGGAGAAGTTTCCAGAAACTGGGTGGACTGGAAACCTTGGAAGAACAGGAACCAGCGGGCAACCTCTGGGTCTGAGAAATGAAGCCAATGTGCAAGTGCATTATATTTGCATTCTTTCTAATAGTCAGCAGGGGGCGACTCCTCTGGTTGCAAAAAGAAGTCTGATCGTATAGAAGTCTATGAGAAAATGACCCTACTTCTCACTTGATAAAATTACCTCAGTAAACATTGTAAACATGAGTTTATGGTCTCAATCGCTAGTTTCAGGTCTTCTTCAATACAGGATGATGTTCATTTAGTAAATTACGGTCCCATTTAGAGTCAAATAGACAATAAAGCAAGGGTGCTTTAAGGTGTCGCTACCTTGTGATTGACAGGTTGCTACCACGGCGTTGACCGGTCTGGGAGTTGTCTGTGTTTTCATCTTAGAACTTTAACCACAGAGTGTGTTTTCAGTCCATGAAAGTTAATTATAACCTTTTTGGTGGCCTGAAAATGTCTTGTGCTCCACCCTCTTGTGTCACTTCTGATTGCAAAAAAACAAGCTGGCGACGACCAAAATGCTGAACTCGAGGCTTCAAAATAGCAGTCCACAAACCAGTGGGTGATGTGACGGTGACTTCTTATAAAGTTTATGAGCAGAACCTGTTCTGAGTGGCTGTAGAGAGTCAACTGGTTGCCTCTATATGCAGCCATTAGGTTTGTGTCATTTGCAAAACTGGTATCCATTGTTATGCAGATGACACATTGGTATACATCTGTATTTCACATGATGATCCCAGCCCTGTTGACAACCCTGTCAAAAGTAATTCGCAGTTGTACATTTTAACTGACCCATCTGGAAAGGCAACAGAATGCTTCTTCCCATACATGTGCTCCCTCCTTTCCTCAGTGTGCTTCATCTCCTTGTTCTACTCATGCTTTATCTTCCACTTGTGCTTCTCCTTTTGTGCTTTTTTTCCTCCCTATCTGCTCATTATTCTAAGGTGTTGTTTGTTTTTTAATATTTTCAGCAATTTTTCAATTATTTGTTTAAATTTCAGCTCCTGTGTCCCTTTCTGTCAATTTTCTTTTTTCTTTGTTTGTGATGCACTTCCAAAAGAACTAAGAGGGAACTTTAGATGACGACAACTTGAAAGCTTTAGGTTTAAACAGGAAGTGTCTGCCCCTAAAGACAGTTTTGCGTCTGTCATTTTGAGATATATGCCTATACCCTTATAAACGGAAGAGAAAGCATGAGTTTATTCAATTTTTTCCAGACTTGCCAGGTTTATTGCTCGAGGCAAATGTACCTCACTCTCTCTATACTTTTGTTCTGTATGCTTATCAATGTTGAATTGCATTACAAACCGAAGAGACTGAAATGACAGATGGCCTCTTTAATGTATATCTGCTTTTTAAGCAATCTGATGATTTAGCCTCGGGCTGCTTCCCCCCAAAAAACTTACTGCAGGAATAGCTGTGTAAAAAATGATTCCTAATGCAAAGGAGATCACTAAAGATGAGAATAAAAAAAGAGAAAGTTGGTTCGTTCTGAAATATATAAGGTGTGGTTTTATGAAATCGTATAGAAAAACATAACATGGATGTCCCTTGAGCCTCCCCCTCAAGGGACGGATCCCAGACGTTCCACAAACAGAACCGGGTGGGCGGAGGGGGGTCCGGAGGAGGGACTCCAGGAACAGTGGGCACCGATTATCTCAGGCGGACAGCCCGAGGGCAAAACCGGGACAGAGCCTGGGAACTCGGGCGGACGGCCCGGGGGCAGGGCAGAGACAGAGCCGGGAAACTCCGGCAGATGACCCGGGGACAGAGTCTGGGAACTGGGGCGGGCGGCCCGGGGCCAGGGCAGAGTTCGAGCCGGGGAACTCGGGCGGACGGCCCGGGGGCAGAGCAAAAACAGAGCCAAGAAACCCGGGGGCTTGGAACTGTGGCCCAGCAGTCACAGGAACACAGTTTTTGGGCTGAAACCCAGGCGAAACAGGAGGTGGCGGTTGCGGCCCTACCGAAACGGAGGTCGGCCAGACCTCCGACAGGACGCTTGGAGCAGAGGTCGACCTGACCGCCGACAGGACACTTGGAGCAGAGGTCGGCCGGACCTCCGACACAGGAGTAGGCTTGAATTCGGGTTGAACACTGAGAAACTCAGGAGAACGCCGTCTCTGAGACCCACGCTTCCTTCTGGGAGATCCAACCCCTAGCATGACATCCGGCTTGAAGCTAGTGTCCTGGATGCTAGTATGGCGAGGAGCAGACTGGAAACTTAGTGGGCCTCCCAGGGCAAGGCGGGTTCCTAAGAATAGATCTGGGGCTGATGCTAGCTTTGAGCTAGCTGACTGCTGGGGCATGGGCTGGAAGCTCAGGAAGCCAATGTTAACAGCCTGGAGTGGAGAATGGTGACTTGTAGGCAGGGAGAGCTGATGGGTGTGCATGAACTGGTTAAGTCTCTTAAGTACAATGTCTAAGTGGGGCACAAAATGGCTCACCCAGGGCTTCTCCTTAAAATATTGCCTCTGTACAGCAAGCTGTTCCAAGATGGAACTCCAAGCATCAGAATCTGCAGAAACAAGTCCTTCCACAGTCCTTTCAAAATCAAAAACTTTTAATGAAAAAATTCGCAGCTCTGCTGGGTCCATTTTACTTGGTCGGTTCGTTCTGTCGTAATGGGGAGTTTACATTTAACATTGAACCCAAACGCAGAGTTTCAGACAGAACAGGTAGTTTTTAAATAAAAGCGAGCTTTAATAAATCGAGCTGAAATAATCCGAACAACAGAAAAAACACCAGGCATCAAGAAAAAACAAAAATGCAGGGAGGGGAACAACGTACAAAAGAACAAATAGAAACAAACAACCAAAAACCAAACAGAGGACAAAACCAAAAATCACAAACCAGGGAAACACGAGGAACACCAGGATCAGAGCAGGAGGAAACAAGGAACACGGAGGACAAGGTAGACGGGGCTGGAGAGACAAGACGAACCGACAAGGACAGAGGGGAAACACACAGGCTTAAATACAACACATGATTACACACAGGTGAAACAAATCAGGGCGGGGCAGACAATCAACAAAAGGCGGGAAAACAAACAAAGGAGGGAAGTAAAACCAGACAAGACACAGGAGGAGTGAATTACCAAAATAAAACAGGAAACACCGGAATATAAAAATACACCAAATCCAAAATCACAAAAGTAAATAAGAGGCTGGCACAGCCAGAACATGACAATGGAGGATTTTATCTTTTAACAGTTTTAAGACTTTAAAGGAACAGTGTGTAACAATTAGGGGGATCTATTGGCAGAAATGGAATATAATGTCAATAAGTATGTTTTCTTTAGTATATAATCACCTGAAAATAAGAATTGTTGTATTTTCGTTACCAGAATGAGCCGTTTATATCTACATACGAAGCGGGTCCCGTTCACGCAGCCGGCCGCCATGTTTCTACAGTAGCCCAGAACAGACAAACATAACTTTTCCTGCTTGGGCCGTAGTCTATAACGCTACATAAGAACGTACATTGCCAAGAAGTGAAAGTCAATTGGGTGCTCCATTGCAACATCAGTTCCCAACAGCAAAGTTACGCTTCCGCCATTTTGGACTGAAAGCCAATACCGGACACCAGTAAAATGTCTAGTAAAAAGTGGCGTATAAAAGTAAAACAAAATAATTTCTATAATGTCATATTCTACCGAAATGGCTTGTGTTGAACAATAAAATATTCTAAATATAATAACAATCCAAAATGGCGGCAGCGGCTGTGGTAAAAAAAACAGAGTTTCGTCTCTTTGCTTCTATACCTTTTGACGATACTCGCTCCGGAGTTAACCCTCGTCTCTCCACTCAGCCGCCGGGAAACAAGACACGGGAAACTACTGTTGTTCTTGAGGAGCTGCAGCATTTATTTCTGCACAAATTGCAACTTCCACCGTTCATTCACTTGATAATGTCAAAGTTAAATTAACTCTGTCGTCTCCTCCACTAGCTCACTTGTTCGTTCACATCATCACACACATATTCATCGCTGCTCTCTCTCTCTCTCTTGCTTCACCACTCACTTGACATGTACACACAGCCTTTAGGCACTGGCTATTCACCGACTGATCTAGGCTACTCTCTAGAGAGGGCCATTTGCATTTTCACGCTGGCCACCGCAGCTCTCCTACACGCTTGGCACACAAGAGAGGTTTCAATCTGCAACCTCACTGCTAGATGTCGCTAAATCCTACAGACTCTTCCTTTAATGCTGCTTTCAAAGTAATGTACAGCGTGTACAAAGTTAACATTCAAAGGCATTTTCAATTTTGAGCCAAACATCAATAATTCTCAATACATGTCATACTTGAATTTTGTGCATAATGGTTTGTCTGTTTACAGTTTGTTTTGTTGTATATGTTTTCTGTTGGTTTGAATTAATCCATGAAATATGAAAGTGGTGCCAATTATTGTGTGAAACTGCAACTTTTAAACTTTTGTTTGAACTAGGCTTTGTTTGTTCATACATTATACTGAAGTCCAGATTCATTGGATTATGTTCCATGGGCAATTTGGCATGTTATTGTGCCTTAGCTGTGGTACATAAGCTTCCAAAAAGATCATTGTGCAGATAAATAACCCCGTTCATCAAGCATTTAGACTGAACATTTCAGCTCTGCAAACTAATCCATCAAAGCTGACACCCTTGTTCCCTAAAGCTCAGCGTCACTTAACTTGCCTGACTTGAAAGACAGAAATGATCAGTTGGTTCGTGTTTGTGCAAAGATTGCATTTGATTTGCATCCAAGGCTTCTTCAGCAAATGAGGATTCCATAAGTGATCTCCATCCATACGTGACTGCAACAGGTGCAAAACAAACATTATTAGGCACATTTCCACTAATCTTAGTGTTCTGAGATGCTCATTTGGAGCATATGATATAATGATTATTTCAAACATGTATGATTTGTTTTATTTGTACAATTTATTACAAATTGCAAAATGCATGTACAGTCCTTATAGACTTGCTTCCCAAAAGACCAAAAAAATCCTTTTAGATTTTGACACTATCAACTCTCAAGAGAGGATCTGGAATAGATTCTCTCCCCAGGCCCAGCAGGAGGGTTAAGGGCTCAGAAGTTGTCAGCTTTACAGTTTGTGTAGCAGTCCTGGAGAATTCAAAACGAAGTGGGCAGTGCAGGCAAAATGGTGATAAAATGAGAAGGTCTGAATATATGCAAGACGAGGCCAGCAGTTTCCCACAGGCTACGATGTGGAGAACTTGTTCCTTTTGATGTGATCCGAAACATAACATCATTGTTGATTCCCCGTAGCTCCTGGGTGAAACTGAAAATCTGTAAAGACCAGTAGGCCAGTGCGAGGCAGGAACGCAGCCGGGGCATTTTATGCAAAATCTCTCACTTGAAAAGAAAAAACACCCACTCTTTGTTGGCATTGAGATCGTCTTGTAACCAACAAATTGAGCACAGCTAAAAGGGTCAACGCTGCAGAGCTAAAGACAGAGGATTGAAAAGAGCCAAGGGCAACTCTGCACATGGAAATGTGCTGTTTGCACTTTGTCAAGATCATCGGGCAAAATCATTATCGTCACAGATGAGTTCCACTTTGTTTCATGGCTTCACAGCAGACTGTTGAGGATGATAACAGCAGCATGTGTGGTGTTCAGCCCCAAAATGCTCGTGGGTGGTATGCAAGAGCTTGCAGTGTTTTAGAGTCTATTATCTAAACCATATCATATTTTACTGTACTCCTCTTGACATTTTTGAATACTTTATTATATGCAGCTTGAGTCTAAATCCATAGCAGACATTTATGAATCTGAAACCAGCACACCTGGTTCCTGGTATCAGGCATGCTTGCACACCTGTGGTTTTCCTACTATGACAAGTCCAAATGTTGTTTAGCTCCTTGGTTAGAAGAGATGCATTTCCTTGCGTTGAACACCAGTAGCCGTAATCCGTATATTATAGCCTACAGATTTACAGACACAGAACAAAACTGTGTGGAAACAAGGCGTAAGTTATTGCATCTAGGGTGTTGGATGTTTGACTGAATAAACATAACACAGCTACTGCTGATCTACATAGGGGAAATTGTAAACATGTGTGGAACATGTCACTTCTCACATGTGTATTCCTGACAAAATCCTCATCGGGGATTCCTCCTGGTGAAAGATTTTGTAGTGTGTGACCCCCTGTCGCCGGTCAGTCATGTAGTGTGAAAACCACAACGACTTAAAGACTCATGATTGCAAGACAGCAAGTTGTGTAGTGTGAACAGTACAGCGATCCGACGACTTTGAAAGTCTTGTATGAACTTGGCTTTAATCCAGTGCAGGCAGAAATGAAGGGGTCATAACACCCCTTCCATAAATGGACCTCATGGACTTCATCCAACATTATTTCATTGCAGTTACAAAATGTCTTCTGTGACCTATAGGCCTATACTGCAAACTGTAAGTGGAGCAGCCAAATAATTATCAGAACTTTTGATCACGGGTGCTTTTTCTACTTTGACATGTCACATGTCTGAAAAAAACTCATCTAACATGTTGCTTTACCACGCCCCTTGGCCGCGCTACTTGGCCACGCCACTTGGTGTCACTTTATTTTTGGCATCAAAACCACTAACTACTAAACCACTATAGTTAGGTTTAGGAAAGAACTACATAGTTAGGCGTAAAACTACTACATTTGTACAGTGAAAATGACACTAAACGTTGTGAACACGGGACATGAATGAACAGCTGATTGTAACCTAAAAGTGTTACTGGGAACTGGCAAGAATACATTTTTCTTCCATGTTTTAGATAGAACAGGAATTGGGAGAGAGAGAAAAGAGCACCTGAAATGGTGAAACAAAGCATTGATTTGAAGCGCATCACGCCAGCGACAAGTGTCGGCCGCCCGCCAGTTTGTAGCTTCATGTCACCAGTTTCCATTGAAAATGACTTGTAGCCTTTAGCTTTGTCGCTTGTAGTGTGAACACAGCATAAGTGTCTCCCATTCTTGGCTCGGGCTGTGACAGCCACATCCCATAAATAAAAACGGAGCTAACATTTATGTGTCAAGAAGACTGGATATCAACTTCTGACTAAACTTAGCACTGTAAAAACCAAAAGCGTCTTGCATGACCTTTCAAAGAAATGTGTTATGTTACAGAAAAAAAAAGTGACGGAGCCATTATACAACTCACTGGCCTCTTGAGCCCTTCAAAGTGTTTCTTTACAAATTCTAAAGCAATAGCCTGAGCAAAGACTGTGAAATCATCTTGCAATTGAAAACGCTGGACTTGATGAAAATTTAGGAAGGAAACCTTTTACAGCGCTCCCCGATGACTGGTTTCATCCTCCTGAGACTATGATCATGAACACAATATAGCCGGATACATTAAAGTCCACATAAGGCTGTTTTGACCTATTAGAGGTTTAGGACTTTAGAACTGCATTAGGTGTTGAAATTACTTTCCCAAATTCCACTGAAGCACCATAATGTGCTCCATGGGAGTGGCAAACAATTTCAAATTCCTATTCTATAAGTCACAGGATGAGTCCACTGGTGCTATTGATATCTGGAACTTTAAATTAGTTTTGCAAAAACTTCAACCAAACGAGCGCGGGTATGAATTCTGTGTTGTGTTGCAATGGTCTTAAAGAATTGATGTAGTCGTAGCAAACAACCATAATGTCTCCTGCAAACATCTATTAAGATGTTAGAATCTCTGTGGGAAAACAACAACAAATTATTCAGACGATGTAAACCGGCTAATGCCATTATCCAGTTAATGCTTCGCATTATCATCATATTTTGAATGCTACTTCTTGATAGCTTGCGCGGGGCCACGTCCATTTTCACCCCACGCACCAACAAGAAAGCTCCCTGCAATAGCCTCATCTTTCTATCTTAATGTAGATATTAAAGTTAAAGACATGGCTCTTTTTGTGTCTGTGTATTTTAGCATGTTCCCATCTGCTCCTGTCTTCCTTTAAAAAATGCTGCCAGGGAGAACGGCGATGCCGGTCTCCTCCTCGCCCAGAAAGGTCAAACTTGTCATTAGCTGTGAAGCTCTTCACTGCTTCGTCTCACATAATTCAGAAGCCCTCTGCAAAGTAATTGCTGCAGGAGTTCACCCCAGGCTCAGAAAGCTGTGCAATGTCACAGAACACAATGTCTTATCTGCATTTTGTATTTTCAAATATGTTGCAGCAACTTTAAAGAAGACTTGACTCCGTGTCTCTTCAGCTTGTGCTATATAAAAGTCCTTTTATTTAAAGGGCCAGTGTGTAACAATTTGGGGGATATATTAGCAGAAATGGAATATAATATTCATAATTATGTTTTCATTAGTGTACAATCACCTGAAACTAAGAATTGTTGTGTTTTCGTTAGCTTAGAATGAGCCTTTCATGTCTACATAGAGAGCAGGTCCTCTTCACGGAGTCAGCCATGTTGCTCCGACATGTTTCTACAGTAGCTCAGAACGGACAAACCAAACACTTTGACAGCCTTTCGGGTGTTTATATTACCTTAAGGCCACCGTAGTTCCCCGACACGCTTGTGAAACTGCGGTAACATGAGCTGCAAAGTACAAAACCGTGGTAACTCCAGCCGCCGTCTGACTTCTGTTGCTCCTAAAGTTGTTTTC
Source organism: Sebastes fasciatus (assembly GCF_043250625.1). Classification (NCBI taxonomy): domain Eukaryota; kingdom Metazoa; phylum Chordata; class Actinopteri; order Perciformes; family Sebastidae; genus Sebastes; species Sebastes fasciatus. The sequence continues at coordinate 28,012,668 of NC_133800.1, read as the reverse complement.
TTATGATCGGAGGGGTATTCAATTGGTTGCAATCTGCAACCACACCACTAGATGGCACCAAATCCTACACCCTGCACCTTTAACAGTGTGAGTCAGAGCTCTCTCTACAGTGTAACATATTTCATTAAATTATTAGGGCCCGAGCACGAAAGTGCCAGGACCCAACGGTGTCCTGGCACGAAGTGCAAGGAACCTATTGTTTTTCTGCAGATTATTATTAGGGCCCGAGCACGAAAGTGCCAGGACCCAACGGTGTCCTGGCACGAAGTGCAAGGAACCTATTGTTTTTCTGCAGATTATTATTATTATTATTATTATTATTAGGGCCCGAGCACGAAAGTGCCAGGACCCCAACGGTGTCCTGGCACGAAGTGCAAGGAAACCTATTGTTTTTCTAAGGATTATTCTTTTTCTGCCGGGAGATCGCCTTTTTGGGACCTTTCCCATCCCCAAAAACTCACCAAAAGTGGAATATGCATCAGAACTGGTGGGAAATTCAATGTTCTGGAGTGATTGGGCTCGGGTGTCTCCAGGGGGCAAGATAGCGCCCCCTAATGTAGGCAGTTTTTCAGAGAAAGTTTCTTCGATCTTCACGAAATTCAAGTATGTCATTGCTCACATGCTCATACCTGGATTAAATATTTTTGAGATTTTTTCGGCAAACAGGAAGTCAGCGATCTTGGACTTCCTGCGTTTTTTTTAAATTTACAAACACATGTTTGAGGACTTTAGGATGCACAAAAACTCATGAAACTTTACACGCACATCCAAACTAATAATTACTTTGATTTAGTGGTGAAATTTTGCTTGGGCGTGGCATGTTGGCTCTCTAGCGCCTATGTCTTTTATCCTTTGAACATGCCTTTGACGCCCTTGGTATACTCGAAAACTCATGAAAGTTGGCAAAAACATGGACACCTGTGAACTTTACGTGAATGTACAGCGATTTGGTTCATTATCTTAAGCGGGCTCTATAGCGCCCCCTAACGCGTGGAAGGCCATCGTTTGGACAAAATGTATCCGATATTCATGAAATTTTGTATGCCTATCCCACTCATTATTTCGGACATATTCTTCATCGGGTTTCATTAGCTCCGCCCAACCGGAAGTCGGCCATCTAGGATTTTGTGCGTTTTTCATGTATTTAATGCATACTTTTACGAACTCCTCCTAGAGAGTTTATCGGATCCGCGTCAAATTTGGGTGGTATAACCCTCCCACCACTATGATGATAAATTGCAAAGAAATTTTTGATCGCTCGAACGATGATGTCATACGTCATGTGAGAAGACGCCATTTTGTCACTTTTTTGGTATGGAACTTTGCGATACTCCTCTTAGAGGATTCAAACGGTCCATCTCAAAGTCGGGCAGCAGAATCTCAACACCTTCAGGATGCTAAATTGCGAAGCTTTTGTGTTTTCGTGAAACGGCGTTCTTGTGGCGGCGCGTTGAATTTTGATGTTTCGCCATGACACAGGAAGCTGTTGTAACTTGACATTACATAGTCCGAACTGCCCCAAATTTCACAAGCTGGATAAGAGTCCCGGCCTGAAGACATATACGTGCCATTATGAGTGAAACTCATAGCGCCCCCTACAGGAAACAGGAAGTTGTTGTAAATTGACTATACATTGTCCAATCTTCCCCAAATTTGACATGTTTTATAAGAGTCCCAGCATCAAGACGTATACGTTCAATTATGAGTGATAGTCATAGCGCCACCTAAAGGAAACAGGAAGTTGTTAGATTTACGAGCCCAATGTGGCATTATACTTGCATGTGAGCAATTCTTATTGTTGAGCCGTGCCTGAGGAACCTGCTCAATAGAATCAGGTTTTAATCAAATCAAACCATGTCACTAATCTTTCTGACTTAATGGAGTCAACACCGTAGAGTGTGAATAATTCACATCAAAACCAATAAATAACACAGACAATAAGTTTGTCTTTACAGCATCTTTTCCCATGCGTGAAAATGGGACACACCCAAACTCTGACGTTCACGTCGATTAGATCGCTCACCCAGTAACGTTGTTGTTTTTCGCTCTTAACTTTGTCACCAGTAGCTGCAGTTTTGACTTCATGAAAAAAGTTTCTTCAATCGTCACGAAATTCAAGTATGTCATTGCTCACATCCACATACCCGGATTAAATATTTTTGAGATTTTTTCGGCCAACAGGAAGTCAGCCACGTTGGACTTCCTGCGTGATTTTAAAATTTACGAACACATTTTTGAGGACTTTAGGATGCACCAAATCTCATGAAACTTTACACGCACATCCAAACAGGTAATCCCTTTGATTCAGTGGTGAAATTTTTTTTGGGCGTGGCATGTTGGCTCTCTAGCGCCCCCTTATGTCCTTTTTGCCTTTGAACATCCATTCGTATACCTTGGCATACTCGTAGACGCATGAAATTTGGCAACATGATAGACACCTGTGAACTTTATGTAACTGCATAGCCATTAGGCTCAGTTTGTTTTTATACGGCTCTATAGCGCCCCCTAACGCGTTGACATTTTAACTTTGTCAAAGTTGATCCGATATTCACGAAATTTGGTATGCATATCCCACTCATCATTTGAAACATATTCCTCATTGGGTTTCATTAGCCCCGCCCACCCAGAAGTCGGCCATATTGGATTTTATGTACGATTTTCCCAATTTTTTCGTTTTATTGGCCGCGTACTTTAACGAACTCCTCCTACAGATTTGATCATATCGATTTGAAATTTGGTCAGGACCATCTCAAGACCTCGAGGATGAAAAGTTATTAAAATGGTGAGTGTTCACTTAACGAGCGGACCGTGGCGTGGCGGCCATTTTGAGCCATTCGCCAGTTATTGTAACTCAACTGTACATAGTCCGATCTGCCCCAAATCTCTCAGGTATGATGTTGCTCCAGTACTGATGACATGTATATGAAAAAATATACTCATAGCCCCGCCCCAAGACGTTAGCCCCGCCCCCTTTCATATCTCATGAACCGTTTATAGTAGAGTCTTGTGGGATGTGTCATATCACTCAGCAGAGAGTGGGTAAACCCTAACTCAACTGTACATAGTCCGATCTGCCCCAGATTTCTCAGGTATGATGGTGGTACAGTCTTGAGGACATGTATATGAAAAATTATACTCATAGCCCCGCCCTAAGACGTTAGCCCCGCCCCCTTTCATAACTCATGAACCGTTTGTCGTACAGGCTTATGGGAGGTGTCATATCACTCAGCAGAGAGTGCCTGTTTCATTGGTGAAAGTTATGCCCGCCCCCTACACATTAGCCCCGCCCCCTTTCATAACTCATGAACCGTTTGTCGTAGAGTCTTGTGGGATGTGTCATATCACTCAGCAGAGAGTTCATGTTTTATTGGTTAAGGGTAGCCCCGCCCCCTACACATTAGCCCCGCCCCCTTTCATAACTCATGAACCGTTTGTCGTAGAGTCTTGCGGGAGGTGTCATATTACTCAGCAGAGAGTTCCTGTTTTATTGGTTAAGGGTAGCCCCGCCCCCTACACATTAGCTCCGCCCCCTTTCCTAACTCATGAACCGTTTGTAGTAGAGTCTTGAGGGAAGTGTCATATCACTCAGCAGAGAGTTCATGTTTCATTGGTAAATGTTATGCCCGCCCCCTACACATTAGCCCCGCCCCCTTTCATATCTCATGAACCGTTTGTCGTACAGGCTTATGGGAGGTGTCATATCACTCAGCAGAGAGTGCCTGTTTCATTGGTGAATGTTATGCCCGCCCCCTACACATTAGCCACGCCCCCCTTCATAACTCGTGAACCGCTTGTCGTAGAGCCTTGCGGCAGGCGTCGTGGCGCTCGTCAGAGTTTCGGTTTCGCGGTGCCCGGCGGCGTCGGTCGGCGTCCCGCCAGCAACCCCGACCCGCGAGCAGGGGCGAGGGCCCTTTCATAGCTGCGTGCAGCTCTCGTTAATAATTATATTGCTCAACAATGTATTTAGAGTTTGAATTCATGTATTTCTTCTGCACACTGTAGCTTTAAAACTGCACAACAAATGTTTTGAAGTCATTAATGGAGTAAATTGTATTGTCGTTTGTTCAGAAGTGGTTTTCAGCCCTGATACAAGGACTCAGGAGTCTTGCTGGACTGGTTCTCACTTGAGCTATATCTCATCAGGGAGTGATCTACACAAGGTGAATGCAAGGTGAAAGCAAATAACTGCTATTAAGTGTAATTAACTGTAATTAAGGGACTGGATGGAGAGAAAACCAGCGGTAAGCAGGGACAGTTTTGAAAGCTGCTGGTTTCTACTCTTTTAATTTCAGTAACAGTAGAACAGCTAATCCAAAACAGAAACACTTTTTATCATCATAACATTATACACAAACTATAACTTTTAAAACTGGAACCCACTAATCAATTTCCATTAGACTTTGTTGTTGTTCAATCAGTAGACATGTGGGAAGTGCAGTTTCTCAATATTGATTCCCTCATCATTTTGAATGGATGCTGATAGTTATACAGACAACATATTACAATTATGGGAGCATCAGGAGAATAAATCATACAGGCATGCAGAGTAGAGTAACTAATGACCTCCACTAGCTGCGTACAAGTAAAGGAATATGAGTACTTTTGAAGCACCTGAGTAATATTTGTTATTTTGAGTATAAAGCCTAAAAATGAAGTTGATGCCGTTTCATCAAAGTATTCTTTTTTAAAAGGGACATATCATGCTAATTTTCAGGTTCACACCTGTATTTTTGGTTTCTACTAGAAAATGTTTACAGGCTTTAATGTTCACAAAACACAATTTTTCTTATACTGTCTGTCTGAATATACCTGTATTCACCCTCTGTCTGAAACGCTCCGTTTTAGCGCCTGTCTCTTTAAGACACCTCCCGAAAAAAGCCCAGTCTGCTCTTATTGGCAAGTGAGAAAAATATGGTGCAACTTTATAAAGGTAGTTCTCAATCAGTGAGCAACTCCGGGTTTGAAAAGTGAAGCCTTGGAAGAACTGGAACCAGCGGGCAACCTCTGGGTCTGAGAAGTGAAGCCAATGTGCAAGTGCCTTAAACTTGCATTCTTTCTAATATTAACAATAAGCTCTATTGTTATTCATATGTATTCATGAAATAAAAATATGATGTGAGAGAATCTGAATCATGACTGAATCATAAAACATTTGCAACTTTGTCTATCATTTCTTCATCAGGCTTTTCTTTTTTTTCTGTTCCAAGTGAATCATTCAAGAAACAGTTCTCACACCATTACGGTGATCATTATTTATCTTACAACATCAGCCTGAGCCCGAAAAGGAAGTCAGACTTACTGTAGGCTATTTGTGGTCTTTCACAAACTTATTAGGATATAGATTTTATTTAGAGCATGTATAGCTGTTTTTTATCGAGGAAGAGACACAAGTGAGGGAAACGAGGAGCCACTTGGTCAGCGCTTTAAGCCCGTATGCCACCAGCGTGCCCAAAACCTTTCCTTTACTTGATGAGAATATACACTTCATATAAAAGATCACTCATCCAGATCTTCTTGCTGACTGACATTCATTTTCTGCAATGAAAACTCAGTTTCTTTAAAAGGACAGCAATGATCAGTAAAATGCACATACAGTCTTCTATAGTGCATTATCCTTCCTTTCCATAAGTAAAGCAATAATCAAACTGAGCTGTCAGTTGTTGGTGATCCGAAGGCATATGGATGTTTACTTATGGTGAAATTAAGAGGGGAGTCCGCACAGGCAGGGAGATAGTTTCATTTTTTTTTTCTTTTATGTCCACTGATTTGCATTCCTCCTCTGAAATTACACTGATTTCATCCAACAGGGAGTTTCATGAGCCAAACACATCTCCAGCTGACACAGTCTGCGTCTCATAAATGTGATGGCTACCCGCCTCACCAGGCTCCGGTTTCTGACCGAGGTGAAATGATCCAGATGAAACCTGCAGAGGTTTTATACCACGAAGTTGCACCAGAGTTACTGAAAGGATGTTAAAACATTGGTGAAAAGGGGAAAAAGGCTAATTGAGAAAAAGTTCAGCATCTTTTCCTCTGCTAAGGTCGTTATATTTTTGGTCTCAGCACTAGAAGCCAAATTATGTTTGTTTTGTTTTCCGTGGTCCAATATATATATATCTATATAGTAATTTCCATTTCCATTTAAACATTTTTTGCTCACCACTTTTTTTCACATCCTTTCACATTCCTGTACATTGTCAATAATGTTGCTCCTATAGATATACTCGGAAGTCTGAACAGGAATCTTTATTGTCAAAAGTGTGTTACATTAACCCTCATTACGTGTCACTTATGACAGAAAATCAATGAAGCCGGTGCAATTTGAATCCCTCTGACCTTTTCAAGGGTATTTTATCTATTGTGTAACCAAAAACAATTTTAAATTATTTTTATATCAATTGAAATGTCCTCTTTAATAAAGTGTAAAACATTATATGAATTGTATCTTTATATAAGAATTTATCTTGTTTTTATGTCAGTTGACACCACCTAATTTCTCATGTCCCTCATGGTCTTTAACAAAAGTGCACTTGGGATTTGACTAATAAAATTAGAAAAAAATCCATACATTTTTATCTCTGCTTTTGTTGCAGTAATATTTTCTTCTAAATAAATTTTTGAAAATTACAAATAAATAAATAATAAAAATAATAAAATGATGTTGCAGTGCACTTATTATTTTGTTATTTTAATTTTTTTTAAGATACCAGAATGCAGGAAACAAAGTCTCTGAAACTCAAATTTTGAGGTCTCAAGGTTTACAAGTATTTTTGGTGATCCTTTACATTTTCATCTAAACCTCAGGTTGAAATTGTAATTTGTAGACAATACTTTTATTTATGACTAAACACCTGCAAAGCTAGATTTCCTCATCAGCCTCAGGCTCACAGGAAAAATGGAGGGAAACCTGGTAAATATTACTTGCTACACTTAAGCATGTTGGCATGTTTATTTGAGCATTTAGCTCAAAGCACTGCAAGCGTGGCTTTAGGCTCTTAGTCGTGTTTTTAAAAGAATATGTAAATCAATACTGATTATACTCAGAGGTTAGTATTGTCGCCTCACAGCAACAAAGTCAAGGGTTCAATACCAGCATGCAGCCGGGGCCTTTCTGTGTATGTTTCCTCTCACAGTGAGGTTACACTGGGTTTATGGTGGAGAGTAACTTTTAAATTGCACAAGTTTAACAGATAATTATCATGCTTAACAAACATATGTGCTGCATGCAGAATGCCCTGATTTAGATTTGAGATGCAGTGTGTGTGCTATCCTTCAAATTACTGCCATGAGCTATAATAATAGCATCAAATGAGTTCAGTTGGTCAATATACATTAGCTTTCTAAATTTAATGTCAAGGCAATGTAAGCTGCATTAATAGCAACATTAATGATGTCTCGGGGCACAATATGAGTCAGACTGTTTGCTTTTTTTTAAAAAAAACATAAATTTCTCACAAAGTCATAACATGACTTCAGGGAGGTCAAGTTCAGGTATTGTGATGTTTTTTGAATGAAGCGTGTCTTCTGTTGCATTTCTATATGTATTGTTTGCGTCAGACCATTTGGAGTATACAAACAATAATTGGAGGGGTCACGACCTTCACACAAAACAACATGAATTATCACTTTTTATTGACAATTTTTCTTCTCTCCTGGACAGTAGAACAAACCCAAATGTTGCACAAAAAACACAAACTTTATAACAAGGCCTGCAAATTGTAATTCATTGACATTCAGTTGAACAGCAGAAACTAAATCATTTCTGGAAGGGTAGAAAACTTTTATAAACTTTACTGTACAAATTATACAAATGAAGATCCATTACAAGCTTGAATGAAAGATATGTGCTCTTTCGAGCAAGGACAGCATTATGTGTTGAGGATGGTATCATGAGGATGCTGATGCTCATGAGGAAGTGTGGTTGGGGTCGAGGATTTGTAAAAATCAAAGTCAGGAACCTGAAAGGGGGAAAAAGCATCACGGTGTTGCATTATGACTGTGTTGCAGCGAAGCATTTTAGGTATAAAATGACAACAGAGGATGAAAAAACGGACATGATTTACAGAGAGATGAGCCCGGGACAAAAATACTTCCAGTATCCAGGATGAAAGCAGATTCAGAGCACATTTGAATCAGCAACATGACCGTGAATCAAAATATAGACCAGTTGTGAGCAGTTGTCATCATAAAGGAGGATATACTGTATATATATATAGGCTAATCTGTTCATATTGGATCAACTCTTCCCTATTGGAAAGGCTGCTTGTAATTGACATCATCCTGTACATTCTCAAGTTTTCATTACTATGATTTGATGACAGCGTTAGAGTCACCTTTTAAACCTTTCCAAACAAAAATAATACTGATAAATATACTGACAAAAATGTTGTGAGAAGCCCTTTCAGTGCGCTCTCTTATAACAGTCAAAACAATTTCATGGTGTTTCTTTGCACCGACGGATTTCACTGTCGTTGCTGAATCTCTGCCTTTAAAGGAATAGTATGATATTTTGGAAAATGCGTATGCTTATTCTCTTGTCGAGAGTTCGATGAGAAGATTGATACCCCTCTCTTAAGAGGGGTATCAATCTTCTCATCTAACTCTTAGCAAAAAAGCGAATATGTTTATTTACCAAAATGTCAAACTATTGCTTTAAAGCTACAAATGCAGGTTCTTCAAACTGTATCTTTTAACACATTTTGTTGTTTTTATAATGTACTTTTTTTAAGGAATTGAAGTCAGTTACATGGGACAAGGTTGTAAATTTTTTCTATAAACTGCATTAAGCTCATACGTAACCATACAATTCTTGCAGCCTGTCATGTGTGTTGCTGTATTGTTGCTGTCAGCAATGAACCGTGAACAATTCTAAGTAGGAAAATAAACATCTTCGCAGTCACTCATCTGCATGGACTCATATGCGGCACGCTACTTGTGTCACCTCAAAATAGTTTTGTTGAACCAGAGGGAATTAGGTGAGATGAGAACAGCTCATTTTGCAGTCTAGAGCTGCCTTTCGTCTTCTGTGAATTATGTTTTTCATGTCCTGCCACTGCGTTTGATCTCTACAAGGCCCTATTAGCCAAGTGCATGTAAGGTTAAGTGGAATTGCAGAGAAATAGGTCCAACTGGGGTTTGTCCTCTGCCCACACTGTGTACACTCATACAGGATGCAGAGCTTCATGGTCTAAAAAGAAATCAGCAGGAGCTGGTTAGGAAAAGACTTTTAACTATGTGGGCGCCAAGTTGAATTTATATTTGTGTCAAAATTATTAAGCAGTATGGACAAATGACTTTCCTCTCTACCACAAACATAGTGGACACTTTTACATGCACACCAAAAATGTGAATAGGACAATTATGTGAGCAGTGCAAAGCCCATAAATAAACCCATCGTCTATCGGATCTGACGACGGATAAGTCTCTGGGGGCAAAGGGCGATATTTCTGGGGTTCTGGTGTAGCCAGCGGATATCAGGGCCAAGACTTCCTCTTGTTTACAGTCAGTTTACAGAGACTGGAGATGAGTTGAGAAACAACGTGTACTACCGTATTGTAGCCAGTTTACAAGCTAATTTTAAACCAATAAATCATCGCCAGACGACAGCCGGTGGGTTCAAGATTCTCCACACGGACTGTTTACCTGCATTCAACCAAATCCTGCTCAAACATGATTGGTCAATATTACTCAGACTACAAACGGAAACTTCCGATTGAAAAATCTTGTCCCGTTGCCTACATATGAATGCAGAATCTGTTTATAGAGATTATAAATAGCCTACCGTACACTCTAACATAACACCATGAAATCCAAATCCTACAAAAAGACCCAAAACGCCCTCCTGCTCTAGCTAACGCACCAAATCCGCAGCTAAAAATAGTCCCGTACAAATGCGCTATTACTTCTGCTACAGTACCCAGCTATTTTTAGGAAACCATTATTAAAAATGATTCCATATTCATAGCTTGTTTTAAGGGATGTATGTCTTCAGTAGGAACCAATGGGCTTGGGGGTCACTGAGAGTCGACGTCAGAAAGTATCGAGAGACGGATAAACATGTTGTTAGTTTCAGTCTTTTCGTGGGATTTGTTGACAGTAAGAAAAATATAGAATATCACCAGCCTTATCTTTATCATGCCAGCAACACATGTGAAGCATAACAGTTGTTATGTTAAGTTTAAAGCCAAGACGGTATGTAATGCTGCAGGCAGAACACACAGTGCAAACATGTTGTTTGTTTGTTAATTGTGTGCTCTACCTGGAGCATTTAAAAATGCACCGTAACTAAATGAAAATGCACCTGTACTTCCATGTAGTGATTCCTCACTTTGAATGAGCAATTCTGAATTTGTTGTAGAAAAATCACAGTTGTTATTAATTTGAAATTGAATAGCGGCAGGGTGAAAATTAAAAACAGAAACCCCCTCCTCGATCTTATTAATTAAAGGGAACTGTCATAGTATGAAACCACGCAGATTGTTTGTTTATTCAGACTCTTGCTTTGCTCACATTATTGGTAATAGTTGCTTTATTGTGTGCATGTAAGAGTAAGCCGTTCTCACAAACAACAACAAACCGGAGCTTTTCTAATTCACTCGGTGCATGCACTGGCATGTTAACATTGGATTGTTTGCAAAGGGATACAGCGGAGATGTAATACACCATGTGGTGGTGACTGTGGCTGTTAATTGAGTGCAGACCAACCCTGAATCACCAATAAGTCATTTCCATCTGCCTCTCTGTACCGCTGTCAAATTTACAGGAGCTTCAAGTGCTCTCGCCAAAGAGGAGGTTGAATATTTAATAGTTCATCTTGATTATCATATCAGAATCAGACCTTATTGGAAGATGTGTTCCCTAAACAAATCAAAACATGCCTTGACTTTATGTAAAAGTCGCAGGTGTATTGAAAGACAAAAAAAGGATTCGCTTTTGATTACAGCTAGAAAAATGTTAAATGCATACTCAAAACGGTCAAGAACGAGTAGTTTAGTCCATTAAATCGGCACTTTAGTAAAATATTTATCTCTTCAAAATATTGAACTGTATGTTTTTTCTTTATTTTAATTGCATAGCCTTGAGATCAATAGACACTTACATGTGTGGGGGAAGAGTTTGAATAATCTATTAGCTCACTGTCTCTCACAAACACACATATACATATTCTGTTCAATTATCTGTATTTTAGCGCCGGTGTAATTTGCTCAAACAGCATGCACGCTGGGATTCACAGAGAAATCTCTGGAGATTCAATATTTTAGAAGCAAAATTCCTCAGAGAAAAAGTCCCATTCATTCTACTGGATGCGAATATCAATGGAGATATTTTAACATTCGTCTGGTGGGTGCAGGGATTTTGGAAATCATTTCATTCTTCCTCACTCACTGGGAAGAGAGTAATTTGCCAGTCCACACAAACAAACGGGTGTGCAGATTTCTAAGTTAGCAGAGCATGTAATAGAATCAATTTAACTGAGATGTTCTCATTGGGAGGTTTGATTCCCTCCACCAGCATCTGATACCGCTCCATCTTCTCCATGATTTGCCTGGGCTTTTCCAGTTGAGAAGCTCGTTTCAGAGTTTAAAGCAGATGTGAGATAAACAGCTTTGTTGCAGTATAACTATTTCTCTTTGAAAGGGAAAACAAACCAGTGACTGACTTTCAGTGTGCACAAATGACACTAAAGAGAAGTGTTGGCTCTTCTGGTGTCAATTGGGAGCATTGTGGAAGCGGAGAAATTAAAAGAACCATCTGTGTGCATTCAGAAATAAAAAAAACTAAATTCAAATCCTGGGATCAACTGGGGAAATCTGGGTGACAAAAAGTAAAGAATCACTTTTTCCTGCTGCTGCTGAGGTGCCCTTGAGCAAGGCACTTAACCTCCCAACTGCGCAGACACACAGCTGCTTAGTGGCCACCAGTAGAAGTCTGTTGATGTGCTGGGCAGCTCGCATGATGTGAAACATTCACACAACTCCACAATGTTCAGTGTCATGTCAACCCTGTCCTCTAGAAATGACGTTTATATACTGACTTGTTTTCCCCAATTTTACATTGTGGTATGAACGTAACAAAGGCAATGTTATTTCAAGCACACGAAGCGCTACATTTTTGTCACCAAGCCCGTTTGCACTAAAGGGCTAATCATTCACTAAATGGTAATTGATTTTGAGTGCAATTTAACAGTGTTCTTGCTTTTGGCGTGTCATTTGTACGCCATGTAGCCTGTACTGACTGCAATATAAACGCATGTTACACTCAGAGCTAGTGACGTAGAATATAAAGTGAGGAAGACTTCTTATGGTGGGCGGGAGGCAAGGTGGATGGGTTCCGTACTTCTGTTTCATTGTTTCCGTATGTATTTTACTTAGTTTACGTACTTATTTTAAGCCCAAGTGGTTTTGTTGCCTAAATCTAACGGCGGCCGTTACTGTAGTTTTGTTGCGTGGCGTAAAAATTACACGCAAAAGAGGCGTACAAATGACATGCGAAAAAGCTAAAATGAGTTCTCATGACATGGGTAATATCCTTGTAATGTCGTGCTATTTAGGAGGTGGAGTTGGATGGGATTGGTCAAAAAGTACTGGACGTTAATCCAGGTGACGGGCGTTTGTGTCCTTGAAGAAGTCAACGTTGATTTATTTGTCACGTAACTTACGTACTTAAGTAACGCCACTTATTTGAACCCAAAACCACGATCTTTTCCCAAACCTAACTAAGTAGTTGTGTTGCCTAAACCTAAGGGAGTTGTTTCCTGTGAAGACTGAAGTTTATTTTGAAAAGACTGTATGCATGTAACGAGCGGAAATTGTGTTGCTGGACATTCGTAAGAAAACAAACAAAAAAGGAGGAATAACTTTTCGTAAGATATCATACGAAGCGTTGTATGAGAAAACGTTGACTAAGACCATAGTCTTTGCCTGGCCTCAACCAAGTGCTGCTTAAACATAACCATAAATGTTAATATGCTTTAGTTGATACAAGCAGATACTGAATTGCAAGGGTGGCAGATACGTTCATTAAAATAATTTCTTCATTATGCTCAGTATGCCTCGTTACGTACTTAGACTGCTGTTAAAATTAGTAGTATATTATCATAATTTCCAGGCGACAGGGTTACATGTTGTGGTGTGAGACTGTTTTTGGTTACAGGCACAGTAAAAAAAGGAAAGAAAGAAAGAAGAAAATGCAGAAATACACATTTCGAAGCATAGTGGCCACGCTTTGCTGTCCGATGCAAACTATGAATCTCCATATTTGGTGATTTTAAAGTTTTCGGGTAAACTAAAAAAGGTAAAATGTTACTTTCAGTGCTGAAAAAAAAAAGTTTCCTACTTCTCAGGCCAATAAAACCCCTCAAGATATACAATTGTGGATCATGTCAATATTCCAAATGCATTGTGACAGTACCTAAAACAAGGATTTTGCTTAAATCATCACAAGTCAACATTGTGGAGATATAAGGTCTTCAAAAGGATGGCGACCAAAATGACTGACTTCAAAATGACTCTTGCATAATTTGCACACTCCAGATGTTGTCATTAACAGTTTTGTGGCTGTGGTGAAAATGTCTCTCTGGGGCTCCCTAAAAAAGCGGAGAATGATATGTTGCACAATCATGGTATTAAAAAACACATTTGCAGCTTAAAATGACTTGCAGCATGGCATGAATGGTGCTGTATGCATGTTGAAGTTCCTCAACGGAAAGACAAGGGTGTCGTTTTGGGGAAGGGCTTCAGGCATAGAGCGGAGAAAGGCCTCTCTGTTTGAAAGTCTGCGGCGTGTTTTGTCACCCACTCTGGCAAAGTGGGCCAATACTGACCGCTAAAGGGTCCAATCAGGCAGATTAGGGGGAAACATGTATGTGTCAGAGCTGGAGCGAGAAGGAAGAGCAGGAAAGGTGGAGGTTGTGGAAGCAGGGTGGGGCAAGAGAGGGTGGGTGGGTGGTGGGGCGGGCGGGCGGGCGGTGGAGCAGATGTGAGCAGAGCTGAGGACGAGCTTCACGCAAAGACACAGTCCCATCGATGCCTCCGTTACAGCCTGGAGCAGGAAGGGGGAGGGAAGGAAAACAGAAACAACATTAAATCGGAAGCCGTCTTAACACACAGCACTGCAGGAAACCACACTGTTTACAGGCTACGTTCAAACAATGCACATCCTGAATATTGTATTTCAGGTGTTCTTTTAAATTTTGCCAATCCAAGAATAACAACAACAACAACAGCAGTGAAGAGAAAAGTTTGGAAATTAATGCATTAATATGTTCTGCACTGTGAGTGGAAAATGTTTTGAAACTGTCATGCTGAATTGCAAAAACGTATTTGTTTTTGTAACCTGTCGCAGCATCTCATTAGCCGTGTTTCCACTCGCTTGGTTTTTGCCTTTCTCGAAAAAGAGTTGATGCGCTAAATTGGATAAGGAAATGCCTTAGACGAATACGTTCTGACGTAGCGAACATTTAAGTCACATGACTGATCAGCTGTTAGCACTGTCTGCATCTTCCCGGATATATATTTATATTGTCTTTGTCTCCGAACAGCATGAAACATGGCCAATAGCTGAAAGAACAATTAAAACTTGCCCAATTGAAACAAATTCCCGAAGACCTCGCTCAAGTTTCACTTCTTCTACTCTGTTTACAGGCTAGTTATAGCCATGTGTAAAACGCAGCCTATACTCGCAACCTCTGACAAAACTACGCAGCCTAGTTTACTCCAGCCCATTCTCATTCCCTGGGTGTCAAGTACCGAGGCTTTGTCACGGTCATCAGCGTTCGGTACCTCCGCACAAGGCAACCTTGAGCGTCGGTATGAAACGCACCGGGCGTTCCATTAACTATAATGTAAACCCATTTGAAGCAACAGTAAACGCTCCAAGAAAGGCAGGTGGGAGGGGAGGTGGATGGGTCCAACAAACACAAGGCTTTCATCCAGGAAACCGCTGTTCGTGTCCCGTGCATCACGTTACAATCAGCTGTTCATTCTTGTCCCGTTTACAACATTCAGAGACATTTTCACCGTACAAACATAGTAGTTTTAAGCCCAACCATGTAGTTCTTTCCTAAACCTAACTTTAGTGGTTTTGATGCCGAAAATGGCGTGATGTCAAGGGGTGTGACAAAGTGGCGGTATGTGACGAGTTGGGATGAGAACGTGTTGTTTATTCACTCAAATCCAGTTGATGGAAATGCACCTAATTCACATTTCTTTTTTGCGACATTTCAGAAGTTTGCTTAAAATTTGCTTTTCGACAATTGAATGGAAACACGGCTAGAGTTAAAAAAACGTATTCTACTGTAAAACCACATGAAAGCCTTTAAAAAGAAAACAATATTTTCTCAATCAACTTCTTTCTATGAACAATGCAATCCTTCAACATTTGCTGTCATAGTTACCTCCGCCAAGGAGGTCATGATCTCGGTTTGGTTTTGGGTTGTCGGCAGGATTACTGAAAAACTGCTGGCCTAATTTTCATAAAACTTGGTGGAAGGGTGCAGCATGGGCCAAGGAAGAACCCATTCAATTTTTAATCACAGGGCATATACAATCGTAATATAATCGTATTTTTTTTTTGTTTTTGTTTTGTGGGAAAACATGATGTCATTGTGAACAATCACAATTTAGCAACATTTGAATCAAAATCTGATCACAGTTGGGGGGTTGTTTGCTTATATTGCCATCTCTGTCAGTCAAAGCTGCCAGGTGCAGTAACTTCCTGGAGTTTCCACTGGTTGCCTGTCAACCTCGTAGTGATGAAAAGACACACAAGGTGTAACGTGTTAACTAGTGAGTTTTAGAGGTGCTGGTAGGCAGATTTGATACCTCTGAACAGAGCCAGATGAACTGTTTCCAGTCTCCAAACTGTGCGAACCATCTGCTCATCTTCTCGTCTGATTCTCAGCAAGAAAGCAAATCAACATATTTCTCAAACTGTTCCTTTAAACTCTTCATAAATTAAAACCAAGAATGTTTTTTTCTATGTGAACAGTTGTCTGAACATATCAGAACACAGAGGCCTTCAGCACTAACTCGCTAATGATGTCCACACACCATAAAAAAAAACTCAATTGCACACACGACTTTTGTCATCATTTCCAAAAATCTGAAAAATTCAAGATCTATAGACTCTCTATAAAATGTCTACCGTCACATACTGTGCAGACCGGATTCTTGGCATCCGGGAAAACCATGATGGATCTCAGCGAGTCTGAGCGGCACTGTCGTTGCACATTATCTGCCAGATGGGCCAGCATAGGGCCCGCTGGAGGGGAAGACAGGGTCACATCCTCCATTCTCTCGCATTATGTAAGATTTATTTTTGGGACGTACAGTTTAAACCAGTGTGGGTTTGCCAAGTGGTTGTCAGACAGTCAACCACTCTCCGGCTCTTGAGCATGATGCGAAATCACCACAGTTTGACCGCCAAAAACTTTAATACGTCAGACAGGCCGCCTCACTGGTTGTAATTATTTAGTCAGTAAGACATTTCCACCTGATTTGATAGCAAGAGAGTATTTCTGGCATTAAATTCATTTGCTCACTGAATCAGGCCAACAGCTGCGTGGGATTTATTGCGATGTACATACAGGTGTTGCCAGCATGTTTCTTAGCCTCGAGGCTTAACAAGCGTCTCCTTACTGGCTCGGCTTTGGGCTCAGTAAAGCTGAACCTTTAGGACATCCCCCTTATATGGCACACTTTGTAGTGCTTATGCTCTCTCTCGCTCTCTCTGTCTGTCTTCCAAACCCCTGCTCTAATGAAATACATCTCCAGCATAATAAGCCACGTGGGTGTCTTTAAACGAATAAAGAGAACCCCACAGTCCTTAGAGGCTATGTGGCAGAGCTAATCTGCTGCTCTAAATTGGCTATTTTCAAAGACATATACAGCGTGTGTTTGTGAAGGTGAACACTGACTTGATCTAATTTGCCTCATTAATCACATCAAGGTCCTAGAGGAAGGAGAAACTCCTCTGATATTGTTATGTCTTCCATGTGCGATGTTAGATGCACACCAGGAGTTATTCACTGATGTGCTGTTATGATTAAATTTGTTTAGGTGTCTTGCCTATACCTCTACGTCACAGTGATTTCCTACAGTTCCCAGAATAACTCATTAAAAAGCTACAGAAGAACACATTTGTGATTTGTTTCAGGACATGTAGGTGGAGAGAGCAACAAGAGCGTGACACTAATGGATGTATCATCCATCATGGGACCTTATTTGGGAAAGAATATGTACGGTAGTCAACGGCGAGAGACAAAAAAATCATTTTTAGATGCTGTTTGAATTGCGCCATGAATCACACATATGATGTTTGTCAATTTGAAACCGAATTTTGCAAGTCGAGAAAGTCTGTGCACATACGTAATCAAAAATAGGTGTTCCAATACCAGTATCTGAAATGCGTGTGTGAATATTCATTCATACATTCATACTCTGTATGTATTTGTTCATGTATGACAAAGGGTTTAACCTGACCCAGGCCATACAACAAAGATAGTAATCATATCGGATCCATACATGTTCAGTAGTATCAATCAATACCACAAGTTCAGGTATCGGAATTGATATCAGGAAAGAAAAAAATGGTATTGGAACATCTCTAAGAAAGACTACACACACCCAAAAGTCACGTAAGTGATGTCTCTTTCTCTCTGAAGCTACGATGTCTGTGTGTTTCATACTGGGATGCACTCACAGGAGTCGCCGGATAAAACACATCAGGCAAGATAATGTTTCATTTGTGCAAAGAACAAAGCCGTTAGCTAGCTAGCTAGTGATGGTGACATATATTGTGAGAGACGAGAGATGTAGTTCTTTGAGTGGTTTCACACCAAACTAAATGATACTACGACAAACTGTGACTTTCTTGACTTGCAAAATATGTTTTAAATTGACAGATTCATGGAGCAATACAAACAGGATCAAAAAAATATTTGTTTCTCGCTGTTGACTACCATACATATTATTTCGGGAATAAGGTCCCATGGGGTCCACCGGAAGGGGCGGGACTTTGCCTCTCTATTAGGAGAGCTTGCTGCCATTTTGCCCCAGTGGCCAAACACAATACTGCAACAAAAAAATCCTGCAGCCCCATGTTCACCAATATCTATCATTATCAAAACAAGGCTGTCGCTGTGTTCGAAATGACATAGTAACAAACTAACTCATACTAAGTATAACATAAAATTGAGTATGTAGTGTGTTCACACTAGGGCTGCCCCCTCTTAGTCGATTGGTCTACTACTCTTTTTGGTCTCAGTCGACTCAGATTTCTTTAGTCGACTAGTCATTTTTTTATGCTTTTTTCATGCCGAATGACTTATTTCCAAGAAACGTCTGAGCACATCTCTGGTAAAGTTATACAGTCTCCGTCATAGACTTTATCTTTAACTGTTGACAGGATCTTCTGAATGGAAATCTTTTTTTTGCATGTGATGTCATCTCAATGTAGAGTCTATGGGAAGAGTTTTTAGCTTAAGCACCATGTAGTGCCGCCACGCCATATAAATGGCACATGAGGTGGTTTGTGGCACCGGAAAACTTTAAAAAGGGAAGAACCAGGTTAATAAGTAGGAGTTGTGAATAAAAAGAGGTGGCAAAAATGAAACCTATGAATCTCAATAAAACAAAATGAAACTGAAGGCAAAGAACACCAAACAAAAGAAAGCTGCAGTCTCACATCAAGCTGCTACCTCTTCTCTATCTCTTACTCCAATGAACAGCATTTTATCTTCTCAGCCTCACCTAAGTGGAACGTACCACCTGCCCAGGTAGCACAGAGGGAGCAAATTAGATCAGGCATCCAAATCATACAAAATAATAAAATTACCATTAATACAAAGTTCCTAATGTACTGCTGACATCACAATTCATCTATGGGCACTCATTACATGCCAATGAGCACACCAAATATAACAGACTGTAATTTACTGCAGAACTACATTACCTATCTTCCTACATCTTAACAGAGCCCAGCCATGCCCTGCTAAGAGGACATAATGAGGCAAACCTGTTTACACTCTGCTTGATTGAGCTGCAGATCTACCACAACATCCAAGGCAGAGCAACAACAAAAAATCCTATCAACCCATAAAACAAACAAACATTTATACCCCTTAATTAATAATGTATCAAATAAACTGAAACATTTGACTGAAATTAATAATTAAAGGGCGGGTCAGTCTGCGCTCTTCTCAAATGGAAACGCCCTCTCAGCCGTAAGCAAAAAGCGGTGATGTAGGTAATCAAAGTAAGATAATCAATAAGGTTATGAATAATGTGAACGCTAGCACTAACTGAGTCAACGCTAGCTGTGGAAAGTTTGGAAATAACTGAAAGGGTTAGTTTAGATTTTTTTAAGTAGAGTTGTACGTATACTGTCGTGTTTTGCAAGGTAAAATTAAGTTTTTTATTAATGGAGTCTGGTGGCTTTGAAGAGACCGATTTAACGGCTTTTCCGTCGTAAAGGGTGGTCTGACGGCGAGGTAAGACCCTACTTCTCAAGAGGCAGCAACAGCAAAACATATTTTAGCCACTAAAAAAAATCACTATCAGTTTAAGTGTACCTATATTCAGAATACTGTATGTTCACCGCTTTACCTCGCCATCAGACAGCACTTTCCGACAGACAACTAAAGCGGTTATATCGCGGTCTTCAAAGCCACAAGACTCCACTCACAAAAACAGTAATTTTAAGTTCCAGCTGCTGGTCTACCGCTGCATTGATCGGTTAGTTTGTTTGTGTTATTGTGTGACTTTTGGATCCGGTGTGTCATGCAGAAATCTACGTCGGGTAATGTTGGAAAAACGTTTTTAGAAGGAAAATAGCATTTTGACGCTAAAACATACATACCTCGACCAAAATTTGAAAGTTTGGATTTGATTACATAAGAAATACCACTGGGAAGCTACTGAATGATATAAAAACTGTTAGTTGGTCTTCTGCCTCATATAATACAAACAGCATTCAGAAATTAAGTTGCTTTTATATTTCCTTTCTGGTCAGACAGAACAACAATTTAAAAATGGATTAAATGAAAAATGGTGACAATGAACAAAATATCACGAAGAGATAAAAAAAGGTTTCAACTAAAAGGTCATGTGCAAACATCAGAACGAACATAAAGAAATATATTCTGAATGATTTATTACATAGTTTGCTTTGTGGAGGATTTATTTTTCTGTATGTGATCTCCATCAATAAATTTCTTTGGCCTTGCGTTCAGCTTTCTATTTAAATGTCCTTCTTTTATTTTATTTTCACCTGTAATTACAGCTATAACTATAAATACTGAGAGCTGAATTATCTCAGCACAGTTTGTGAATAAGCCTGAGTGTCAGTTTGTGACACTGCGGAGCCAACAGATCTTTTGATCCCTTGGTTTATACGTATAAGGGAGCTACAATCGTGATTTTATTTTTTAGGAACATGACGTCTAATTTTTATTTTTATTTCATTGTATTTTATTTATCATTATTTCATGACTCAAATTAGTTGTATTAAACTTTATAAAGTCCCCCTGTAGATGTATTCTCTGTTTTAATTGTTTCTTGAATTGTTTTATTTTTGTTCTTTGAGTCTTTGCTGTTACAAGAAATGCACTGAGCCTTATCAGGTTTTAACACTTTTAAGAAACTTGACAGAAACCAAACATTCATGCTCGGATAGCCTTCAGCCTCGCTGAGATTGGGTGATGTGGATTTTTTACGCTTCAGTGGCCGAGGCTGGACTTCAGAGGTGGAGGTGTAGGTGGAGAAGAAAAAGGAGGAGGATTGGCTGTGCAGACGGGCAGAGCTCTCATCTATCCATCTATTTATTTATCTTTCCATTTTCCCGCTCCATGCCCTCACTAACTCACTTTCTCTCTTCAACCAGTGACTCACAGGTCTGACATTGTACGCTATACAAATACACACACAGGCATGCACACTGTTGTCAGTATGCCAGCTCGTTCACAGAGGAGTCGAGACAAATGACGGACAGAATCACACCAGATCTTTGGGATTTGTTCTGTTTGAACGGCTTCACTGATGTTAAATCCAAACAGACTTAAAACAGACTTGAAAAACTGTGAACATATCCTTTAAGAAAAGCCAGCAAAAGCTACAAGTAGAAGTAGCTATAAAGTTGCAAAAAAGAGGAGTCGCCCCCTGCTGGCTATTAGAAAGAATGCAATTTTAAGGCACTTCAGACCCGGAGGTTGCCCCCTGATTGTGATACACAAAGTCACTTTTTGTGAGGTAAGATTTGGTAGCTATTGCTACTACTTCCAGCTTTTGCCGGGCTCCTTTAAGTTAGCAGTAAGAGAAGGAGTTAGCTGACGTTTCAACTTGCTGGCCTTGGCAGATGTATTACCTCCACCAAGGAGTTTATGTTTTCGGGTTCGGTTTGTTGGTTTGTTTGTCAGTAGGATTACGGAAAAAGTACTTCCCAGATTTTCATGGAACTTGGCGGAAGGGTGTAGCATAAATCACTTTTTCAGTGCTTGTACACATTAATTTGGGTCTGGGGAGTTTTTTGTGGGTTGTCTAGATCAGAAAACATGTGATTCAAGTCATTCAGATTTGGCTCCCCTTTCTATGACACATGCAGGCTCATTAGAATATATCACCCACAACTTGAGAACTACCTTTGCAAAGCTGCACCATATTTTTCTCGCAAGCTAATCAGAGCAGACTGGGCTTTTTCAGGAGAGGGGCTTAAAGAGGCCGGCGCTAAAATGGAGCGTTTCAGACAGAGGGTGAATAAAGGTATGAGTATGAGAAAAATAATGTGTTTTTGAACATTAAAACATGTAAACATGTCCTAGTAGAAACCCAAAATATAAGTATGGACCTGGAAATGAGCATGATATGTCCCCTTGGCGGAGGTCTGCGCTCTCCAAGTGCCCCTCTAGTTTAAGTATGTGGTCACACTGGACAGATAAGGTTTACACCTGACTGAGATCCGATCACAATGTGGTCTGGCCAAACAGATTCCCTTCTGATTGCAATGCGTTTCGCGTGCATTTACACCTTGCAATAACATGCAATTTCATTATTTACAACAGGATACCCAGATACATATCCCATATTAATGCCTGGTGAAAATGGGGTCTCTTTTCCTAGCTGTACTATGTGTTGGATTGATCACCTCTCCCAATCCAAACCCAAAGTCCAAACCCTCTTAACCAAAGAAGCAAAAGGCAAAATAGTATTGTCACAAAATTTTGCATGCCGATGATATTATATTATATTTCTGTTGGTTCCGTTCTGTTGAAATACATAATTTTAAAAATATTAACTTTAAATTCCATATTACTTTTGCTATTTATTTATTTATGTATTATAAAAAAAGGAATCAGTTACAAGCCTCAGTAGACGCCAAAGGCAGAGGCAACAAGCTCTATCAGACTGTTTATCTCTAACAAAGGTAAATACATTTACTGTGCATTACTTTAAGGGATAATTTGGTTTCAGGGGAATTGTACTTGTATTTTTCCTGCTTTCAGTAAGATGAACTCTTTGTAATGTTAATGCCTGCAAGTTGAAGCTCTTCTGAATGATGAACCCAGCTAAGCTCAGTTCATGGATGTCATGGAAACAGAAACTCTCAAAGGAAGAGTAGAAATAAATAAACCAGTTAACTTCAAATAAAAGGCATCTCTAATTGCAGTTTGATTAGTGGAGCTCATTGAGGATTAGTTAGTCTCATCACAAGGTTTTTTTGTTTAAACCAATCTCTGATTTTCTGCTTCCTACTACTAGAGGATTTCTTTACCACAGTGTATGCTCAGTTTTCTCCTGGTGAGGACAGCTGAATATTTCTCAGCAAATAAAAAGTATATTAGCCTTATTGGGTCACTGAAAGGTCACTTGTCTTCATTCAAAGAGAACTGCAGAGTGACTGCTTGCTATGTTCACTGCACAAGCAACAAGTGGAAGCAGTATTTTTAGCCAGAATATACAATACAGCGTCTGTGGACTGACAGGAGAGGATTTTGCTCCAAAAATAGTTTAAAAGAACGCTTCAACATTTTGGGAAATATGCTTATTTGCTTTCTTGCTGAGAGTTAGATGAGAATATTGATATCACTCTCATATCTGTCTGGAAAATATGAGGCTACAGTCAGCAGACAGTTAGCTTAGCTTAGCATAAAGACAAGGGGAAACAGTTAGCCTGGCAACGAAATCTGCCTACCAGCACCTCTGAAGTTCACAAATGAACACGTTGTTTTTTTTATCTGTACAAAAAGCAAAGTGTAATGTCATAATTATTAACCTTCTTGAGTGTCACCGTGTTTATTGTTTACATAACGCAAATCCGTAAGTTCTGTAAAGTCTGATTTCTCTGGTGTGCCCTCTAGTGGTATCCTCCAGTAACACACTTTAACTTCAAATTCTTCCTTTAACAAGTTTCTATGGAATTTTTTTCTATTAGTAATGTAGCCCGCCATTAAAACCACTGGAAAACATTGTAACTTATGTGAATTTACTCTGACTTCAGCCATTGTTCTCTATCATTTTAATAACCGGCTTTCAAGCCTACGGGTGGAGGTTGTTGGAGGATCACTTTAAGTATTCAGAACTTGAGTTCAAGTATTAAAAGTTGGTCTTTTTAAAATCAGAACAGAGATCACATAATGCTTGGAACAATTAATTAGGTAGTGAACACTGACTTAACACGACATTTGCTCTTTAAAGACGTGGTGAAAATTTCAACCAAAGTAAAATATGGATAAGGGTTGACCAAGATAAAAGATGACATAAAAGAAACGGAAAACGTCCAAAATGAAAACAGCTTTTTATTGTCATACACTTTGTAAAGGATGAGTGCAAATAAAAGAGCTTGTGATCAAAAATCTACTCATCACTAAGCCATGGACCATAAGGCATCATTAAATACAAGCTTTTTGGAGCTATCATCTACAATACAAGGACGGAATCAAGGAAAAGAAACAACACAGCATCAATGCTTATGCAATTAGAAGGAAAATGGAGGAAAACAAAATTTAAATGAACAGAAAACAGAAACAACAAAAAAACACAACACAATTTGTACATTCAAAAAGAAAGAAGTCAAAAAATTCACAAGGAATATTGATATTACGGCAAGTGACGATAAAACATAGTCTACAATCTGTTATGTACACTTGGCACTAATGTTAGATCTTTGATTGTTGTCCAGTCAGGTTGTTGTCAACTCTAGCATGTGCACAGGTCGCAACTCTTCCTTTTTTTTTTATTTAAATGCTAGTCTAATCATTTATATAATCTATAAATATTGTGAAACAATCATTCTCTCAAACAAAGCTGTTGAAAAGTTCTGCAAAGCCTGACGTAAAACTCCATTAGGTATTGAGATCAAACTGCTCGATGGACAGTTCATCAGAAAAATGCTCACATAACTTTTTATATATAGTGTAGAAGGATTATTTTTTTTCATAACAAGAATCAATCTTTGATAGTCCATCTCATGCACTTGAAAGTTGTAAACAGTACAAATATAAATGATCCACTTACAATATTTGAATCCCAGCAATTCCAAAATAGACAGACAGACTCCAAAAAACAGCAGCAGATTGTTTGTATGCATTTTCCAACACTGGCAGATGTGTATATAATGAGGTGGAAAATGGCTATTTAACATGATTGGATTGTCTCTATCTATTCCACATGGCTAGAGAGAATCAAAAGCAGTATACAGCTCGAATGACGCCACAGCTTCCAATTCATGATGATATGACTACGATATCTTTAAAATGTTCCTTTAAAATATATTGTGATATACAGTGTGAAGTAGAAAAATGGCCTGGGGTGGTCTTCAGCATCCTGATATGTCTTTTCTGATATGTTAAAGGGAAAGTTCAGCCAGATTTAAGTTACTTACTTTATAATCCAAGAACTCAATAATTCACTCTTTCTAAAAAGTAAATACAATCTTTCAAGATTTAAAAAAAACAAGAAGGAAAGTTTAAGATTCATTTGTCCTCCACAGTCACTTTTTCAGCAGTGTTGTAGTCAAGAGTAGCCTAGTTAATACAGAGATGGAACATAGTCTGTGTTTGTTAAATTAATAAGTTATTCTTAAGTAAGTAGGTAAGTAGTAAGTATTAAATAAGTTACAGAACATGCAAGTTACAGAATAATAAATATAATCAATTAACAATCAATTAAATTTGCCTTTAATTACCCATGTGACAGGAAATGACATAGGCTACTGTCATCCCCTGCTGGATTGGGTCTCTGCTCTGAAGGTGTGTTCAGACTAAACAAAAAGCTTTTTTTTCACCTTACTTTATTTGTAAACAGCTATAGCAAGCAACATGCACAGACTGTGTGTGTGTGTGTTTGTATTACTGTCGTTGTGGGGACATACATCTGTTTACACAGTCACCTTGTGGGGACTCGTCTTCCTTTTGGGGAGTAAATGCAAGTCCCCATGTAAATCATTATATTTTGGGGTGAAAGCTTAGTTTAAGGTTAGGGAAAGGTTAGATTTAGGTTAAGGTAAGGATTAGGCAAGTAGCGGTTATGGTTAGGGTAAATCAATGTAATGTCCTCTAAAGTGATGGAAACATGACTGCGTGTGTGGAGTATATTCGTGTACTTCAGCTCAGACTGTTATTATCATCCAGACCTTTATGTTTTCCTCTTGTAAAATAAACTGAAAATGCATTGATTTGAGCGAGACTAACTAAATAACAGAATCTTTCTCTTACAAATTAAGAGTTGAATTAATAAGCAATAAAATGCACCATTGCTACAGTCTTACTTGGTCTGGTATGACCGTAGCTTATGGTGGCTAATGTTAGCAAATTTTAAATAAATATTGCTGTATAACTGACATTACTGAGCCAGTTCACTGACTTCTCCTGTTGCGCTACTCTTACAACAGCATAGCATTTTAGCTAAATGTCAAAACAGAGTGGTAATAGTAGTAATTTTCCCTTTTACCATTATCGCATAACTGTCTCTTGTAGCGTCAGTGATCACTGTTCTGCAAACTTACATAGTCTTGTTTAAATTAGCTCCACCTTGAGTGAATTGCATCCCCTTCTGTCCTTCCAATAAAGTGGTGTAGGAATGAGTCCTAAAACCTAGAAATGAGTCAGCATTTTTGCACTTCCGGTTCCCTCGTCTCAAAGTCAGTGGGTTTTTGGTTAGCCTAGTATGCCTGAAATAAGGCCTGAGGTTGACACTAGCTTAAGGGATTTTAACTTTTATGTTCTACGATATAAAATACGCCAGTAAATATCCCACTTGTGAATTTTGAAGCTTTTACGTGTCTTAAAAAAGACGGTTGCTAACAAGTGGCTAAATGAAACGATTAAACGTCATCACACCGAACACTGATCCGTTTTTATCCTGACATTAGCTTTTTACTTCTGGCGATTGCATTTACGCTTCAAAAATCATAACAGTGGTGTTCATTTGTGAAGATTATCTTGCTGAACAAAACATGTAAGTATCATAAACTTTGCCAAAGAGCGTATTTTCTGCAATAATCCAAAAACCCAATAGAAAAATCCCATTAATTTTTTGTCGAGGGAACCAGTGCGATGCTAACTTCTGGGTTGGCCAACAAAATCATGCAGCACTGTATTGACTTTGAATGCAATGAAATTTACTTTGCACAGCTGATAAATTGACTAATAAACTAATAAATAAATCGAAATTATCAACGGTTGGAAGAGATTGATTTGGAAGCGTGTATCTTCAAACATTTCTTCTTTCTAGCGTACTATATTTAAAAATGTTCAACTTTTACTCGTAATGTGATGTTTATATATTAGTATATGAGTATACCGATTCTCAAAAATGCACAGCATAAATGTAAAGGAAAATAAGTTAAATGATTTTTGGGATAAAAATTGAAGTTGAGGCAGGATGAATTTAAATTCAAAGTGACTACAACACTGCTTCTAAGCGACTCTGAACAACTTTTAACAAGTGAAAAACAAACTCAAAGTTTACTTTGACTTCTCAGAGTTTTTGTGTTGCCTTTTAAAAGGTAATGTGCTCTCCCTTTACGCATCTAACAGTCGCATCATTTTCCTGTGCGGATTCAAATAACTCTGGTCCTCAGACCCAGGCCCATTAGCAACAGGTCTTTGATCCATTTAGGTTTCCAAACTATTTTAAAAAACAGTTTCACACACTACTTAGATAGATAGATAACGTGTCAGTTCATGTATCGGTTGAATAAAATAACTTAAAAATTACTGCACTGACTATACAGTTTTAGATTTGTATCTATTATATTCTGTATTTTTCATTAGCTATTTAAAGTAAAATAATATACATTTATTTCTGCGAAATGGGGGAGGGAGGGGCTCAGTGATAGCATTTCTGAAGGGTAATTAGTTATCCAACAGTTGACGAGATACATTTCAAGTGTCAGCGATTTCACAGAACAGCGTCACATGAAGGAGTCCTGGTCTGACCAGCGGCTTCCCCCCCCCCAAAAGGCTGTTATTGTTTACACGTCTCGCTTATGTTCACAGGCAATATTCAAAGCACAGGCTGATCAGAGAACATTCTCCTATCAAAGAACTGTGCCAACACATCCCCACACAAACAGGGATGCTGGCTTCTTCACATTCAAATGGTACGGTGTATATAAGAGGACATTTTTTTTAAAGTTAAATAAAGCTTTTGTACAGACATCCACACATGACAGACCATGAGGTAACACTGACAAAATGGTCTACACAGTTGACAGACATAAGGAATGGCAAGACAATGCTATGAATATATACAATGTGTGACATTACATTCATTCAAAACAAAAAAAGAAGACATGGGAAAAGAAATCTACATTTGTTCTCAAACGTGTTTTTTTTTTTGTTTTTTTTAAAGTCCAAGATGATGTGATCAGTTGAAAGTTACAAGCAAGATACATCCAGGAAAGAAATCAAATATTATGAAGGGATCAATAGTAAAAGACAAAAAAGATAAAGGAAAAATATCCAGTATGGTTTAAATCAAACCAAAGAAAATATGAGTCCCGACTGCTTTGAGAAGCTGCACAGTCAACTTATCTGTACACACACATGCCAACATTCCATGAAAAAACACACAGCACGGGCAGTTTTCATCACTGGGCTGGCTTTTGGATTCAGTGCATTCTTTAAGGAGGTGGGTTATTTATGTAGAGTTATGGCGGCTGTTTTTTTTGTTTTTTTTTAAATAGTTGCTGATTGTTTGCTGTTTTGTGTCCCTAACTCATTTGACATACTCAGCTGACTTCCAGAAGTGCCCTGGGTGGGAAAGGCGACGATTCCGTTTTGGCAACTTTTCCAGTAAATCTACCAGTTTGGAGAAGATGGGCCGCTCTTCCTGCTTGTACGACCAGCACAGAAGTAGAATGTCCTGGAAAAAAGATACATGGAAAAAAGGGGCTTTTAGATTTTGCATAATTGCTGAATGAATAAATGGCGTACAAATATAGTTCCTGTATTTACTGAGCCGAAATGTACTTTGCTCGGATATTTATTTAGTCTAAAACAGAAGTTTTCAAACTGTGAAGTTGTGCAAAGAGAGATATGAGGCAAAGATACAGAATGAGGTGAAAGGGACAGGTGCATGCTGGTGCTCTGGAAACACCTGGAAAATAGTTATTAAGATAAGATAAAATAAGATAATCCTTTATTTAGTCCCACAGCGGGGGAATTTGCAGGATTACAGCAGCAACAGGGTACAGTGCAAACAACAAGAGGCATCAGTAAAAAACAAAACAAGATCTAATACACCAACACGGTTCGCACTTCCGGAACAAAAACAGCTTTAGTGCCTAAAACTACAGCAGCTAAACCAAAGTGTCCTGAGTGGGGTTTTACCTTGACTGACTCAAGTGACTCATCACAGCCAAAGTGTGTGATTTGTAAATATGTGCTTGCTAATGGCCTGCAAATATTTGTAGCCAATTAGAGATTAAACATGATAAATTAGCAGGCAACCCTCAGATGTTCTCAAACGGAAACTGGAGGTGTTTCAAGGAGAGATGAGAGGGGTGGAGGCGTTTCGCAAGATGAAGGCAATCAAGGACTCATACCATTTTGCACTGTGCATTGTAAAGACAGGAAAGGCCAACACCCCTGGGGGACAGGTGCTGTTGTCATGACTTTCCCTGACGGAGGCCTACAGACTTAATCTTAAATTATACTTTATGCAAGGACGGTCGTGCTGACGTGAGCTGACGTGGAATTGTGACGAGGAAACGTCATTCATGAACTAATATATTTTGTCACCATTGCGCACTATAATAGCCTCCATAGCTTTGTGTAAAACTTCTGTCTTAAGCCCCTTTCCCACTGGAAAATAAACCCACTAAGATCTGGCTTTTGTCTTTAGTGCGAAAGCTTACGACATGCATTCCTGGGACAAATGACTCTGCAGTAATCACGGGTATTTATCGACTCCAGTTCTGATTGGTCTTCTCACTTTTCTAACAATCACCAATGTTGGTTTGAGAGTTTGAAAGATTGGATAAGTAACAGATATATTAAAAGAAGTAACCACCGTAACACCGGTTCCGGCCGGCATGTCCGTTATGTTGAATGCGATACACCAGAAAAAAAAAAGAAAACTGAAATGCCAGTGCCACGGCATGCCATACTTGCAAAATATCAGACGGGTAGATGGGAACAGCATAACCAAAAGAGGTATAAACACGTCTCCAAACTTCTATTTTAAACATAAAGATAACAGTAGTAACGCTATGCCGAAGAGTTGCTGTGTAGTTGGTTGCACCAACAAGAAATCCAAAAACGCTGATCTTCGATTTGTTACCCTGCCGCATCCTGAAAAAAATCCTTGTCGTTATAATGCAAAGTAAATTTTAAAGTTATAATCAATGCTTATAAAATGTGCACTAGATTTCTAGTGTAGGATTCAATGAGTGCTCAGACATGAAAAATATACAGCAATGCATTTAAGTTTGAAAAAAAGAGTGACTCATGAATTGTGACAAAATGAAAAAGAAAAGAAGCTCTTACTGATATCTCCTTCCCCATGCCAGTTTGGGCGAGGTTGGGCTTCATCCCGCTGCCAATCTGCCATATGATCACCTCTGCTGGCTGACTCTTGTAAGGCCACTCACGTGCGTGTAACTCATACCAGATGGTGCTGTGAGGAAAGAGGAACAGAGTGGCGGTCAGAACTTTGGACTGTCTGGTCGAGAGCCACAAAACACACCTATGGAGGGTTCACATCCCACCCGGTGCTAACACTACCAGGAAAAGATTTCAGTCACAAGTATAAACCATCAAACTCAATGTTTTTGATCAGCTGTCAGATTAATGTCGCTGTAGATGATGCTTCTGCACATTTGGATCGTGATCTATGCAAAATGCATTTTGTGGGAGAAGTTTGTCTTCAACTTCAAGTTTGGAAAAACTATTTCAATCCAGAAGTGAAAGAAAAAGCACACTTTTAATTAGTGCTCATGCAAAATTAACATACCACTCTCCCTGTGCAAATAAGCGGTTGTTTTCATTCTGCTCCTGCACGACAAGTTTGAGTAGCATAAAAATAGCTCTTTGCCAGGAGTAGGGGGAAAAAACTGAAGGCTGATTGGCAATGAATATGTAAAATAGCCATGGGGGTCACCTCTAGGTAACACAAGAGCTAACAGAGCAGCTGGACATTGTGCGCCCGCGCTGCACTCTTCTTCCCTTTATAATGTTATCGCAACAAAACCTCCATATGGGGGACCATCTGAAAATGCAATTGTGCTAGGAGTCAACAAAGCAGGGTCCACCCCCACAAATGAATCAGTAATGGCAGTGGAGGAAGAACAGGAGCCGTGGGGGATTTTAATCAACTTAGGACAAATTTTAAGGTGGACTTTAGAGGAGGAGAGGGAGGACACAAGATTTTGTTGGAGAAACCAGAGTGACACTCAGAAAAGCAATCTGTACATAATAACTAAGGGAGTGGGTGAGACGATTTGGGTAAAAATTATTCAAGGTAAGCAGGGGCATGTGACATTTTGGGAAGATTTACAAAAAAGATAAGAATACTACAACTGCCTAAATGCAAGAAAGAGAGGTGTATTAAAAGAAAAGTTAATAGACTTCATCATTGTCTTGCCAAGAATTTGATGAGAAGATTGATACTACTAAACAAAGCCTAGTGCTTTCACAAGCCATAGTCCGTTTGGCTAGTCGAGTTGTTTGCATCCCTGTATATCATAAACCATCTGGAAAAAACAATTATCCTAGGAACTACCATATAGAAACACACATAGAAAAATAGAAAAATAGTATTATAGTATAAAAAAAAATCTAATAATTTTTCATTCATGTTCTGTTCCTAAGATTCTCTGTTGACGAAGGTTGAATTCTTCTATTCCATTCACACAAATTCCTGATGCCGCCTGCCAAACACATGATACCCCATCACCTCCTGTGCAGCTGAGACTTTCACCTGGTAAACACTCTACCACACACCAGATGTTTGGAAGCCCAAATGTAAAAGTTTAGCACACGTTCAATCAGAAACACATTTGTAAATCTTTCTCCTCAACTCTTTGATTCACTCCTCTTGCCTAATCAATTAGTTGACTTCTCTTGGCTCCTCAACATTCACACTTTTTCTCCTCTTCCTGCAATTACGCAATCAGTTTAAGATTCAAGAAGGTAACTCTCTCTCTTGGTTTTCGGCCAACTAAGCTTCCAAACCTTCTCTCGCACCCACATGGTGGAACCAATCACAAATCAGTATGCTCTTTACCTACCCCAATCTCCGGTATCTTGCTGTTTTCCAGCTGCCAAATGATTATTTGTGCACCATTTCTTTCCCCCAGCACACGGCTCCAGACTAACTTTTTAAATTGGTTGCACTGGTGCGCCTAACTTTTCCATTTAGGTGCACCAGCAAATAATTTAGGTGCACCCAAAATTTTCAATGTAATGATAAATTTTAAGTGTGTGTGTGGTCAAGTGACAGAGAGAGATGCGCTCAGAGCAGATAAGCTGTTCGGCGATCATCGGAGCAGAGAGGAAATTAGCGGTAAAGTTGTCTTTCATTCATTCAACCTTTATTTAAATCTCGAGGAATCATTGAGGGCATAATTTCCAAACAATAATAGAACAATGTTAAAAACAGTTACATTGAAGAGCGGAGTAGTTTGTAATCACGGATTTAAAATCACCTATAGGTACAAATTATATTTAATTTTAATGTGTTTTGTAAACACAGCTGGAGCTGTTGCCCCCGCGACCCGATCCCGGATAAGCGGTTGAAGATGGATGGATGGATGGATGGTGTTTTGTAAACTGTTCTAAGTTTTTGCAGCACAAACACCAAAAGCAGCTAACCCCAAATTCAGTGTTTGCACGAGGGACTTCAAGCTTTAGCCAATCACTTGAATAAGTAGAATATTGACTATAGGACTAATTTAATAAAGAAATTATGTATGACGGCAAGTTGCCTTTAAGGGCTTTATAAATAAATAAAAAACAATGCCTATCACGTCTTACTGTTAGAGATGCCCACCCAGCCTTTTCATACAAAATACAATGATGAGTAGAATAACTGTCACCGGTAATAAATCTTAGGGCGGAGTGATAAACTGAACTGAAAACAGTTTGAGAGTGGAGGCAGAGGCCTGTCTATAGATAACGTCACCATAATCCAAGACAGACAAGAAAACAGACTCAATTATTCACTTCCTACTGAACATAGGAAAATCAGCTCTGTTTCTGTACAAACATCGAATTTTTTTGTCGTAGCTTGCTGACAAGTGTATCAATGTGAAATTTAAATGTAAGTTTTGGGTCCAGCAAGATGACAAGGTATTTCTACTCCGAGACCCTGTCAATACTAAGACCATTCAGAGTGGTAATATGCAAATTGTTCACAGTGGCTCTAGAAAATAACATATATTTAGTCTTCTTTGCATTCATTCTTGTGTTAATAAATGTACAGTAGTGGAGACAGACAGATGGTGGAGCGGTTACCTCCGGCGCTGATGCCGGTCTGGGCTGGGCCGTTCAGGGCCGGGAACAGGTGTAACCGACACCGCAGCATTTTTCTTGACGAAACCAGTCAACCAAACACCAATTCTCTTCATTTTGAATTACCGGTATGTCTCATGGTTATGATGTTGCTCGAGGGGGAGTACAGGGCGCAGTATGACACACACACACAGAGAGACAGACCTGTCAGGCGCACCGGTGCCACCTATGAAAATATTTAGTCGCACTCGACGGATATGTGCCAAGTCAGAGGTCTTCATTCCTCTTGAGAATATGGCATCTTCCCCGTAATCAGGTATATTGGACCAAGTGGGGTCTATGTCACAATCAGATAATTTTTAAGCAATTAAGTTTTAAAATATCTAATCCTGTTCTCATTAAATGGTTAGTGGCTGGATATCTGAAGTCTGACAATAACAGAAGCAAAATCGTAATTTTAAAAAATCACAAATTATTACATTATCTACGTCTTTGTACAGTAAGCAGTGAAAATCTATAATGAGATCTGAAAACCTGTTAATGAGAGTTGCCTCTTTGTCATGTGTTTTAGGACGCTGCTCTGTAAAAGTATGTACGAATTTATTGAATTCACACAAATATTTGTGGCTTGTAAACTCTCTCTGTCAACAGCGGGATGGGACTGTCCAACATCAGGCTCCGGCATTGTCGGGACAGACAAACAGGTAAGACGACACTTACCCAAAAGCAAAGACATCTGACTGTTTGGAGAAGGGAAGCTTGTCTTCCTCTGTGTCCGGAGAGAGCTGCTGGATTATTTCTGGAGCCAGGTGACACAGCCAGCCGTTGGGGATCCTCAGTTTGTCTTCTCTCCGGCTAAAGAACGAGAACACGTGGAGATGGAGACTTGTCAGTTGTTTACTGACCTGCTGTATGACGCTGCTAAGCCACATTAAAGATGCTACATTGCTGCATTTTCATTACAGTACATAGTCATTTCAGATAGCCATTATAAGATAAGTGGATGATGTTGCCTTTCAATTATTGTTTCAGATAACTGTGAGCACTTTAAGTTTGCATATGGTTGCAATTTTGAATTTCTGTAACATCATCTATCTAACTTAGTAATACATACACAAATAGAAAAAACAAATAGAAAACAAATTACTTTTTTGCTTTATAGGGACTTATGCAGTGTTCATATTACGCCGAATGACTGCTTTCGGGGGAGCCCTATTAATTGTGGGTGGGTGGGGACTGTGCGCATGCACGCGCAAACATGAATGCGCCTGCCCACATGCCAAAATATACTATCAATACATTTCAATTCATACAGAGAATTCTTAGCCTTGTTCCCTCAAATGACACCAGTGGGCAATCTCCGGGTCTGAAAAGTGAAGCCAATGCTGAAGTGCCTTAAACTTGCATTCTTTCTAATTTCTCAGAATGAGGGGCACTGAACAAAACAGTGAAAGTAAACACAAGCAAATATTGTGTAGGATAAGTAGATAGAGCTATAAAACACTGTTCAAAGATCTAAGAGAGCCATGAAATTATGCATAATTTTAGCTCTCCCACCATCTTACCCACAGAGCTACAGTTTGTTCTTCACTTGATATATAATTGTATAATTTAATAGCTTAGCTTTTTATGATTGCAAAACATAGCATGTTTTTGTACGTACTGTTGCCTACTTCATAACAATGTAAAATATAGTAACATTTTTAGACTAAATCAGCTATGTAATAGGCTAATTATATAGGAAAACATCACTGTTTTAATACTCCTGCTGTGCCTGCAGATGTAGGCATATTCAGACACTGTGCAGATACAATATGTGAATACTGGTTTGTTCAGGACTCAGTAAATGAGAGAAAATAGACTCTATCTGTTCGTGGAGCGAGACCCAATTTATAGCGTTTTACCAGTGATTCAGTGTTTTCTTTGTATGACATTTCTGTCTGTACCATCAGCTTTATCCAACCACTGTTGAATCTCTGCTCATCCTTGACCTGGCTGCTCTTCTTTCTTTCTTTCTTTCTTTCTCTTTAACACCTCTCTTTAAACACTGTCTGTGTCTTTCAGCGGTTAAGATAGACTGAAGACAAACAATTTAGAGTAAATGGTCACACTCATGTCTGTTAGGCACATTACACTTACAGCACAGACTTAATATTGCGCACACAATGATGAACTTGATGAGCTGGATTTCATTGGAAACTGTTTGGAAAAGGGTAGGCACTTTCAAAAAAATACTAGGCAGGTGATTGGATGAGCCATCTGTCAATCAAACTCTTGTCGAAGCCAGTCGGGAGAAGAGCGAAAAACATTGAGAAAAGCCTTCAGCGCCGTTCTTTGCTCTTCTTTCAATGGATAAATACTCTCCAGTACTGATATAACTGATTCTATTGCAGCTACGCTAACCTCTTCAGGAGCAGCCATTGTTGTTTTGAACGAAGAGTCGTCCCTCTGTGTCGTCACACACACCTAAATCACGGCTATAGCTGCAGTAGCTCCTTACAGGACACTGATGGGTCCGTGCAAGGGCTTGCCGGACACAAACACATTACTTGAAGCTCGACGAGATGGATTTTCAGGTGATATGTGTGATATTTCTTGTGACATCGTGAGAATCCAGCTGCTGTGCAAACAAAATGCTAAATAGGGGCCAGTAACAAGCTTGGGCAAGAGCAAATATGCACCTGAGCAGAAAAGCTGAAATACAATTAAAACTGTGGTTAAAATAGCTGAAGAAAATCAGGTTTTTATTATATAAAATACTGCATGTTTAGAGGCTGCTTATTGGTCTTGAAATATGTAAAAATAAAGCCTGGCTGAATATAATTACTGACTCACTGTCTTTTTGTGAATATGTGGACTATTTACTTCCTCACAATGTTTTGTCGTCCCCGTACCATGTGTGCCAATACTGTTATAACAATGTCAGCCTGTGCTCCTCTCTCGGATGTGTACTGAATATAATTACCTGCCAGCCTGCAAAACCCCAGATATGGTGAAGAGTCCAAAGTCGGTGATGACGATTTTTCCGTTGTCATAAAACACATTTTTGGACTTCATGTCTTTGTGTAAGATCCCCTTAGCGTGGAGGTAGCCCATCCCCTGAGGACAGAGAGAGAAAGAGAGAGAGATGTGACTTTTCTTTCTGTAATATGATGTGCTCTGCAGAAGTGTTCTGGGAAATCAGTGTTGAGTTGTTTTACCTTGACCATCTCTTGTGCGATCTGTCTGGTCTTGTTAACATCCAGGACAACCTTGGCATCCCGCACCACAGAATAAAGTGTCCTGCCTTTACACAAGCTGAGAGAGGGGACAAAGACAAGATACTGTTTTGACTTATGTAATACATTAACTTTAAAACATCTGACGAACATTTCAGGTCGACCCTGTGAACACATTCCAACTTTTGCAATTGTAATGTTATTGTAATGCAATGTAACTGTAATGTAATGATTTTCTCATCAAAGTGTCCCTGTTTTCCCAGCAGTTGACGATCTGTTATAAGTTACAAAGAAGTAAAAAATCAGCACACTTCTTCCACTACTGTCCTACAAAATAAAACAGTGTGCAGCATCAAGTTGGGCTTGAATGTCACTTAAAGCTTCTCTGTTTGTCATTGCCTTTTAATAAACTTAATTTGGGACGATTCTTTGGGATGAAGTTCTTAATTAAATGAGAAAATACTCGATACTTGTCATCATCAAGTATTAAATTCACACAAAAAATAGGCTTTATTTATCAGAAAACATGCTATATCGTGATATATATTTTGTTTTCAAGGTATAAAATGTCCTATTTTGGGATAAAATATTTTGGCCATATCGCCCAGCCCCAAGGCATGTCAGCAGAATGGGAATAATGCCCTATTGTTACTACGCTCTATTCCCAGACGATTACCGTACCCTTAAAATGGAAATGTGGCTTTTTTATTTTAGATTTGCTTAACACATTAAACCAAATAAGAAAATATAGAATAATAGAATGCATCAGACTCAGTGTGCAAGGTTTCTGTGCGTAACGATTTTATTGAATGACGGATTAAAAACTGTGCAAATGAAAAATACAGACTTGGTATACAGCCTTAACACTGATACTGAAATAGTATTCAGTGTTTCGCTTTTCAAGTACTCTCTTTTTAAATAACTGTTGACACAAGATATACCCTTTATCTTCTCAGTTCACTTCTCACATTGCTGCACTCACTTCATCTAACCATCATCTAACGTCGTCTTTTAATGCTCAATGTGTTTTTGCCACTTTAACCCAAAACACAAGAAGTTCACGTGTGTCAGTGAGTTAAAGCAGTTTGAGATGTTGTTAGAGGATAAAATGCCATCATTCTGAACTGAAACGTGGGCCCACTCGGTGCCAGGGTGATGCGTGGAGGTGGTGTCATATTTCTGGAGGGGTGCCATCACAACGGCATATTAATAGACAGCTCTACAGCCGCCCCCTGCCTCACACCTGAAGCCCTCAACCCCGACTGTGCCACGCAGGTGACCAACAAAGGACCTGAAGCCAACAGTTCATGCATATTCATTCCCAACGTTGACCTGACAGCAGGTGCACTTTTAGTGGCTCCCTTTCCTCCGGCTCTTTTCAACACAGAGATGTTGCTCATGGCTTCAGTGTCACTTCAGTCGACAGCGAACACGTTACGTCTTATGACAACAATTACACCTCAGACAAACAGAATGTATAAGCCATACTAAGGACACAGGGGCAGTGATTCATGGTACTCAGATTATGAAAAGCTAATGGGGCCACTTCAACACGCTGAAAGTCACGTATGTGAGTAATTATGCCATATCCATAGATAAAAACCAAGCAGTAACATCACAGATGTCCCTGCTTTTTATTAACCCGGCGAAATCGATCTACAATAACTTGTGACAAATGAAACAATCAATTTTTATGTTTCCACTAATGCAACCTCTCATCTTTAATAAACCCACTTTAGTCTGAAAGAATAGGAGAAACTGAAGTTTTACTACCCTTTTTCTAAACCGTGTAATAGGAGAAGCAGAGTACTGGTGGATAACAAAGCCACCTGTTTGCACTGACATTTGCTATTATGTTCAGCAATCAGCAGTGAGGATTTTTGAGAAGCAGCCAGCTCATCTGTCAGCTCTCCTGCACTCACGACAATCTCAGCTGGCATCAACCGCAATCACGCATCTCAATCAATCAATCCTTTATTTAAAAGAAATGTACAACCATGGTGAATGCGATGGGCATGGAGTCAAATTTTTACATTTAGCTTTGTTTCCCGAATAATTTTTTAAACTGTGAATCCAGCATGGAAATCACGGTCTTTCTTTTACTTTCTTAATAAAGAATGAAGGAAAAACAAACTATTTTTTTTCCTGTCAAACAAAAACAGAAAAGAGAAGAATCAAAGGGGTAAATAATTTCTTAGCGAGACATCCTTCTTTGTTCACACAGCCTGTACAGATGACAGTGGGAGAGTGGCAAATATCCGAACAATTTCCTTTTGAACATTATTAGCTAATTAATTAAACGAGAGCGTTCTCCTTGTGATGTTCTTTAACAAGAACACAGGCCTGTCTCCCTTGTTTCAAATGAGAAAATGCTTGCTGCAAAAAAACGCGAACACTAATCCGTGGAATAATTAAAGCCGTTCACTGTGTGAGAGAAATCACTCCAACCACTGTAGTCAAGACAAATACAGCAGGCGATGTGGGTGGTTCTAGCAGCCTGTTCTAATCATAACCTCTGCACGCTTCATTGTCAGCCACTCTAAACTCATTGTCCCAGAGGGGGGCCGATCTGTGGCTGATCTAAAAGGAGTCCCGGGGGGACAAGGACCGGCTCTGGAGGCCAAACAGCTGCCTAGTTCAGAATACAGAAGCAGAGCAAACCACACGTTTCGGAAGGTGTGATGTCAACTTTCAGGAGACTCGGTGGTCCGCAAGAAACAAGTGAGGAACAAATGTGAGCAGTGAGAAAAGCAAGGTGTTTTTTTTTTATACATTTTTCATACCCTTTGTCTCAATTTGGAACTCCACATTACCTACAGTGTGTGTACATATTTGCACATTTATCTACATTGCAAATATATTAATTCAACATGTTTTATAAAAATATATAAATATTTCCAATTATTTTGTTCAGGGCTGTCAATCGATTAAAATATTGAATTGCGATTAATCGCATGATTGCCCATAGCTAATCGTGATTAATTTTTTTAGCTGTTCAAAATGTACCTTAAAGGGAGATTTGTCAAGTATTTAATACTCTTATCAACATGGGAGTGGGCAAATATGCGGCTTTATGCAAATGTATGTATATATTTATTATTGGAAATCAATTAACAACACAAAACAATGACAGAAATTGTCCAGAAACCCTCACAGGTACTGCATTTAGCATAAAAAATGTGCTTGAATCATAGCATGGCAAACTCAAGTCCAACAGGCAACAACAGCTGTCAGTGTGTCAGTGTGCTGACTTGACTATGACTTGCCCCAAACTGCATGTGATTATCATAAAGTGGGCATGTCTGTAAAGGGGAGACTCGTGGGTACCCAGACACCTTAGAAAATGGCCATGCCTGTTTTTTCTCGCCAAAATTTGGCATAAGTTTGGAGCGTTATTTAGCCTCCTTTGCAACCAGCCAGTATGACATGAATGGATTCCTTAGTTTTTTTCTAGTTTCATATGATAGTAGTTGCTTCACTCTAGCTTAGAAACTGAGCCCGCTACAACCTAAAAACCACAAGTTGCGTTAATGCATTAAAGAAATTAGTGGCTTTAAAACGAGTTTGGGTTAACACATTATTATCGTGTTAACTTTGACAGCCCTAATTTCGAATAAATGTGTATGGTGCTGACAATACACAAGGTACTTGCAGTGTTTGGCTTTCTCCACACTTACAATATGATGCACATTTGCACATCTTATCTGTATTTTCCTTTATCTTTTATTTTATATATTTTTTAATTGGGTTGCAATACTTTATACTGTAGGCATGCTGATATTTTTTGAGATAACAATATTTGTATTATAATAAATCCCTACAGTATATTTGCCTTTTCACTAAACAGATTCCACATGTTTTTCCTTCAAATGTATCAATATTCCTACATTCTCTCATGTGTACGTGCCAAAATTCAATACATTTACTTAAACACATAATATACTGCTTTTCATAATTGTACACAACTTCTCATGTTTTATGGTTATATTTGTTTGTATTGCCTTCTTTAAATGATACCTGTTCTCATGACCTTATATGTTTTTTTATGCACTGTGCAGCAAAATGCTTTAAAACTAAAGCTGCGTCCCAATTCTATACTACATACCGCAAGTAGGCTTTGAGTATGTCATTTGTTATCGCTTGAAAACTGGAAGAGTATACTCAAACAAAGTCAGTATGCATATTAAAATACGCTTGATTTTTGAGTGTGTTGTTTCTGGATACCATTGTCAGTGCAATTAACAAGGGAAATGGAGGTGCTTGGAATAAATAACATACATTGCAAATAGAGGTGGAGGTGGACAATACACTTAAAACATTAAACTAAAAGTTTAATCTACAACACCTGCAGAGTTGATTTCCCAGCTTTCTGTACAACACAACCTGTCACGTCTTTATCCTTACCTGGTGATGATTGCCAGGTGTGGTGGGCTCATGCAGGCCCCCATAAACAGCACCACATTCTCGTGGCGAGTGTTGCGGTAGGCCATCACCTCACGCTTGAAGGCCTTGAGCTGGTCCTCGTTGTCGCGTTCGATGTCAATCAAGCGGATGGCCACCTCGCCGTGCCAGCGTCCGTGGAAAACTTTGCCAAAGCGCCCCTTGCCGATCATCTCTCCGATCTCCAGCTGCTCAAACGGGATGTCCCACTCCTGCAGAAAGATGCTGGTCTGGCTGGCCTTGCGCGGGAAGTTGCGAGCCGACAGGAGCGACAGGTTCATCTCCTCAAACTCGTCGCCGGAGTCCTCGTCGTTGCCCTCCTCGTTCTGTGAAAAATAAAAATGTAACTTCTTTGGTAGCTGTAGGCCTGCATTTCACAGATTTACAGATTTGCAAGTATGGTTATTAAAATGCCCTCATCCAACACGAAGAGGTGGTGTTAAAATATTCGACCAAGAAGTCAAATGCTTTTATTCTGACAGCAGCTGGAGGATTACAATCTGCTGAAACCTCCTCCAAACTAAGTAGGAGTTTCAGAGATAAGAAACATTTTGTTTATCTGCTGAATGTAATGCCTTGTGGTGTCATGTTCAAAAATAACATTGGAAATATTATTAATAGCTCCCTGCAGACTGGCATTTTCCCTGTTTCTCTCAAGCGTGCTGTAATCTCCCCTTTTTTGAAGAAAAACAATCTAGATTCATCTGTATTTAATAATTACAGACCAATTTCCAATCTTCCTTTTCTGAGCAATATACTTGAAAAACCTGTATACAAACAACTAGATGAATATCTTTCAATTTACACTATATACTGTATGATACATACCAATCGGGTTTCAGCACCGAACCAGCTCTCATAAGAGTAATCAATGACCTTAAGATCAACAGTGACTCACAGAGAACTTCAATTTTAGTGCTGCTTGATCTCACTGCCCGGTTGGTTTAGCGGGTCCTGTTCTTAACTGGTTTTCATGCTACTTAAAAGACAGGAGGTTTTATCTTTCAATTGGTAGTTTTAAATCTAAAGAAAGAAATAATTTCTCTGGGGCTCCACAAGGGTCAGTCCTTGGTGAACTGCCTTTCTTTTTGTACGTGCTCCTGCTTGTTATTATCATAAAGAAACACAATACATCATACCATATGCTGATGACACTCAGTTTTACATTTCCCTTTCCTCCAGTGATCTCAGTCCTGTTAGCAACTAGTAAACTGTATTAATGTTATTAATTACTGGATGTCCAGAATTTGTTACAGCTGAATACAGACAAGACAGAGATACGGTAGTTGCTCCTTAAAGTCAGAGACAGAAAATGTATTCTCTAGGGCTGCCCCCTCTTAGTCGATAAATCGACTAATCGGTCATTCTGGTCTTAGTCGACTAAGATTTCTTTAGTTGATTAGTCATTTCTTATGCTTTTTTCATGCTGAATGACATTTTCAAGAAACTTATGAGCACATAAACACAATGTTTAAAGTGGTGCTTTTGTGTGTGTCATTTTTTGTACATTACTACATATGCAATGATTCTATCTTTATATCTGAATTTTATTTCATTTCTGACCCCAACACAGCATGGCAGTGAAGTCATAAAAAGGAATCTCTTCATACTCTTCTCAAGGTTTATTTCAAATATATTTATGTATTCAAGGTCATCAATAAATATGCAATCAGTGCTGTTTAAATCCTAAATATGCTGTGACGTATATATGTAAATAATACTCTACACATACTTACAGTATATCGCCTCTATATAAAATAATTTTGTCAAGTTGTGTGTGTTTGAAATACTGATTGCTGTTTGGGCCATTACCAATACAAAAATAGAGAGTTATGAAAGGGGAAAACAGCCAGAGGGAAAAACTGACTGATTTATTCTGATTTGATTTTAAATATAATGTATTGCAGGAGTGAAAATGACCTATTCAAAGATGCCTGCTGGAATATTATTCAAGGCAATCTGCATCATATTTTCTCAAGATATATCATTGTTACAGAACAGTGATGACGTGAAGTTGCATCTTTTTCCTTCTTGCTGCTTTTGACACAAAATGTACCTGGAGGCTCCTCA
The DNA here is from genome assembly GCF_043250625.1 of Sebastes fasciatus. Taxonomy (NCBI): domain Eukaryota; kingdom Metazoa; phylum Chordata; class Actinopteri; order Perciformes; family Sebastidae; genus Sebastes; species Sebastes fasciatus. Next base: position 27,969,993 of record NC_133800.1, on the reverse strand, counting down.
GAGAGCCGAGCCAAATTATGCTAAATGAGAGAACACTGCAAATGACTGCGACAAGTGATGACGAGAGCTGTATTTTGTCTTCATTGGGACAAGTACTTTCATACTGACAAAAATGTGAGAGAAGTAAAACAACATTATGGATGACAAAACTTACATTCATATAATATCAAAAGCATCACAAACAGGGATCAAAAGAAGGACTCACGTCTGATGTAGGTTCAACTTCGATTTGAAGTAAAGGGTTGCCCTCAATCCTAAAAGCAAGAAGAATAGATGTAGAAATAAATCCATGAGAAAACAACCTAAATGAAGTTGGTCACTTTTCACTGATGAGCCTACGTGTTGTTGTTATTTTACGTAATATTTTGCTCCATTGATCAGATTTTTAAAATGCTGTTTTGTTTTTTAATGCCCTAATAAAGTGTAAGTGATTCATTCTTGATATCTAGTATCTTGACAATGTTGCAGTCTTGATTGATGCCCCCAAAATATGTATCTAGTACATCTGACGTTAGATATTAAAGCAGTTGCTACTCCGTCTCGGAGTGGAGTTTGTGAAAGGAAAATATGGGACCCACACCTGTGTTCAATCAGGTCAATCAAGTCTATATGTGCACCTTGATGGAAGATGTGTTGTCATAGCTGTATTAAATAAACATTTTTAGGAGCATCAAACGCCTTGCTTTACAACTGTTATTGCTTTCTTGTCAATGCACCTACCATAATATTAGGATTACCATACACCACTTTGTAGCATTATTGTAGTCTTATGAGATAAGCCATTTTCACTGTGACTTGCAAACTGTTTTTACACAGATTTGTTTTATTCTAAATCATTCCAAACATGTCTTTGCTCAAAAAGGCTGTGTATTTTCATGCCCAGATTAAACTGTGAAACGTTACTGGACTGCAGGCTTTTATACTGTAGATCACCTGCAGTGGTCCACAGGTGGCAAGAGCACATTCACATTAAGACTATTTGACAGATAAATGAAAAAAATGTGAAAAAGGATTAAATGGAAGAAAGGGCACTCCTAATTACTGGCTGCATTTTCTGACCCTATTTTTTAATTTCACAGTTGTTTCACGGTATGAAATTTCAAGTGCATTGGCGCCCTGAGCCCCTATTAATTTCTGACCCCGGCGTGTACACTGTCACCTACACCATGGGTGCCAAGGACGCAACACAAATGAATCCACTTTACCCTCTTCAACCCATCCTCCTCTGTCCATAACTGGCTGTGAAACATCAGTGTGTAACCTCTCGCAACCTTTCTGTGGTATATTAACACTGGTTCGCAAAGAAATCCTGGACTCTGGAACCACAGGTGAGGCGGCGTATAAAATAATGTGATTCCTGTGGCGCCAAGGGCCCCTACCAGCGGTTTGATCTCCGCTCTAATGAGGGTTACCTGCCGGGTGTTAGGGGTCTGAGACAGGCCCTCATTAACCCTGGGATGAGGCCATTAAGGCCAAAGAAACCTGCCAGCTGCCACCGCAGGAGCATACAAAGATGTGGGAAAGGAGGGACAATAGCTTTAATTAAATCAGAGGAATATGGGTTTCATAGCCGCGCTAATGTATTCACATTCGTCAAAAGGAAACTCGAGAACGAGAGCCTGTGAGAGTGAGAAATGGTTAAATTGTCCATCCTGAGATCTAGTAATGAGCAGGAACTCAAAGACACGAGGGTTCAATCTGAGCGTTTGTTTTTCACCCTTTTTTAAAGAGATTTCTTCATCATCTAATTTCTAAATGTTTACCTGAATGTGACTGTTTTGATGTAGATTACACTGGGATATATTTACTTGTCTCTTGAGAAGGCAAGATAAATACTGTGATGCTTTTATTGACTGATCTTAGTGGGGAAATTTATATTTCACTCACCCCCGTACAAGCTTTCAGAATGAGCTACTGTAAAGGACAGTACTCCTTGAACCAGGATATTTTTAAGGGTGGGTCCATTATGTATTTTTTTTTTTATATCATTCTGTAGCTTCCCCTTATGTATTCAAATCTGAACATTAAAATTGTGGTCAAAGTATGTATGTTTTAGAATCAAAATGCTATTTTCCCAAGCCCTTCTAAAATGACCTGACGTAGGATGCAACATTATGGCACTGCTACATATAAAGTATATATACATCCTTATAGTCAGTGTATTTACGTTACATACAGTTACTTAGATGGCGGTCGGCGTGCTCCCAGTTTGGAGAAGCAGACATGAGTACTGGCACGGAAGCTAAGCAATGTACTGCTGTGTGGACGCCACGTTAGTTCGGATCCGAAAGTCACACAATAACACAAACAAAGTAACCGATCAATGCAGCGGTAGACCAGCAACTCCCTGTTCTGTGAGGTAAAATTACTGTTTTTGGTCTGGTTTTGAAGACCTTTTCTACTAGCCTCGGCCTGACAGTGTGTTACCTTATAGATGGTTTATTTCATTGATGTTTTTGAGAAGCTAAAACATGGCCCTAAAGGGGTACAGTATCTAAATCAGTGTCTATTTAAATGGAGATTTAATCGACTGCTATAATGAGTGTAAAATTTTAGAACATCATCAATTTGATAAAAGGTTAAACCATGATTATTATGTTAGCAAACAACAAAATGATATCCAAGGTTTTAGCTGCCAAAGCCACATGGGAGTTGTAATTGTTGAAGGCTTGACAAAAGATTATTGTTTCATGATGAGCTACGCAGATTTTACTTGCCTGTAAACCCATTTGGCTTAGATGGGTTGGCAAATAACACCCTGTGGCTTTTTAACCATTTATTGTTTCCTATATAATTTCATATATTTATAATATAAGGGTTGATTATATGCCAATGTAAATGCACATATTGTCTTCCCTGGAGAACAACTGCCAGCTGCAACTCAGTGTGTGCATAGAGCCCAGCCTGTCTTGGCTTGAATTCCTACATGCATTTGTCGCACCTTGTGCATTTGAATATAATCGGAACATACAGGAAATACTCTTTGTCACATCATAATGATTATGCTAATGAATATTGCTCTAGACTTCAAACAATCCCAGTCTATTCAAACACACATGGAGCCAACTGTGATGTGTGCATAACATTATTTAGTGTCCTATATTTTCTTCCGATTCTCATTATTTCCAGACGTTGCTTTCCATTTTTTATCTCAAAGCTGCCAGCGGCTTCAGGAATGTAGCATGAAGACGTCAAATACAGCTTTTTTTTAATTCAAATCCATCACTAACATGTACAGCCCCGTGCCCTATACCATTATTTAAAAACTCATACCATCAGCCCTCCTCTGTCTAGGACCTTTTCAAGACTGTGTTGATATTTAGAAAATAAAATTAATAACATAATTTGCTATTGATCAAAGCATTATAATCCACGGTCCATATTTCATCACAATTGATCATCCGCCTATAGATGGAGGTTCTCTTGCCCTGTTTCTTATGATAGATTGAGATCCTGATCTAATTAACATCTGGGTCGAAAGGCATCTCATCACTCCTCCTCCTCTTCCGGTTGTTTTCCCGTGACCACTGGCTTCCTCAAAGAGCCACTGAAAATCCAGTTGGCATCCCAAGTGTAGCGTGAACTAAAGGCCATGCTAACATTAGTCTCTGAGTATCCGTCATGTCGGCTCTCGCATTGAAATTGTCACCCAAATATCTTTGCTCCAATAAGTTTGACTTGGCCTCTGACCAGCGGCCACAGAGAGAAGGAGAAGATGGAGGAGGAGACGAGGGAGCATGTAGATGAGAGGAAGATAACCGAGAGGGCCTGATGAAGATCAGAAGTACTTTCTTAATGTCTTTAAAGGTAGACATGTGGTTTTATTGAATTACTTCTGTAATAGAATCTACTCACCCTGGTTCAGACAGGACCGGGTGCAGGATGACCTGCGGTGCTCTGCTTGGAGGAGCTTCTGGAGCAACATCTGAGGATATTAGAGTCATTAAATATCAAACCAACAAGTTAAAACAATTCAGTATTAAATCATTTTTAACATTGTTTATATTGCTTTCCCTGTTTTAGAAAGGAAGTGGGTGGTTTCAGCTATTGGTAGGAGAGATGTATCTCCATCTTAAACTGGATTTATAGCTCTGCATCAAGGGGTTAAGGCTGGTTTGATTATAAGCTGATACATTTCAAACTTTTACACAGAATATATTTCACTCCCAGAAAATTCTTCTTCTTTTAGTTTAGTTCAACTTACTTTCTTCCCACTTTGTGATTTTTACTCAAACGACCACATTGGTACATTTTTACATATGTACTGGGAGGCTAGTGTAAATCCCGACTTACGTGATATAAAAATACCTTGTTGATAAGGGTGTAACCGTACGTGTATTCATATAGAAACGTTCGGTACAGGACGCTCAGTTTGGTATATGACATCCTTTCGGTATGAAAATGACACTGTTGATGGCTTATAGCTGAAATGCGTTCCTTTTTCCCCCCAAAAAAACTAAGAAAGACCCTTTATCTGTGAGTGCCAGTGATTTGTCTCTTCTGTTCCTACTACAACCGGGCGACCAATACTGTTCAAGATTTGGATCTGTGCTTGCAGCTACTTTCTACTTTATCCTTTCAGCACACCCTGTGACCCTAACAGCTGTTTACGGCTACCACTGCACGAAAAGTGGGTCAGTAAGCGGCACATAAGTATTCTTTGGCATGATCAAATCAACAACAACATATCTTTTTTTTGCGGGCTTGATAGCAGTAAAGGAAAGTATTCAATTCTTACATATTGTCGGTACTAAGTGTTTTGAAAATGCAACATTTAACAAGCATCAAATTCACCATATAATGATATAATGTGCATTTAATGCCATTCATGACTAAAACGTTGGATTTTCAAAACACTCAGTGCAGCCAGTGTGCTGGAATTGAACACATTTAGTTTTTTTTCTATTAACCTGTTATGCAAATTGTTTGAATGCAGCACAGAAAATGTTAGCTGCACAATGGAAAAACCCTCACTATCTGTATTGAATTCCCATATTTCTTTCTTGACATAATTTGTATGGAAATATCAACCAATGTAGAAAATGTCCTCACAGTGGGAATGGTGGCACGCTATGGAGAGATGCGTTGATATACAGCTACGTGATATCACTTTGCTGCACCTTCACAGTATGCTTCTTTAAAGCATGTAGCAAGCATATTTAATTTGATCTCTCCAAAAGGCATACACTGTGCTGCGTGTCATATCATTGTAGAAAGCGAGACAGCGGGTTGAATTCTCTCTGCTATTTTCTTCTTTTTTTTTGGAAGCGCTCCTGTTCAACATGTAAGATGAGCGAGGTCAGCTGTTGTGTGGTATCTACCTCTGAAAGACATCAGGGGATTCGTTGCCACGCTTGCCGCTCGTGTTGGCACGCTGTGACATTTTGTGACACAAACCGGGAGCCACAAAAAAAAGAACATTCCCTTTGTGGCACGGTGCATTAGCAGCTGGCACCGTCAGCGAGAACGACGTGGTTTTGTTTTCTGTGTGGTGCCTGCATGGATATTTGCATGGATTTACTCCAAAGACCAGCAAGCCAGCAGGATTGGAGGCTCTAAATTGGCCAATGGTGTGAATCTGTGCCAGTCTGTATTTGATCCCTGTGACAGACTGACAACTTTTGCTGGGTATTCCTACTTTCTACCAAAAATGCACGCTGGGGTACGCTCGAGCCCCCTGTGACACCGAAAATGAGCGCTTGTGTAAAAACAATAGATGAATGCAATCATACTGTAATTGCCAATGGGAGGCTTATGTAAATGTGTTTTTCTTTTCTTTTCTAAACAAGAGCCAGCATTTACAGTAAATTTAATATGACGTGAATGTGGCATTAGCTCCACTTACAGCATAATGGTTTTAGATTGATGGGACTAACAGTAAGTGGTAGAGTTTGACCATGTTGTTATGCAGCTCATAAAGGTAGCTGATGTAATTTAAAACTGAAAAACAGACAACAGAATGTGTGGCGACAATAATCAGAACCTGGGCACCGCTGTGTGCTGTATATTCATGCATTTCCAAAAACCTGTCTCCCCAGATCTCAATTACACCTCATTCTTTTCCTCACACCACTCCAGGTTGTCTCGGCTATAATAGCCTGCCAAATGAGCAAAGACTCTGTGGTACCGGTGTGGGCAAAAAGAAAAGAGTCTGGGCATTGACAAATCATTAGGAGGCCCAGATGAGACAAGCAACGAGTGGGTGTAGGGGCCGAGAGTCTTAAAGCAGGCCAAGGTGAGGAGATGAAAATCACCACCGACATCAAAAGAGCCCTCCTCCTCCTCCTCCATACTTTTCCTGGCCTGGTTGTAGTGCATTATGGGTAGGGGTAATGATCAATTATGAGGTACTTACCAGGAAAGATGAACTGTTGTTTGTATTTGAAATAACTGGAGGCTGCGGAAAGAAACAAAAAGGAGAGCTGGAGTTTGATCTGAAGTCTTGCCAATCTTACGTGGTTGTTTGTTAATTCAGTATTTACACTCAAATGAGTTCCTGGATTAAAAGACACAGTTTTGCTTCACAGTACAACTTTACAGGTCAAATTTTAATTTGTGTTGATTAACCATTTGACTTTTACACTCTTGTTTTCTCTCCCTTTATGTACAAGCTTTTAGCATAGTCATAACATGAATTAGCCTGGCATGTCCCATGCAAGTACTGTGTTGTTATTTTCAGAATAAATTGGGCTACTCAAAAATATCATTAATTTGCATGAGAGTTGTACCTCATGTTCTAGGACAGTGTTTATGAAAAAAATTGTTTAATGAAATATTAAATTGTTCAAGCTTGTTTAGCCAGGCTAGGAACACGGTTCTGGTGTTGGCAATGTCAGTCTGTCGTTTGGTCCAGACTGAAATATCTCAACAACTATTGCGTTGATGCCATTAAATTTTGCACAGACATTCATGGTTCCCAGACAATGTATCTTACTGACTTTGGTGACCCCCTGACCTTTCCTCTAGCGACATCTTGGCTGGCATTTTCACAAGTTTTGGTGGTGCGGCCGAGGAAGCTGCACCGGTTGCGGTTGCTCCGGTGAACATCGCACTATACGTTCATGCGACCGTGGTGTAGTTCGTTTATAGCCTAACGTTAGCTTTTTACTTCTGGCAATTGCATTCACACTTATCATAAACGTTGTGTCGTGTAAACAGTGTACTACATGGAAGTGTACTAACAGAAGTATCCGAATTGAGACAAAGCAAGTGAGTTAGCTTTGGGCTACAACTTGAACCCCCTTTTTTGGCCTTTGTTTGTTGTAAGTCATTATTAATAGTTCCTGTTTGCACTGTAAGCATCAGTGAGTTACCTTTGATACTGAAGAAAATCTCAAAATGTAATGATTAGGAGGTAAAATCTTTAGGTACAAGGAGAATCTTTGTTCTATTGTTCACAAGCTTATTTTTGGACATTTATCCAAGATGAACATCGGGGATATCGATATCCTCATAAAGTGTAAGTCAAGGGTTAATTGCTTCCTCTGTGATAACCCTGTCAAATATTTGAATTTGAGTGGTTTTTGATGGTTTTATGATGCTCATGGTTTATGTTATATTACGTGCTGTCATATATGGTTATTGACATTCTCTTGATATTCTTTTATGCTCTTTGTGTAAAGCAAATTCCCCTAGACGCAATAAAGGTTTCATTCATTCATTCATTCAGGTACCCATTCTGATACCTGTCAGGTTGAACTGTTTCTGTTGCCGCGCCGACTGTGGGGAGGGATGCAGAGGCGAGGGGGGCGTGGCACTGCTGGGCAGAGGAGGAGCCGGGGAGGACGGGGTGGAGGAGGTGGTGGATGAGGGATTACTGCTGGAGTCTGGTTGGTACGGGACTGGGATGTGGTCCTGAGAAGAGACAGAAAACAGAAGCTTTACTTAAACTTCAATACTGGTGATTTTGCAATTTTTTAGTCTGTTAATCACAAAATGCTTGCACCCTACTTTATTGTTGGCCTCTTTCTGAATCCTACCACAAGTTTCTAGATTGATTTTGTTCCTTCCAGGCAGCACTTGGTTTTCATTAATTTCAGTAAAATATGAAAATCAACTTGCAGAGATTTGAAACTTGCCCGACAGAGGTAATCCATCACAATGAGCAATATGCTGCCTTTACTTTTCTGACAGAGTTATGTTGTTATTGTGTAGGGCTGCAGTTGTGAACAGGAAGCATTTTCAAAACTCCTCTCAGTGGTGCATTCAAGGATGCTCCAACATCCCAAAAAAAAAGGTTGGCTTAAACTGAATCAGGAAACCTAGTTTACACGCATACTCGCAATCATATTAGTACATATCTCACTCAATCAGCTAACTCTGAGTGTTCCATTTGTTCACTTCAACCAATCTGATCTCACCATGACCTCTGTTATTTAATTATTTGTTTTGCTGTGATAATCTAAAACAGTTTGTCTTCCTCCAAGCTGTTCTTGCCATCTCCACCTCCTATGTTCATCACAGCCAACTCCAGACTGAACTCCTCAGTAATCTGCTCCTGCTCACATCTGTTCGGCTCTTCAGCTGAAGATGTAAACTCAATTTCCAGATCTACATTACGATCACAGTCTGGACTCCATCCAATTTCAATTCAAATAATGGCTGAATTATATAATAATTTCATAATGGAGTCTAATTAGCCAGAGGCTGTTTGTGTGCCACATTTTTCAGTAATCACTCAGAAATAATCACTTTTTTCCCCCAATACAATTTCTGATTTTACAGACTCTGCTGGAAAAGCACTTAATTAATTACATAGTTTGAAAATGTAATCCAAAAGACAAACAGTAAACAAACATTGGTGTTTTGAAAAACATGACAATTTTTCTTCTGTTCAGCAGGCAACCCCTTAAATCTCAGATGTCAGAGCAGGTCTTTGAATGCACCGACAGTTAGAGGTTTCACAATTATCCAGGCTCTCACTGGATAATCTCCCTCCAATGTGATTATAACATAACTGACTGTAAAATTTCAATTTGATAGATTATCTTCCTCAAGTTTCAAGTCTCTGCAAGCTGATTTCTGTAGCCCACTGAAATGAAGGGAAATCAATGGCTGCCTTGAAGGTGGTAAATCAATCTGGAGATTTATGGTACGCATTGAACAAATGATTTTAAATGATGTAAACTATATGCAATTTGTAATGAATTAGCTAAAAAGAGATTCATTGAAATAAGGTCCGTGGTTAACACAAGAGATTTTAACGTTTTGTTCAGCGATATAAAATACGTCAATAAATATCCCACTCACATGAATATTGAAGCTTTCATATGTCCTAAAAAAGGCGGTTGGTAACAAGTGGCTAAATGAGACTACTAAACGTCATCATGCCGACTCATCCGCCTTTACAGCCCCATGCATATTCACACTCACGTGACCGTGATGTAGTTTGTTTATAGCCTAACGTTAGCTTTTTACTTCTGGCGATTGCTTTCACACTTTAAAAATCATAAAAGTGGTGTTCATTTATGGAGATTATCTTGCTGAACAAAATGTGTGAGTATCATAAAGTGTGTTTGCCACAGAGTTTATTTTCTGCAATAATCCAAAACCCAACAAAAATACTTCCCTGCACCACTCTATAGGTATCCTTTAAACAATCACATATTTACCAGGTCATATATCAAGGCATGAATCAAGCATAACATCCTTTTTTTTTTGTCAACTAATTGATTAGTTGATTTAATCGACAGATCTGTAAAACTGAATTTCTCCACACAGAAGATGATGATGAAGATCCGATTGGTAGGTTGCATTTTTGGGGATTTCTAATGAACCATCAAATTACCTAATAAAGCCACAACTCTACTTGCAGATGCACTTTTGTTGATTGAAGCAGTTTATCTAATATCGTAAATACATGTTTCAGGCAGTGGATCGTCGTACATTAGGTAAAGGCAGGATCTAGTGTTATGATGTTTGAGGGTGTGTTTTCAATGATATCTTTGGTGTCACACGCTACATTTAATCACAGTTTATCTTCTAGTGAGAACTATCCAATGTCACAACAAAACATTGTGTTTTGATGTCATAATATTAAACATGAGGGCAAAATAGTGGAAAAGTATCTGCAGAGTCAAATGTTTTCAAACACAACACAATAAACAAACAGGAGCAACAGGACTGAAGTATAAAAATATATATTTTTACATGATGTAGTTATCCTTTACCAGCATTTTTATAAGAAAAAAAATAAATGTTGTATACATTTTTAAAGGTCTTACTTCACAAGATTTTCATCATAGTGGTACCGTACCACTATGGGAATCTTGTGATCAACTTTTTTCCTCTGGAACTGAGAAATTGTTAGATATGCTGGCTGCAAAAAAGTCACTGTATGAAAACAAATCCATCTGTGTAAACATCAATACTGCTGAAAGATATTTTCGTACGGTTTCATGATCCCCTGAGAAAGACGCGATGACTCATAACCATTTTCCAGCCCCCAAAAATGGAAGAAATGTAATATGTAGGACAGGTTACTCACAAATTGCAATACACAGTTTATTTTTGCACTTACCTTGTTGATTTTGTTGGTTTTGGGGAGCGTCTGGCTGATGTGCAGGTCTGTGTACCTGAGCGGGTTGTTGATGTCACATGGCACTGATTCGGTTCGTACCAGACGAGCTACTGGGGAAAAAAACAGCACTGATGAACAATGTGGGAGACTGAAATTAAACAATGCTCGCTTAATAACTTCTGGAAAATTAGGAGAAACTCTACCAGGCCCTTTATCAGGCCCTGCTTCTAATGTGAAAAATGAACAAACTGCCTTTTCTTGAACAACATCCATTTGTTATCGCATACAGACACTTTGTTAAGAAAAAAAAAAAGTTTCCTTAAGAAAACTATGTCATTAAGAAACTGTCACTTTCTCTTACTAAAGCAGGGTAAAAGAAGTCTAATTAGTGTTCTTTACCTTGAGTTGTTCCTTGGGGATCTTATTTGGGGGAGAAAGGGGGAAGGGGAAAGGCAGAGAAAGGACAAAAGAATCTCAATTCCGATAGCAGATAATTTCTTCAGTGCTGTCTGTGTCAGTACAAACAGTGCATGACGTAGTCACATTTGCCTGGGGTTATGTAAACTAATATGAAGACGCATCGGTGCAAGAAAAATGTTTCAACTTGGATGAAAAATGTGCTCATCTTGGGGAATCTTCTTCATAAACTTACAGAAATGAGAGGAAAATAGAGAGAGACTGGATGGAAATGACACAAAGAGTTGGTAGTTTCTGGTGAGTTCTGCAGTCAGTCAGAAGCTGAGCTGCTACGTTTCTAGTCGTCTGTACATGTTGGGGTCTGTACGTGTTTAGGGGGAATCAGCATCGACTGTCTAGTCCAGTGGTCAAATTTGCATGAATGACGCAAGGTGAAAATTCACTTTGCTTTCTGTCTGAACAATCCTTATTATCAACCATTCAATCCAACATCTAACTCCTCGTAAGACTGAACCACTGGTAAGATGACTCCCAATATGTTGAAGTACATTTAACAAGGTGTGGTATTACAGTTTTTCTCATTCTTTTAAACTGAATTCTTGAATGAGAATATTTATTTTTTTCACAAAAATAAACTCAAATCTCTGAACAATTAGTTTGTTGTTCACAACAGATTAAAATTTCTCATTATTTCAAGCAAATTGTACGTGTTTCGGCACATGGGTGCAAAAGAGTAAGTACAATTGTCTACAATTTACATACAAATGTGCATGTCTTTTTTTCTGTGAACTACAGTATTGTACAGTATTGATTTTTTCCTGTAAACTTTGACTCACTGTTGAAATGGGAATCTAAAAAGTTCAGTGTGATACACAGCAGCATTCAGCTGGACAAGACTGACATTCTGGTATAGTACAATAAGCAGTCAGTGTCAACAAAACAGAGATTTGTACATAAGAAACATTTCCAGGGTTGACTGCCATGTTGAAAAAATGTCTAAATATTTTGACCAGTACGGCTCACTCTATTACAAAACAACTTCTCATTTTGGTGGCATTGGCCAATTTACTGACACAATAACTAGATTTTGAAGCATGAATAAGATGTTTGAGGAATGAGTAACTACCTTTTTGCAGACACACAATAGAGTTGTGATGTCCAATGAAACAGTTGCGACAATTGCACTTACAGTTTAGAGAATGTCAGGACTGTTTCAGAAAATGAGCCAAAGTGATTGAGAAAAACTGTAATAACTGTAATGTAATTACTGACTTTAAAATTGTAATCATCAACAATGGAAATGACCATAAAATGGAAATATCCATCATTCTATTTTTTTCCAAAAGAGAAAAAAGTAAAGAGAAGCAGATTCAGGTAACTTCATTAACACATAATACATTTTCTGGCTCAGGAAAACTAAAGAAACGATTTAGTTTACAGTAGAAAATTAAAATTAGTTGAGAAACGAATGAATGTTGTGAAAGCAGCTGACTTGTTGAAATGCTACATAAAAAATATACCTTTGAGATTTTCTCGTCCGCCTCGCTGTATGATCAATAAATGGCAAGGTGGGGCTTCTTTGGTGCATTTGTTGTGGCACTTCAGCCTGAGTGCATACAAAAAAAGACAGGAAATTTGATTAGTGTTTGTCTTGTTGTTATTATTTTAGTTTGTTTATACGGCAATGAAACCTATGCAAAGTGGGAGCATTGACATGTAGCAAAACAGACAAGAGATGCAAATTGCTAATTTATTCAAGTGAGATTAAAAACAAAAGGGGTTCATAAGCATGTGCCACCTCGAAAAACAACCAATAAAAAAACAAACAAGTAATGACAGAGATATGATTACAGTATGTGTGCTCAGACACACATCACTACTACTTTTGCAATAAATGGCACTTAAGACAAAAAACAGTCTCGATACGTACTTGCAGTTTTTACATTTCAGTCCAAACAACATTCCCTTTCCACATACTATGCATGTCTGGGACATCCAATACTTTGTGGAAAACCTGCAGGCGAAAAAGAAAAAAAGTGAGATAAGGACATTTTTAAAAAGTCAGGACATCACTTTCAGCTTGTTGCACATCTATATGACATATAAGAGCTGTGGATTAGCGCGCGGAGAAACACTGCTGGTGACCTTTTGCCTTTCATAACATTCTCTCATTCTGACAGACGGCTCTTTCCAAAGGCGGCGCCACATTTCCTGCGTAACCTTTCCGCGGGGATAATAGATGCCTGAAGAAGGTACTTCTGCAAAAGTGTTTGCCTTCCTAATCTCCCTCACCTGCTCATTTCATTTGGGCCCATTTCATTCTCATCTTTCAGCAACCCTGCGTGAATGAACATCTTAGGCAGTGCAGGGCCGAGGCCATGGGGGTTTCCATCAATGCAACAATCAGTGATGGGAGCTCAGAGGCCTGCACCACTCTTAAAGGTTCCAACACAGAAACACAGATCCAAAATGTGCTCTGCAGCAGACCGACCGAGCGGTTCGAGCACGTATGTTTCTATCGGCTGCATTTACTGATGCGACGCCTGGATGCCAGCAGCGCCGCTGGCTGGCTAATGGCAGGTGACTAATGTAGTTTGACAGAATCCAAATCTCTTTATTAGGCCCTCCTTCGTCTCAATTGAGAGGCACAACTCAATCCAATACCCTAGCAGATTTTTTTAGTGGACTCTCCTGTCAAATATGAACGATGACGTGACATTTAAGGGCAGATTCTGCATAAAGAAATGTTCTTTCGGCACAGTGGAGGCTCCAAAGCCAAAGTGGCGAATTGTGTACCGGCGGCGCAAATGCACTTATCGCAACAGGCCAACAATGCGATCAAGAGCATGCGTTAGAAATATGCAAATTGCCCCGTCAAGGAGATTGCTGGGTGGAATAATAGTATTTCTCTTAAAACCAGCTTTAATCTTCGCATAACGGCTCTGCGTACGAAGAGGTTTAGAGCGTCTCTTTCCACCTCGCTGACTTTCAGCAGGCAAAACACCCACGTTCTGGAGGTTGCAGAGATCCCACAACTAATACGGCATTGTTTTACTTTTTAGATCACTAGCGTTCGCAGTCAACAGGGTGAGAGAGAAAGAGAGGGACAGACAAAGAGAGAAATGAGTTATGCAAGAGGCCCTTTTTTTAATTGGACTGACATTCTATGACAGTGTATGCACAGAGGCAAACTGGCGCACACTCACCCACACACTTTCCTTTAGGCCTACCTGTGTTTTATTGAGTTTCCCAGATCTCTTCGGGGAATCTGTGGGGACCAGCGAGGCACTGAGAGAGTGTCTGGAGAGGAAGAGACGGGAGAGAGAGGGGGGGTTGTTATGTTTTTTATTTTTCTTTCGGTCAAATGGTAATACTGACAGAATGCCTTTCAGAATTGACTAAATGTCTTATATTAAACATTCATTAAGCGCATATGGCATTTCGGGGGAATGGGCCGATTTTATAGCAACAAACTGACATTTTGGTGTCACTCTTAATCAGCTGTTTGGATATCAGGCACACAGTTAGTCATGAATCACTGTCAACTCATCACTGTAAATGAGCTCTTGTCCTAATTGTCTAGATAGATAGATAGATAGATAGATAGATAGATAGATAGATAGATAGATAGATAGATAGTTTGCATGTTAAGATGCACATATCTCATATTTTCTACCTGTATTCCATTGTGAGAAACTCTCGCTTCAAAAAGGTTTCCACAACAAAGACATTTCGCTCGGTCCATTAGCGCTGGCAACAACCGAGCAGACCAATACATTCATGCGCCACCTCTTAATACCAGGTGAGGATGGCAGCCTACACAGCGCTGCCTGTGAAGGCGGCTGGATGTGGTGGATATGCATTGATATGATAATGATGTGCTGGCTGCCAATAGTTCAGTAACAAAGGAGCCGTGCTGAAAAATGCTGAAAAACTAATAGGTTATACCGGAAAGTGCATCATGTAAGATCATTTTTGTTCTTGGTGTTTTAATTAAATTTCTGCTAAATCTCACATATCACAGGCCTGTTTAGGTTATAAGGTGTTACACTTTTAGAATATCTCACACAGAAGTGGTGTACATCATCGGAAAGCTGAGAACCTGAAGATTAATTTGAGATGCAGCTCAGCACTGTGTGTCAAGTTGTTCTCGTCATTAATAAGAAATAAAAAATAATTAATAAATTAATTCATGCATTCATTAAAATGAATTGTGAAAGTGTATAAGGGCTTAGAACATTATGACTAAAGTATATGATTTCCATTCCCATGCTCTATTATGTCTCTGAAATTGTTGCAGCAATTTTGGGTTTGATACCATTTGTTACACAGATTTGGTGCTAAATTTAAAAAAAATTTTACAACTCGAGAATTGATAAAAAATAAGCAATAATCCCTCCAAAATACCACATTAAGACATCAAGACCTTGAGGAACACCGTAGAAAAAGCCATGCTGTGATTTGGTATCAAAATCTTTTGACATTTGGAGATTTCTGCATAAATTGTACTTTCCAGCGATTGGATGGCGAACACTTCTGTTCTGGAAACTGCTTAGAAACCCCCTTATTGTCAACATAGCCATTGTCAAACTCACGATGAATAGTTTAAAAAATGATCAAAATTTAACCGTAGTTATCTTTTTTACTCCCTGCGTCTTTCTTCCCACAATGCAACTCGTCCACCGACAATTCAGTCTGAGATTCGGGTGTGTTATAGCACAGATGAGGAGAGGGCTACAGAGGTCTGGGAAGCTCACTTCTTTCTAACCCCACACCTGCAGATTTCATTCATTTTCAAACTTGTCTTCAGCCCCCAAAAAAGATCAATTATATTAACCATTGTTCCAATAAGAATTTAAGAGACAATTTATCAGACTATGCGCAGCTCCCTCAGGAGCCAAAAAAGGTTTTATACATTTCTTTCCACATATGCAGCAGTTCTCCTCAAGACCTGTAAACAGACTTTGATGTGTAAAATCGGCACACTTTCCCTTTAATGTAAGTCGTATGTGCATGTCTCATATTTGAAGAATAAACAGGTTTTATATAAACTGTATAACTCTGCCCATACTCTGTGATATTCATAAGTGTACACACAAACACACACAGTCCAATCTCTCATCTTTTGCGTCTTCTTGGCTGAAAGTAAAAGGTGTAATAATTGAGTAATTTTCTGGCTACCTTTATGCAGAGTTATTCATGAGTATTATGTTACTTTTAAGCTGGAGATGAATGCCAGGAAGAGGGGAGTAGAGGGGACTGGAGACTTTTGTGTGTGGGTAGGTGGAGGAGATGAACAATACATTAAATCGAGGAATTGTGTGGATAAAGAGACGAAAACAAGCAAAAGGCCTAGAAGTTCTTTTCTCAATGCATCAAACTCCTAATGCCTTGAAATGGAGTTGTGGGCCGAGGTGTGAGATCGACCTCCATATGAGAGGACAATAAGAGGTTCACTTCAATTAGGCGCGAGAGGAGAAAGAGATCGGAGTCGGTTTCAGCTGGAAATCCCACAATATTGCCCAAAAGAATGAATCATCTACGAATTTCAAGGACACCTTTGTCAATTTTCATATTCACAGGCTCTTCATTATGTCTTTTCATTTGAAAGGAAACAGAAAAGAGATTAAGATTCATTGTTGAGATGCCATTGCTCCTCCTAGAACACTCTTGAAAACTTTTTTCAGAGGAAGATCTCCTTTGCAGGCAGAAGCTCTCTCACTGGTTGACTTTAACTGAAGTCCAAAGGAGCTCCAGTCATAATCTAAACTTTCCAATCATCATGACATTCATGGTGACGATACTTTAGTTAAGTAGATAAATTTCTTGCAGTAAATAGCTACAGACTAGGGCTGGGCAATGTGGCGATATACTGTATATCGTCAAAATTATATAAAAATGTCTATCGTATATATTTTTCTATATCGTCTCCATCACGATATAGGTTAGGCCTATATTTATTTATTTTTTCTCGATAATTTCACTTAAAACGGTTACATTTATTTTGCAATCAAGTTCTTAAAAAGAGAAAATACTCAGTACTTGTCATTTGTGAAGTATTGAATTCACACAGGTGTATACAAACATAGGCTTTGCCATGTGGTTATTTCATAAATATTATATATATTATATAGATATTTATTAATTTAATTACCAGAAAACATGCTATATTGTGATATTGAGATATGAAATGACATTTATCATGATAGAAGATTTTGTCCATATCGCTCAGCCCTACTACAGACTGGTGTGGCTAGAGTAGATTATGGGGAGACACCCCAGGCAAAAAAAACAACATTGTTTTTCAAGCTCTGGTCAATTTTGACATTTTGGTCAATTTTGCTTCCATAACATGTCTTCTTTCAGACTAGTGGAAAGAAAACAACCAAAATACACATTTAGGTGTTTATTTTACTACTTTGTCTATTTGCGTCTTTAGATTTTTCCTAAATTCACTCAAAGTTAGCATTAGATAATGCCTCATTTGCATACTCAAACATAACATTTCAGAAAACTTGTAATACAGAAAATAATTGTCTTAATGTAAGTAATCAACTGGGGAAGTTTCATGTTGATATCTATTAAACATGTTTACCCTATTCACCTGTAGTGTGTAAAATATATGGAATTGGAAACAAGAATTTTGAACCTGGCTTTATCCAATGTTCAGATCTGTAATCTGGAAATGTATGCAAATTAGCAGATAAGATAATGACTCATTTAAATATTTAAACACACATTTTCATTTTTAATGTAAGTAATCAACTGGGGAAGTTTCATGGTGATATTTATTAGTTAAAATTTTACCCTATATTCACCTTGTCCGTTTCCCATTAAAGAGTAAATAAACCACTTTTTAACCTTTAACTTTTATCTATTAGCCTACTTGTGTCACATAAAATAAAACAATACTTGTCATTTTGTCAACAGTTAATAACATATGAGCTAGTAGATGTATTTTCTAAAAAAAATCAGGCGCAATGCACCACCTAAAGGACCAAACAAGCGGAAGTCGATCATTTTGAAATGCGTGTGAATGTATTTTTTTGTAATTTTGTGTGTACAAAAACAATTAATCTTTGTATGACTCAAATTTTTCATCTGATGAGGGGCTCAATCAGTCCTATTAATTGATTATGAGGCTGTGAGTCACTGACAGCGCTAATCTCATGGCCCCGGTGCCGTATAGCATTTCCTGGTTCCTGAAACACCCTTCCTCCTCCTTCTCCAGCCTCTCCAGAGGCTCGGTGTCTTCTCTCCGCACTCCGATGCATCGCTCAATTACACTCAATCAACCTGATAACTCAATACAGAGGGGAAACTGACATCATCTGCTTCTTGTCGGCCTTGTTGGCGACTGGCAGATGATTGGACTTGTCAGCAGCGTGGTCAGGGCTGTTTATCATCGTGTGTGTGTGTGTGTGTGTGTGTGTGTGTGCTGTTGACGTCGCTGTCTGTCTTCTGCAGCAGTCTTTGATGATCTACCATGCCTCAAAGAACGGGGGAGTGTAGATTTGTGTCATGAGAACAAAGTCGTACACTCATGCTCACACACATGCCGTTCATATAAAAAAAAAGCATAAGCTTGAGAAATGACAGAAACCTTTAGAGCTGCAACAATTAATTGATTTTTACCAACTATTAAATTAATTGCCAACTGTTTTTATAATTGATTAATCGGTTTGAGAATTTTTTAAAGAAAAAAAAACAACCTTCTCTGATTCCAGTTTCTTAAACGTTAATATTTTCTGGTTTCTTTACTCCTCTATGACAGTAAACTAAATATCTTTAAGTTGTGGACAAAACAAGACATTTTAGGACGTCATCTTGGGCTTTGGGAAACACTGATCAATGTTTTTCACCATTTTCTGACATTTTATAGACCAAACAACTAATCGATTAATCAAGAAAATAATTGACAGATTAATCAAAAATGAAAATAATCATTAGTTGTGACCATAGAAATCTTCAAACATGCGACAGACGTGTAGTATTTGTGGCCATTTTTTGTGTCTGACGAGGGCATGTATTTGGGCCTTGTGCGTAAAGAATAGCTTTTAAAAGGTTAATGAGCTTATTTACAAGTAAGATGTTGTATTTACAGTATGTGTATTGATGTGGATATTTATTATTTTGTTTGGTTTGCACTGATTTAGTTTTGGTTTCAAGATTCTATTGTTTGATTTTATGTTAGATGTTTTATGTCCGTCCTTGTGTCGGTGCACAAACTGCAGTGTGTAGGATTTGGAGGCATCTAGTGGTGAGGTTGCAGATTGCAACCAACTGAAACTTCTCCCGTGTGCCAAGCGTGTATGAGAACTATGGTGGCCGACGCGAAAACAGTAGATATAAACGGCTCATTCTAAGGTGACGAAAACACAACAATTCTTATTTTCAGATGATTATATACTAAAGAAAACATACTTATTCATATGTATTCCATTTCTGCCAATAGATCCCCCTAAATGCCTGCTGCCACTGCTTCACATTCACCCCTTATCGTTGTTGGAACTATGTACTTCCCTTCAATGAACTGCAATATCTTGTGGAGTTGAGGTATTGTGTCTTTGCCTATTATATGTGCATGGCGGCAAACCAGTTTATGCTTTGGGTATTAATAAAGTTCCTCCTATCCTGTACTATCCTAAAGCGTTCAATGACAAAACTGGGTGGATTTATTGCAAAGCATTCATTCAAATGCAACGTTAACAGCGATTGTTCATCTGCAAAACAAAGACAACTGTGATTTTGGCATTTTTAATTTTTGCAAGTGAGTAATGGAACATGAAAGAGCAGCCACAGTGAGCCGTTAGATGAAGAGCTGCAGGCGACTCCTCCAACTTCTCAACAAGATAATAAGATAATTTAATAATAAATCTTGCTGCTGGTTAGAAAACTATTCACGGCAATCGCAGCATGATATCAGATCGCAGGTGCAATTATTTTGACTGACGTTTTCATTGCACTTTAAACAAATACACCAGTTAGTCTGTTTTATTTCTGACAAAGTAGCTGCTCAAGGAGTGTTTGCTGTAGTATTAAACTGCACCTGCTGTTACCATGGTAATCACAGGTGTTGTCAAATCAACCACAATTGAAATCTCAAAGAGTACAACTTTCACATCTTGGGATCGTGTTGGCAGTTTATTTGTATTTTACTTGCGCCTATCACACCATTTCATGAAGCATAGGCCGTTGACCAAAGTTTGCCAGAGAGCTGTACCAGCTGTTTCCATGTAGATCCATAAATTAATCTAATCTAATCGAAAAGTTATAATTTCCTTATCACCCAAAAACACCCTCAACATCTTCACCAACACAAATCTATGACTTTGAGAAAAACAGTGTCGCGCTCTACCAGTTTATATGTCAGTGTTGTCTTTACCGTGCCTAGAGTAAATGCAGTGTACTGAACAAGGAATGTCAATGGCCCTACACACCTTCACAGGTGTTTGTTATTTTAGCTGATGAGCTACGCTGGTGGTTACGTACTGTCACAGGACATACATTTTGGCACGTCAAAGCATGAAAAGTACAGACTTAATTAATAGTTCACGCCCACGCTGTACTGAGTAAGCACCTAATCAATCAAAGTCATTGAAATCACCTGTGTGGGTTAACAATTGCAGGGCGTTGAAAGAAATGTTCTCAACCAGGGCTGGACTGTTAATTAATATTTTTATAATCAAGGTTTGGCAGGTAAACTCGAATAGGACAACTGTAGCAATCAATAAATCAAATGCTCTGACAAAAGAAAGAAAAACAAATCCAGTATCTGTGGCTTTTGCAGGACTGTAATAAGCCCGACCAATCATTTCCTTCTGCCTGAATGTTGTTGAAGAAAATTTTCGAAGTGGCCAAACGGTGGAAATACAACTTCCGTGTCCGACACATGGTGCCATTGGGCCAACAAAGCCTTTTTCCCATAAACTAACATTGGGAAAGAGACGTCTGTAACTCAGTGGATCATTTTTTTTTAGGTAAATTAACTTCCCAGAACGAACACTCGTAAAATGCACTAATTGCCAAGTCTAGAGTTATTTCCCTTCCTCCGTTCATGTGAATGAGCCTCAGACCATGGGCTGGGAGGCGGGGTTAAAGGAAACGCTAGTGTGCTTGCTTTATGGGCGGCTGTGGCTCAGAGGGTAGGGCAGGTTTTTCCACAGATCAGGTCACATTGTCCTTGAGCAAGACACTTAACCCCAAATTGCTCCCGAAGGCATAGCCATCGGTGTGTGAATGAGTATTTAGATTAGATCCTGATGGGCAAAGTAGGCACCTTAGCAGCCTCTGCTATCAGTGTACGAATGTGTGCGTGAATGGGTGAATGCTGACATGTAGTGTAAAGCGCTTTGAGTGGTCGGAAGACTAGAAAAGCGCTATATAAATGCAAGTCCATTTACAATTAATGGGCTCAATGGATGCGGAAGACCATTCGGCAGTAGGCCATTTTGGTTTCATGCGCCACCATTCTCATAGGAATGAATGGGAGCCCGTCTTCAACGCTGTATCCAGTGCTCTTTATACATACATGGATTGGACGGGCTGCCTGTCTGCCTGCACTCATTGTGCGTCACTGAGAGTCTTCCACAAGCTGCTAGCTTTACAGCTGTGAGTACTAACAATAGCCATGCTCGTTGTTTACATTCTTGGGGGAGTGGCCTGAAGGGACGGGCTGTCAGTGTTGCCAACTTGGCGACTTTTTCTCTTGATTTAGTGACTTTTGGAGCTAGTGCTGCTAGCTAATTTCATTGGAAAAGAGTTGTCAACACTGTGCTGGATTTTTTTGTTAAAATATTTTTTTTTAATCTAGCATACTCTAGGTATAAAGTGTATCTACAAATAATAAAGTGTGCATGCTCATACACGTGTTGTATGAAATCTAGTCGCATAAACAAGCCACACAATGGAAACTCTAGGACATGCGCACACACAACATACAAAGACAAACTAGGGTGTGTAGTTTCTAACTGCATGTTTGCATATGTGTGTGTGTGAGTGTGTGACAGATGAGCCTGCAGGAGCTGAGAAAACCCAAGGCGCCAGACAACAGTGTCCTCCTCCATCTTCTCCGATTGGCCTCAGCCTAATTAAGACGAGGCCTTCCTTCCCCCTCCTCCACTGGCCGGTCACATGACACACAGCAGATCATGGGGTTGAGTATGCTGTGTGTGTGTGTGTGTGTTTGTGTGTGTGGGTTAAAGAGAGAAATGTAACTACACTGAAAGATGAAGAAAGATATGTTTCTGTCTGTGTGTGAGTTAAACGGAGGGGGGCGGGTGTGTGTATGTGTGCAGAGATAAAAAGACTACTTGAGTCTAGGAGGCTATTTAGAGCCAAATATAGTTTATTTGACTGAGATGCCTCTCCTAGTGATTGACTGAGCGCTAAACACTGCTACTCCCCATGGAGGAGAAATTTCAACTGTGGGTAAAAAACAAAAGAGTGGCGACAATTAATACATCATAAGACACATACAACACAGGGGAAAAATCTAAATATTCTCATTGTCTGCGCTGTACTCTTGTCATTATCAGAATCATCAAGGTCCTACAGCTCAATGTGCAGAGTGTAGCACTTCCGCGGTTTGAATAAGAGCTTCAATCAATTTCTTGAATGCATTAAACTGGCACTGTATCATCAGGGGATAATCAAAAGCTTAAGAAGGAAATACCAAACAAATTCAGCACAAAACAACACTCGAACGCAACACGACAATGAGAAGCTGCAGCCTGTTCCACTAGATACGAGTCTGACATTATGGTATATACAGTGGACTGTGCAGAGCAGCAGAAAGAAGTGAACAGGACTGTAAAAAATGTGTGGGCGTTTGCTGCACAATGTGCTGCATTATAGCACATGAGTGTTATATGAGCGATATGTTACAGGCTGTTGCTCGCCATATTCTCAACGTTTCTCATCCATGCGTTTTAATGAGACTTTCCACAAGGTGAACGTACACAGCTGAACAAGTATTTTGTTTGGACTAAGATACTACAAATTAAGATAGGGGTGGAAATAGAGTAGTTATGGTTTGTTTTTTTATCTGAATGTGAGAAAAAAAACTCAGATGAACAGGAGACAAAGCCAGGTTGCTCAGTTGCTATGGCAACAGCTACACGCCGATCAGCCTTTTTGCAGAATGTTGTGCTGTCACCTTTGACGAACACACACACACACACACACACACGCACACACACACACACACACACACACACACACATTTACAAATAACCTACATACACACACAAGATCCCTGTGATAAACTGACAATAGCAATCACAGCGCTGGAAAAATAGCAATTTTCTTGGATAAAACAAGTATCTCTGCCGGCCTTATAGATAGTGGGAGACTTTTAAGACTGGCGGTATAAGTGTGCCAGTGAGACAGAGGGAGGAGGGATGGGAGAACAGATGATGCCCGGAGGCCTTATGGCTCGGTAGTGAATTCCTCAGTTTGAAGAACTCAAATGGCTCGGAGCACGCAGTCGAGTGCCGACAGACAGCAGGTTTTGGTGGCGAGGCCAATCTGACGCTACGCAGGGCTTTCAGGTGACGTAACGCACCCTCTGGCAGGCAAACCAGAGGTCCATAGCTCTTGGACAACACTGATGACGAACGGCTAATTGTTTTCGTAAATATACTAATTTGCTGTCATTAACTGGGCTCCATCTCAACTTCTTGTGATACAATCCATGTGTTGAGTTCTTCTATCTATCAAATGTAGCTAGGTACAAATCGCATAAGTGAACTGGAAGGATGCTTCAGTGGTGCCGACAGATGGGAAGCTCAAACATGAATGCATCATTCAATGCATCATGACCAAACAGTGCTATCTCCCTCAGCAGCGGTTCCCAACCTGGGCTCCAGGCATCCTCTTAGGGGGGTGCCAAAGATCACAGAGGGTGCGCCAGGATTTGTCGGCTCTGACGTTGTCAAAATTAGATTTGCTCATGTATAACTAAAATCATAATAACACACTTACTGGATAATCTATACAAGAGTCTGTATATAATATTATATATTTAAAAATGTATATTTTTTTTAGGACCGTCAAAGTTAAAGCGATAGTAACACGTTCATGCAAATTCGTTTTAACGCCACAAATTGTTTTAATGCATTCACACAATTGATCTTTCAGAGGTTGTAGCAGGATCAGTTTTAAAGCTAGAGTGATGATACTGGTAAAATATGAAACTAGAAAAACACATGGAATCGATTGGTACCAAAAATGTCATACTAGCTTGTCAAGAAGGAGGATAAATAACTCTCCAAACTTACGCTAAATTTTGGCGAGGAAAAATTGTCATGGCCCTTTTCAAAGGGATCCCTTGACCTCTGACCTCAAGATATGTGAATGTAAATGGGTTCAATGGGCAAAATCTACCTAAATATTCTGCTTCAATCCATATTTGTTGGCGTTTAGCTTTTCAAAAACATTTTCACTACTGTCAAAAACTGCTCTGTCGCTTGACGCACAAATAGCGAGGCAGCACCTGCATTACCGGGGTGGTCTAACAGCAATCTATCAACACCATAAATTACATGTATTTAATCACAATAACAACAAATCTATTTTGGCACCAACAATATTATTATAGTAAAAGTTGTTACAAAAAAAAGATCATACTATGTTTCTGCATTCGCTTGGCGAATCCGTCAAGAAGTCATCACTTTATTTATGTTGACGAAACTGACAAGTTATATTCATTAAAGAAAGTTGATTTAATAAAAAAAGACTAACTAATTTAATACGCTGAATCCCTTTATTCAAATTGAGGATTGTGCAGCACACCGCCTGTTGAAATATAAGAATGAACACATCTGATTTGTACTCTGTAGCTTGTAACAGAAAGCTTTAGCGGCAAAGATGAAGGTTTTGAACATCTGCTGTTACACTACCCTGCTGGCTAGTTGGCTATTAAAGCAGTTTGTTTAGATTAGCTGAAGTGTCAAGGACGACCCGGAGTTCTTCAGAGACTAAATTCACACTGAGATCGATGGGATCTTTTGCACAAAAACAGCATTTCAATGTAGATGCAGTAGCGGCACAGTGTTCACAAAGACTCCTCTGACTTGTGACCCTGTTTGTAACACCTGCCCTTCTTTTCTAGGAACCAACGTAGTAACTATTGACCAATCCACCTCTTTATTGACTGCAATTTAAGACCTCCATCTGCGGGGTTTCATTAGCTGGAGTGAGACGAGAACTTGATGCGAGAGCTCTGCGCCAGAAAGAGAGTAAGTCAAGACCCACCTACAAAACATTTACTACTTGGAAAATAGGTTTTCTGCAGTTGTGACCTGATGTTGCAGAAGAAGATTAAAGGGTAAAAGTCATCACACATGTCTTTCACAATCCAGGTCCTCCTATTAGATAAACCTGTCTTGGTCTACTAAGAAAATATAGAGCAAAATACAGAGGAGTATAGTTGAAAAAATGACTTTGTTGCCTTGAGGTTATTGGTACACACTTGTTACAAGAGAACAAGATATTATTACGGCTGCAATTTAACGCAAATGAGTTTTAACGCCACTAATTTCTTTAACACAACTTGCAATCTTTAGGTTGCTGCATGATCAGTTTTAAAGCTAGAGTGAAGCTACTGACATCATATGAAACTAGAAAACCTAAGGAATCCATTGGTACCAACCATGTCATACTAGCTTGTTGCAAAAGAGGCTAGATAACGCTCCAACTTGCGCTAAATTTTGGCGAAGAAAAACTGGCATGGCCATTTTCAAAGGGGTCCCTTGACCTCTGGCCTCAAGATATGTGAATGAAAATGGGTTCTATGGGTACCCACGAGTCTCCCCTTTACAGACATGCCCACTTTATGATAATCACATGCAGTTTGGGGCAAGTCATAGCCAAGTCAGCACACTGACACACTGACAGCTGTTGTTGCCTGTTGAGATTGAGTTTGCCATTTTATGATTTGAGCATATTGTTTATGCTAAATACAGTACCTGTGAGGGTTTCTGAACAATATTTGTCATTGTTATGTGTTGTGAATGGATTTCCAATAATAAATATATGCAAATATTTGCATAAAGCAAGCACATTTGCCCACTCCCATGTCAATAAGAAAATTAAATACTTGACAAATCTCCCTTTAAGGTACATTTTGAACAGATAAAAATTGATTAACTTGTGATTAATCGCTATTAAATACTTTCATCAACTGACAGCCCTAGATATTATAACTCGGTGGTGTAGAGTTTGAGTTTTGTTAGTGAACAGAAGTCAAAACAAACACAAACAAAGGTGAGATTTATCTTTTCTATTCAAGTCAATATGTCAATATCCATCTCCTCATACATATAAAACAATGAAACTATGGCTGAATCACAAAACTGTACGTCTTTACTGGAATACTGAATAGACGTCAACTTCAACTATTCTCAGGTAGCGCTTTTTCCCTCACCCTGTTTTAAATTTAGCCGTTATTTGTAGCCATTATTTATTTGCCAACTCTCAAAAGGGACCTCAATTGTGGTGCCACACTCGGTTGCTAGGAGATCTGTGACGCAACTGCAAAGCGTCTATGCGAGGTTAGGGTGAGTGGGTGACGTCATTAGAACACATGTAGAAATAAACAGAGTGAGTTGTGTGCAAAGCGTATGAAGAACATTTAAGCCATTTATATCCACAAGCACACACTCACAGACTCCTACACTCTCTCTCTCTCTCTGCATCTCATGCACACACACACTCACACATCAGTTTTACAGCAGTGGTTTGTGTTTGTCGAGTCCCAGGGCTCGTACTGGTCCTCCAAAACAAGGCATCAACACAAGTTGGGGCGTCTGGCTGCTCCAACTGTTGGAGCTCAAACAGCCTGAGGCGCTATAGGTGAGCTGCCTGTGAAAATGTCCCTCTGTGGCCACCATTACTTTTCACATTGGACAAACAATGATTTATCATAACACCTGGAGCAAGAGCAAAAACACTGAAAAATAAATATGTATTATTCAAGTTAACCATGAGTATAAACAATAAAAAATGAAAGATGTGAAACTGTTTTTTAAAACGTCTATTGCTCATACATAAACATGAACATACCCAGTGCAAGAAACGCCAATGCTAATGATGTTGGGCGCTTTTCCGCTCTGAGTTGAATTTTTTGGGGCCTAAATAAACTATCTGCAGATTTAATTTAAAACTATCTGCAGATTTTCTTCAGAACACCACTTTGTGCAAAAGCGCCCAGCAAAAAAAAACATTAGTGTGAATCTTTAATGTTATCTAACCGTATCATAACCAGACTATCACAATATCTCTAGGTGGGAAGCCAAACAAACTCATGAGGAAGACTCAGGAAGACGCTGACGTTTCAGCTTCGACTGAGTCATCCCGAGCAGACAGCGTTCGGTCACCTTAGCCAGTCTTGTGGGTCCTCCGTCTGTTTTTATTCAGACGACTAGAGAGATGAGTGATAACGCTGTTGGCTGGAGGGCCCTGACGTATGAGATGGCAGTGATACCATAATCCCAAACATAGACCCAGGTTAGATGTTTAGCCTGGTTTACCGGGCGCACACACTTTTGTCCGCATGCTCACACAAGCGTTAACACACACATACACACACATATATGCCATTCCTAAAATAAGAACAGGAGACCCACAGGGTCAACTGAGGAGCTCCAAAGAAAAAGAAAACACTTTTTTTTCTTCACTCAGTGATTTACAAGTAAATACACCTTATATCAACTATAAAGCCTTCCAATTTAACTTCACCACACAATACAATTATAACATCCGGATGACAACATTTAAAGTTTTAACATTTTAGTACTAGTAGTAGACTTTTCGGATATTTGTTTGATATTTTTTTGGACTTTGTTTGCCGACATTTTTTTTAACTTTTTTCTGAGTTTTTTCAGACTATTGTCTGATACTTTATGGATTTTTTTTTGCAGATATTTTTGGGACTTTTTCGGACATTTTTCTGATATTTTATTTTACTTTTTTTGAAGACATTGTTTTTGTACTTTTTGCAGACATTTTTTTTTTTACTTTTTTCAGATTTCTTTCAGACTTTTCTTCTGCCTTTCTTCAGATTTTTTTCACATTTTTTCTGACGTTTTTTGCACATTTTTCAAACTTTTCATCCGTCATTCTTTTCAGTCTTTTTTTTGGCATTTTTTAAAAAATTTTTGGACTTTAATTAAAAAATAAATAAAAATAAATCTTTGTGAATTAAAATGTGGAAAATGGGGTACAGTATATCTGCAAAAAAACTAAAAATTGCAGCTTTAAAGGGGACATGTTATGAAAAACTCAAATGAAAAACTGTACTGTAAGTATGAACCTGAAAATGAGCATGATATGTCTTCTTTAACGGATCGATAGATTTCAAGTTATACAGTTTAAGATAAATATTGAAGCTATGCAATAAAGCCATACAATAAAAACAGTAATTACACCATCTTTAGTTGCAGTACATTAAACTGACAAAAGACAGCGATAAACATTATTTTCCCCTCAGGGTAAATTCTCTTAAACACAGTGCTGCGTTTGTTAAAAGAAAAAACGCAGTCTGACAGACACAAGCGTATCATTTACACTAGATACACAACAACACATAACAAGTCTAAATCTGACAAATGCAGGTAAGCAGATACTCAAACAGATACAGCTCGCATGTCGCTCTAAGCTTTTACAACTGTAATCAACACAAGCACAAAAAATGTTTTAGCAGTCTAATCTGTTTTTTGGAAAACTGAAAAGCATGCCCTGGAGAGGAGCTCATATTACTGTAAGGTGAGAAATCACAGTTGATATTTCAGAGCGAGCGTGCCCAGTGACTTCTCCCAGAAAACCTGACACCGGGTTTCCACCAGAAAAGTTGTTAGGACTGGCGTCGTTTTTTTTTGTCATGAAGCTACACTACGTTTTTGTACCACATTGTCGTGGTATCAGTTAAATGCAGTGGGCAACTTTGAGGTCTGAAAAGTGAAGCCAATAAACGTGCATTCTTTCCAACAGCCAGCAGGGGGCGACTCCTCTGGTTGCAAAAAGAAGTCTTGATTGTATAGAAGTCTATGAGAAAATGAGCCTACTTCTCACTTGATTTATTACCTCAGTAAACATTGTTAACATGAGTTTATGGTCTCAATCACTAGTTTCAAGTCTTCTTCAATACAGCATGATGTTCATTTAGTAAATTATGGTCCTATTTAGAGTCAAATAGACCATAAAGCAGGGTATGCTTTAGGGCGTGGCTACCTTGTGTTTGACAGGTCGCTACCACGCCGTTGTCCGGTCTGGGAGTTGTCCGTGTTTTCATCTTACAACTTTAACCCTTTCACAGTGTGTTTTCAGTTCATGATAGTTAATTGCAACATTTTGGTTGCCTAAAAATGTCTTATTCAACGTTTGGTTGTACTTAGCTCCACCCTCTCGTGTCACTTCTGGTATCAAATAACCAAGATGGTGACGGCCAAAATGCCGAAATCGAGGCTTCAAAACGGCAGTCCACAAACCAATGGGTGATGTTACGGTTGAGTATGTCCACTTCTTATATACAGTCTGTGGTTGAATGTTAATAAAGCAAACATGTTAAGTGTTGTTCACAACACATTTTATTGAATATCATGTTTCTTAGTTTTTCCTAGTCTAACGTTGTATATAAAGACAAGGTCTAGTAGACAGGGTTATATAAGCGGTAAACACACTGACACAGGTCTCTTCATATTTCTTGTAGGAGTTGACCATGTTGACCATGAATTTTGAAGTATTTTTGCCTTTCTATTTGCTTGTATGCAACTGAAAAAAATTTTTTTCGCCTCAAAGAGAAAGTGCACATGGCCATGGGTCATGCAGTAAGGGACACAAAAAGGTGGACAGATATTGTCTAGCCCTGTATCAATAAAGGCCTACTTCTCCTCAATTTGACATTGAAGCCTCATCATGGTGCTGAAGCTGTGAACAGAGTTTACCTGCCATTAGGTCAACTACCACTAGCTTATGAACTACATTTTCTTCCCAGAACAATACATTTTATATCAACCTGAGACTTGTGGCACCAGTCAACAACTTTTCATTACTTTGACATTTGATTAGCAGCCAAATGAGTGACAACGCCTTTGGTTAAAGACAATTAACGATACACAACTTTCATAAAAATGCCAAGTTAAATGTGGCAAGGCACCTTTCTGTCATAATTACACAGCTATTCTTAACACACATGCAAACATTAGCAATTAAGACTGTACCAGTAAATTCACATATATCTGCAGTGGTGCTCGTCATCTCAACATCTGTATTTTCAAATTCAAGCACATCTGTATTTCTCTGCCCTCTCATGCATTTTGTGTGTGATTATTCCATGGCATGCCTCTACCAACAAATATGCACCGCTGTGCCCCACACACCTGTTGGTCAATGTCTACAACCATTCACAACACTAAGTGATGGCCATTCATCACTCCTTTCCTTGACACGGCCTCCATTACTTCCCATCTCCTCCTCAGTCTAATGGCTTCCGCAGTATGCCCAGAAAGCATCAGCCAATAAGGCTGCCAATGTGCAGCAACACACCACCTCCGGTCATTATGGCACGGCCTGATTGTTCATTTGTTGCATTTTCCAACGGACCTGTAGTTAAGTATATTCTTAACAAAAAGAATTATGGTGGTAAGAATGATTATGGGTGTACGTGCTCTTTCATTCAAGATTGACACTAGAAAGTGGAACACAAAGTGAGACAACCGTTGCAAGGACAAAAGATCAACACTAGTGCAGTTTTCAATGCAAGAGTGCACTAGACTTTTTGACTTAAACTAGCAGGGAGCAGAATAACATCCCAGAAATGAGACATTGCCTGAGAACTAAATAAGCAGATGTTGGATGGGATTAGAATATGAAAGAGAGATATTAAAGGCATTAAAAAATCTCATTTCATAAAAGCTAGAGTGCGAGCTGATTAAAAAAAGAAGAGTTCACTCACTTGCAGAGGGTGTTTCAGCATGGACAGGAGGTGTGGAAGGGATGAAGGAAGGGAAGAAGAAGGATCGCAGAGATCGTTCGGTGAGGAGGGGCGAGCGCTGCGTGGGCAGATTCTCACAGCTGCCCACGCTGCTGTGGATCTTAAGGTTCAAGGGCTTGGTCTTCTTCTTGGCTCTGAGGGGAACAAGACAAGAAAAGAAGAACAATTAGATTGACAGATGTGATGTGTACACACGCCAAACTGGTTTAGTCAAACACCACATTTTTTATTTGAATTCAAACAGTGATAAATACCTGCACCGACACGTCTGACAATGTGTGTTTCTGTCGTTAAGTGTGAAACTACAGGATACAACTTACACCTTCTGGAAAATTGTTTGGCTTTCAAGTCATGTCTAGCTATTCTTTCATTTGTTTTTAAAGGAAAAATTTTAAATAAAATATAAAACTGTCCTGGTCAGTTGGTTGCTTAAGTAGAGTCATTTTTAAGTCACGTAATCTGAAATGTTGTTTGGTCAACCAGTCAGTCGGTGGTCCAGGCTGAATTACTTCAACAACTATTAGACAAATTGCAATGGCATTTGGTGCAGACATTTATGGTCCCCAGAGGATGAATCCTAATGACTTTGGTGATCCCCTGACTTCTCCTCTAACGCCACCATGAGGTTGACATTTTTGGGCTTTGAGTGAAATATCTACCTGATGGATTGCTACGAAATTTGGTACAGAGACTTTGATATATGACCAAATTCCTGCAAAACTAATGACGTTCCCATCAGCCTCAGCAGTAGCTTGTCACAATCACACAGGAGAGATTTCTCCACCCACAATAGTCACATAGCCATACTGTAGACCATAATGCAATGCAGCTGCAGGACTTGTTGCATTTTGAGTAAGTGATCTGACTCTTTTTATGGAATAACTCTCCGCCCCTACCAGTAACTATCATTATTATTGTCTCCAGTTCACACCAGCTCTTGGAGAGGTATAAAAGTCACTCTGGTGGACAAAACAGGGCAAGACAAAGCGAGAAAGGTGCACCAAGAAAAATCAATTACAGTCACATAATTGAAAAATAACTCCTGTAACAGACTGAACAGACAATTTAAGATTGTCCCATGGTTGATGTCTTTCTTTATTTTGTATGAAAATCTCAGAGGTAAATGTTTGTTCTGACTACACCTACTGCAGAAATCCCCCAACTTAACCAGCTCAACAGTCCGGTAAACATACTACTTCCGTATGCAAATTCTGTGGTTAACTTGTAATTGTTTACTCTGGACCTCAACTAGACTAACTAGAAAAAACGCTACAATATGTTTTTGGCACAAACAGAAAAACTGTAGGTGTGACAGCACCATAAGATACCGGTAAACATAATTATGTGATTGAGTTATCATGTTAAAGTGTGCCAGGCTGTATGTCATGTTCATAAACTGACTATAGAGCTGCAGGCATCAGGCCAGAAAGAAAACTAGAATTACCACCTTGCAGTTGTGTGCTTCCACCAACCAGTGATGTTGCAGTTTATGTCTGTGCAAAATGTCATCACTTCATGATCTTATCCTATTAGACATTTGTGTAAAATTGTCATAATTAGCATATGAATTCTTGAGTTATGGTCTAAAAATGTGTGTTGTGAGGTCACAGTGTCCTTTGAACACCACAATTTTAATCAGTTCATCATTGAGGCCAAGTGGACGTTTGTGCCAAATTTGAAGAAATTCCCTTCAGGAGTTCCTGAGATATCGTGTTCACGACAATGGACAGGACGGACGGATGGACAATCCAAAAACATAATACCTCCGGCCACGGCTGTCGCCAACGCAAAGTCATAACAAACTGACTGCTGACAGGATGAGATATGTATGCAGGATAGAGGGACTGAAGATTACACATGAGAACACAAAGAAAAAGCAGTTAATTTCAAACGAAAAGTCACGCATCATCTGACACATTATTATGCATTAGTACGATTTTTTTCTTGGGAGTCAATGATGGATTTAATGATTGTAATTCAGTGCTGTTGCTGATACATTAGTGTCAGTTTTAACTAATTGTTAGACAGCCATGCTTTTAGCTCTGTGGTATATTGCTGCCAGGTTTATATTACAGATTTGAAGCCTAACTTTTCAGAAAAAGAAGCCCAGGTTTTCAGGGTGACTAATCGCCATTAATCTTTTTATTATCAGTTTTCAAGGAACTTAGATGTGGCCTAAGGATATGAAACCTATTCAACCATCTGAGGAGCATAGAGACCTTCAGAGTGAATTTCAAAGTTGAAGTTTGAGGGTTGTTTTGTGACTTGAGTGATGGACTAAATAGACTCTGTGGACTGAGCTGAGATGGGGTGTTACCACATAACACCCAAAAGCTGTCTCTGAGGTTGCATTCCTACTTTTTGACAGAAGTAAAAAATAATAATAATAATAATAATAACAATAATAATTTCACATAATCACTGGCTTCTTTTTGGCAGCATTCTTCCTTTTGGGAGACCTGCCATTTCAGAAATGAGTTATGGATAATTAAACATGTGTTGCAACTTGTCTGTCAGCTTTTGATGCTGTACGATTTGTTCTCATAAAACTTCTATGCATTTAGGTACGCCTTCCACATGTAGGTACATACTTTAGATCCTCATGCAATAAGAGAGGTAACTGTGAACCCGAGTGAACTAAGTGACACAACCTACACAGTTTGGGCTTATTGTGATGAAGAATATGTAATTTGATTTTAAGATATCTCAGTGACTTACAGAGTAGACTATTCCAACTTCCTACTTATGTATCTATTGTCTTTTGGGATCCAAACATAAGCCATAGTGAAGCCAGGGTCCTGTGCCATGAAGCGAGATTAGTGGATTATCCAGCTATCTCTGGGTTTATCACTGGATAACGTTGATATTGAACTTGAAAATGAGATGATTCTAAGCAGATTTATGGATGTTTATTTGCCATGGACATCAGATATCATTCAGTGTAGGTCATAATAATAATCCCATAGAGAACTCAAATCTCATTTCCAAGGGGGTCCTGGCCAAAGTGGCGTCGTAAAAGTTTCACACAAGCACCACATAAAAACACAAATAACAGACTTCAAACCAAATTAGCAAAAAGTTAAAGACAACATAAAAACATTAAAGAAAAATCACATAAAAGAGACGACAGACTTAAAACAAAGCAGCAAATTGCATCAATCAAAGAATTGTCATTCGGTGCTCAAATAATCCTGTTTTTAAAATCTTGCATGCTTATAAAATAATCTAGTTTAAAATGTCTCTGTAGCCGACACCAAGATGAGGGTCCAAAAACTTTTAAAGTAGTTTCACCACAAACGGTGCGGGTTCAAGGAATGACGCACCTAATTTGTCCGCACGATCGGAGGTTGCAGCTACTGGCGTCAGTAGACGTGTTTCATGTCTGTCTGTTAAGTCTTGACTGAGATATGACTCAGAGAAGGAGTATGATTTTCGACTCAAATTCACCTCACAGCTTTAGTTGAACTTGCTCCTTGATATAGGCCCCAGGAGGCAAACACGCATGAAAAATATACATAACTAACCTCAGGTCTGCATGCATACGGAAATTCATGCAGAGACACAAAAAGAAACCTCCCTTTAACCGGAGGGAACAACATTGTGTCCTCAGGCTTAGCTGAAGTCGAATGACATTTAGAAAAGTGACGGCAACCCTGATTGAGTGCTCAAGTTGGGCAACAACATCAGATTCGCAAGTATATAAACTGACTCAAAATCGATGTTTGAGTGATGCACAGACACATACAGAGCCTAGACAGTGAAGGACAGGTCACAGAGATTCGTAGAGAGTGAGCCAGAAGGAGAGGAAACAGACACTATTAAAAGGAAAAGCTGTGGAGAAGAAGAAGAAACTAGTATGGGTGGCAAATAAACAAAAACCAAACCGCAGACAAAAGCTGGCTGATATGCAAACAGAAGAAAAGACATTTCTGAAAGTCCAAACAGAGACAAACCTGACAGAGACAGGTGAGGAAAAGGTAAGAAAAGGAAAGCAAAAGAGTTTATCCATCAAAAGCAGACTTTTGAAAGTAAAAACTTAAAGCTGTGAGTCCTGACTTTTCACGCAAAGTACTCATTAAGTGTTAAATCCCACAGGATTTTTTCCTCCCATGTCAGTCTCTCACTCCCCACACTGAGTCATGCAATTAGACCTGTAAACCAGCCCAGCACTTCACTCCCATCTCCTGCAATAAGGAAGCAGCCTGCAGGTTATCACTTCTCCGTCATAGAGCTTTTGTCAGCTATTCCGATTAGCCCACTTTATGCAATTTGAATCTAAATTAAACCATTCATCTCCCTGCATGCATGCCTTTATCCTATCCCCGAAATGATTTGTAGATGTTCAGTGAGGGGAAAAGTGAAAATGAATGTAGACAGAAGGGAGAGGATTCCCAATTTTGGTTTTGAAACCGGCTGTCGGTGAAGGCGTGCGGGCGGAGGAGGGGGAATGTCAACTCCACAGTTGTTAAAGCATCTATTCAGATACCTTTTTCTACTCTGCATATGAAACGTTGAAGGAAAACTTAAAAAATACATGATAGAGATGACAGAAGAAGAGGGAGGTGGGTGACTTGTCAAGTGTTAAGAGAAATCAGCGAAGGTGTGAATAGTAAAGCTGTCTTTTGATCTTGTCTAGGATTGTACATCACGATGCATTTCTCACAGATGCATATTTGTGTCGCATTTCAGGTAGCATTTGAGTCTTTAATCCCCCCGGGTCTTCCTTACTGAGTAAACAGGAACACCAAGGTTTTTTTTCATAGTATGATTCAGGCTTTTCCTCTTGACATATTGTAATGATTAAATTACCCATTGTGTCATGCTTTATACCTGCTGATTTTTTGATTTCTTAGTCATACTCTTTCTTCCTGTTATATCCTGTTCCAGCTTTCTGTTTTCCCTTTCTCTCTATTGTATTTACTCTGAGGTGAGTCAAAGTGCAATCTAAAATTTGCTTTTGCATTAATCCAGGGTCATGATGTTTGTTGACGATAGTAGGGTTGGGAATCCCCAGAGGCCCCACGATACGATATTATCCCGATACGTAAGTCGCAATACGATCTTATTGCGATTTTAAACATTTTGCGATATGCGGATATTGCGATAAGATATATTGGGATATATTGGGATTTATTTGTTTTTTTCAACTGAAATTTATGCAGTTTGTCAACATCTGTTTTATCAAATAAGATAGTTTTAACTCCGTTCATTTCACAGCTTTCATTCATATAGCTTGAGGTCAGAGGTCAAGGGACCCCTTTTTTAGCGTTCTTCCCGACAAGCTAACATGACATGGTTGGTACCAATGGATTTCTTGGGTTTTCTAGTTTCATATGATAACAGTATATTCACTCTAGCTGTAGCATTAAGCCCGCTACAACCTCTGAAAGACAGAATAGGGTCTGTCGGATTGTTAAGAGGTTAATAGTTTATATAATAATAGATCGGTACTTGACGTCCGTGAATCAATGCAATGTTGCCATGCAAAACCTGGATACTATGCTGTATCGATTCCCCCCATAGATGAGAGCTTGTTTTTTCTTGCAAATGATCTGAGAAGGTTAGACATTGTCATCAGCTCTGTCAGAGGGAATAAAAGGAATCCCGCTCGATGTTGTGTGGGCAGAGAAGTTTTACGAAACCCATAAGGTTGGATCAAAACTTTGTTTTAACTTTCCGAGATGGTTTATATTTTTGAAAGGTGAGATTTTCCCCTTCACAATATGCAAGCAAGGATAAAAAATCTGACATTCACTAACACACGTAAACGCATTCATCCACCCACTCCCTCCACATCCACTTCCCCCACACTTGCAGAGACGCTAATTACAGTGACACCTTCAAGTAAAAGTTCCATTTGATCAAGGACAGAGGAGAGCACAGGAGAACGGCGACACTTCAAATGACATATTTCCTTTACTTTCAGACATATCAAGAGGATTTTAAAAAGGCAGGGTCATGCATATTGCACAGCTTTTATGCCTAGCTAACAAGCTATCAGTTGCTCATCCAAATGGCATATCTCAACGGTGGTGCTGCAATACGGCAAAGCATTCAAGCTCTGTCTAATTAACACTTGTGTCCAGCTAGGAGAGTAAATTACTTGCGCGATTCCATCCGCATACCTCCACTTTTTACCTCAGAAATATGCAGAAAGCTCTGCCGAGACCAATATATATTGCGAGAAAAGCACCCTGTTGCGTTTTATGCAAATGGCACTTTGGAATAATATCTCTGGCAGCCACTGCTCTTTGCTGCTTTAATAAAGTTGGTATAAAATGAAATAAAGGTGGCTAGAATAATGATTACAACAGAGAATTACTGGGAGCCCTTTGAGCAGTTTCATCCAAAACAGGTCGTCTTGCTTTCAGAAGTCTGTGTCGAGCCTGAGTTGAATAAAAGCCGGCAGTCTGCTACCCTTGGTAGACTTTTTATTTCTCTTTCCTGAGGCAGTGTAGTAAAGCCAATGCCAAACTTAATCTAAAGGGAATTTATTGTTATTGCAGAGAAAGTGCAACAATGCGAACGTTCCCCTTCATTAATTACAAAACTCTGCATTTTCCAAACTTTAGTCTCTTGCCTTGAAGATTTAGTTTCATGGTTCACCTTGTCACAGACTGTTTAGAAACAGTGAATCTACAAACCTCACCACTTTGTTGAGTGCAAGAAAACAATGAAACCAAACCACACAGTATAATGCAACTGCTGAACCTTCACTATAGCCTTATCCAAACGTTATCTATCTTTGTCAGAAGAGCTAGATACAGACCTTGAAGAGTCACAACCACTGAACCAACCGATCATCTGCCATTACAGACGTCACTGCTAAATGAACAGCATTACACGTTTCATGGACACAGAGAGGGCCGTGTCCGTCAACCCACATGCGTAGGTGCGTGTGCGTGCCCACGGGGCTTTGTTCAGGTTTGATGTCTCATCATGACGTCATCTGCTGATCACCTGTCGAGATGGTCGGATGATTACAACACACGAGTAAAAAAAAACTTGCTTTCCCTCCTTCCTTCTCTTGTTATCTCCTCTTTAACTGTCAGCGTCTCCCACCGGGATATGGGCGGGTGTCAGTGCGCTGTCAGAGGCCAGGGAAGGCACAGCACTCTCAGTGGGGATGGGAATAATGTGTGTGTGTGTGTGTGTGTGTGTGTGTGTGTGTGTGTGTGTGTGTGTGTGTGTGTGTGTGTATGTGTGTGTGTGTGTGTGTGTGTGTGTGTGTGTGTGTGTGTGTGTGTGTGTGTGTGTGTGTGTGTTGTGGATTGAAAGCTGAGCATGATGCTAAGGAGACAGCAAGACACCCAAGGCGGGGGGAAAAAAAGAGCGAAACAAGAGACAGAAAATGAGCAGGAGAAAGAGGGGGTGGGGAGAGCAGATGACCAGATGAGAAGCGAGACCAGTGGTTTGGGACCGGGGAGCGGGGACAGAGGAGTGACAAATTGACAGGAAGGCGGACGGTGACATGTTGTCTTTTCAGTAGCTCCTCCGGGATGTGTGTCGGTGCACGCTGGCACTGCACTGCCTGTCTGGTTAAAATAGTTTTATTCGTAAATGCTGTTGCCATGTGAATTCATGAGCAACGGTATGCTAATGTTGTTATGGGCATAAAATGTGTTTTATGTTTCCTTGCTACGGGATTGTAAAACCAGCAAAACAACAGCTGTTTTTGCAAGAATAAACTTCACCATACACTCTCATAGGAATGCCTCTTTCAGTTGCAACTCTACAGATAATTGCAGTACCACTTCAAACTACTTCCACTTCAAATCAATGCACAAATAATTAGTAAATTAATCGATTAGTCAACGTTTTGATAACTGATAAATAACACTCACTGGTTCCAGCTTCTCAAATTTGCTGCTTTTCTCTGTTTTATATCACTCTGAATTGAATAGCTTTGGATTCTGGACTGTTGGTCGGACAAAACAATCTGAAAACATTTATTGGTTGAGTGGAATTGTGAGAGGCTTATCACCAGCCACCCTTGTTGCCTAATGGCTGTAAGGGTGTCAGTCTTTCAGTTGGTTGATCCACCACTTTGATCCAGTTTGAAATACAGTATCTCAACAGCTACTGAATGTATTGCCATGCACTTTTGCATTGATGTTTCCCAGATGATGTATCCTAATGAAATAAGGGTTTATTTAGACCAAACCAGAGTTGGTGATTGTTGGAAAGACTAACCCAGACGTTTTTGGTGAGTTTGAATGAAGTATGTTTTATGATGGTCTACCGTTTGAACAGCTGATCGGCAGCAATCGCCGGTTGTTGGACTGACGATGGCCGATTGGAAAGTTTTAACATATCGCCCAACCCTAACCAGCATTTCAACATCGTCACTGTGATGTTAACATAACTGTGCATGTTGGCATTTAGCTCAAATCAAAGTATAGCCTCACAGACTCAACACAGTATTTTCTGACATTTTAACAACTAATCGGTTACTTAAGTAATTGAAAAGATAATTGTCCAAACAATTATGATAATAGTTGTTAACCGCAGCCCTATTTTCAAATCTTGCTGATATTTTAAGCACCATTTCAAACTTTCATTCTGCTACGACATCATACTGTAGCTTCCACTGTGAAGCACTGCAGCAGAAAAAACTAGAAACAGTGGGTAAAACTGCAAGAATTTTAAAGGCCAGTTGAGATCACAGATTCTCACCCAGACGAAAACATTTCAATGAAAGAAAAGTTACAGTATTCTGGTTGTTGGCGGTTGAGAGCAAGTAGAACGTAAAATCCATCGGGGTCAAAGTAAGGACTCTGTAGACACTCAGTACTTAGCATGCTGCTCTGTGAATAAGCATGAGATACTAAGAAAAGATCATTTGCCCTCCGTGTCTGCATTAATTTGGGTGCTACAAATTTAAACTTAATTTGCAAGCTACTAGCTAGAGGCAGCATCATTTTTGGTATATTTAGTTCAAAAACGTGAGTCAAGAATTTGACCCACGATCTTTGTTGACAGGTATGCCCGAAGACCGTGGGTCAGACACTTGACTCAAACTGGGTATACCAAAAGTAAGTTGACCAGCGTGTAGCATTTCATCAGATTTCTCTCATGTTGTGTTTGGGGAACATCAGGTTTTGCAATCAAATAGAAGATTTTGATTTAGACGTAACAGGATGCAGAACTCATTTATCCCTCAATCTGTCAAACTGTTAAATGAGAAGATGGGTTCTCAGTAAGCCACATAATGTGCAGTTAGCCCAGAAACTGTTTTAAAACTGGCAATATGTACCTATACCTGTCAGACACTGCATATTAGGCGATGAGTTACAATGCACTGCAGCTGTAGTTGTCATATTATATACAGTACTTGGATGTTTTTTTTCCCTCATATGTGAAACAGAGTATGCTTCAAGAGGAATTCCAGAGGGCAATGAAATGTCATCTAATCTAATATACATGCTCACTTTCTTCAGGATATAACACCTGAGATCTTTGGGCTCCGAGTCTGCAACACCCATTTTGCCCTTTGAAGGATGTACAGTAGTAAGCTCCGCTGTTTCAAACTGTATAATGGAACCAAACCCCCCGATGAGAAAGTATAAGAAGCAGAAGTGGAGACAAGGGAGAGAGGTGTTGTCATGGAGATGGAAGAAAGCATCTCTGCTTGTAAGTCAGATGGGATTTGGTCAGCGTTAGGTTGACGCATTTGTCAGTTTTAAACCTCCTCGTTGTGAATCTATGAGATGAGATGAATTTTGACATTTTTTGTAGAACATATTTTGTGTCCGCACAACTTCCTCTGAAACACATGACATTTTGTTTTCAGGTTTGAGCAGTAGTGATCCAAACAACATAAGAGTACTGATTCTTAAAAGTTTCTTTTAGTCAAGTACCATTTCTTCAGGCACCATTGTTTCCAGCCACCACCTGTGCTGTACATCAGCCATCTCCACCACCTGGAGATAATTTGTTGTTTAGAGAGCCATTCAGTGGCTTCATAAAAGAGTCTGTATTTAACTGATAGCTTGGCTCAGGGTCACAATACAGCAATTGTTAAAAGTTGAAAAGCTCTGAGAGCCCACAATCACGAAAAGTTGTGCAGATTAGTGATGAAACATTCTTGGCATCCAACTTTTGGATGTTTGCTACTGATGGATTGGATTCAAAAACTGCCTTTTGAACACCCAAACGCGCTGCTCTGTCTAAGTGTACCTCATTTGCCGCTGAATTGTCTGGGATGAATAGTAATAAAGAAACACTCATCTCTGAGGCTTTAAAATACAAACAGGTGTTCCAAGAGCTTTTGTTACTACATGCAGAACAAAAAAATTGTCATATTGTTGGCACATTTCCGTATTCATTTGTAGACACAGTGAGTTGTTTGGTGAGTTATAGCTAGCGTGTGACTTAATTAATAAAAAATGTTTACTCTTTTAAGAGTTTTTGTAACAGCAGAGTCCGAGGCAGCACAGACATCTGCATGAAACAGTTCATATTAGAGATGCACCGATTGATTGGCAGCCGATTGAAACCGGACGGTTTTCAACCGATCAGCCATGACCTGTGACCGGCCGATCAGCCTCATATTTCTTATTTTTTGCCAGTCACATTTACATACGTGATGCATGATATTTTTACGTCTGCACACAGTGGCACAGATAGTAACATCACAGCCACACACACAACAAGCAGTTGGTGTAAGCCGTGGAAGAACCTTGAAAACATTTGGAACAACTAATTTAATCAGACACTTTTATGTACTCATATGAACAGCAAACGTTACCGGAGGTCGCGTTGTGATGCGTCCAAACTCAACTAAGTAAAAATGAGTAAGGTAAATGTCACTATCATTGAGGTAGCAGTGTGTAGGATGTGGCTGTACCTAGTGGTGAGATTACAGATTGCAACCAACTGATGCTTCTACCGTGTGCCAAGTGTGTAGGAGAACTACGGTGGCTGACGCAAAAACGTGACTGTCCCTATTTAGAGCCAGTTGTTGAAAGAGTAACGTAGGTCATTTGAAGCAGAGCCGCCCAAGCCGTTCTGGGCTACTGAAGAAACATGGCGGCGCAACATGGCGGACTCAGTAAAAAGGACCCGGTCCCTATGTAGATATAAACGGCTCATTCTAAGGTAACATAAACACAACGATTCTTATTTTCAGGTGATTATACATTAAAGAAAACATACTTACTTCCATTTCTGCCAACAGACACCCCCTTATTGTCACACACTGGTCCTTTAAGTGTTAAAATGTAATCTTGTAAAATTTAGTTTTTGTCGAGAAATTTTTGAAGCTGTTTGAAGGACATGTTTTCACAGCAATATAAAATAGATATTAGAGAAGGAGTTATGACTTCCTAACAATAAAACTAGCTCTAAGCAGCTTATAATATATCATTACTACTACTAATGCCAAGATTTTTGTTAATCAAAGCAAATATTTAAATAAAAATACAATAATTTATTTCTTAATCATTTGAATTGTTTGTTTTTATGCAAATAACCACTACAGATGACAATATCAAAGTAAAAGCATAATACTTTTTTGACTTTGGGACGGTTGAAAGTATTTTTCGTAATGGTTCCGGGGAGGTGGTGAAAAAAGTTAGTCTGGAGCCTTGCTGTCAATAATAGTTCTTAAGAAAGAAAATCGGAATCTACAGTGCAGATTTTCTAAAAGTCAGAAATCTAAAGAACATTTCAATCTGTGCATCTCTAGTTCATGTAAGGCTATCAAATGAAGCATATCCGTGTCAGTTTGTTTAACCACATGATCATTTTCTTCTTCAGAACAAGCTGAGTCACTGCTTGTTTGATCTTGGGATATGTCACATTTATCTATCTATATATGTTTTCAGCTTCACATCTTGTACGTGCATGCATTGTGAATCCCTTGGATGTCAGTACATCTGAATCCCATAAAGGAAAGAGTGACTTACTGAATGAAAACTACTATATTATTACTACTATGCAATTACAGAATGCAAAACATTGAGTGGTTATTGTTGAAAAAGAAAAAAGTCAGCCATAGATATGTAGTCATTACATGCATTATATTGGCATAATTAGGGGTGATACAGAGTATTGCACTTACTGAGATGCAAAGGAGGAACTATAGACAGTTACTTATGTCTGCCCTTTTTCTCTATTAGGGCTATAGTGTTCATATATCTCCATTGCTCATGTGTTTAGCTACCATTGTACTGATTGCTAGTTTTATTTTACTGTGGTGATTTAGATGTTTCTAACTGTAAATGTGTGAGTGTTTTGTTTTGTTGTATACCTATGTATTTTGGAGAGACCAATCTATCATGGAAGGCCTAACTGAACCAACTTGTAAATGTATAAATTCACGACATATAGATAAAAGGTACATATGTCAGTTTTATAAAACTGAATTCAATCTTTTTGTACAAGAAATGCAACATGTTCATCTTTTTATGTCAGCAATCAGCGGTCTTAAATGTTGAGGTTTTATCACGTTCCAGCCTCCTCGTCTTATCTGTCACATGCACGCCAGCAGGCCAGTGTTTTTTCCCCCCGGCATCAAATTGAATAAGAATTTATTTTCTCAATTCAGTTAAAATGAAACCATAGCTCAAACCTTAAAGTCTCTAATCCAAGTATTAAAGCAACAGCGATGGAAGCGAGAACAGCTATCTGGCCCACAGCCGTGCGGGTTAAGTGGTAGTTTTGAAGCACAGGCAGAGCAGTAAATGACAGCGAGCCTAAAAAGAGGGAGGGGGGTCAGGGACAATATGGAACCATGGAGCAGATATTATCTGTCTTGACTTCAAGATCAGAGAGAAATACTGAGATGAAAGCCTCCACTTGATGGCCTGAATGATGAACGATGGTAATAACTCCCTTTATGGTTGTTGGAGAGAGAAACCGCCATACTCTACGCCAGCTGACAATGTGGCCTGTTTTAGTTTGCTTGGTTTCTGCCAGAGCCAT
Source organism: Sebastes fasciatus (assembly GCF_043250625.1). Lineage (NCBI taxonomy): Eukaryota > Metazoa > Chordata > Actinopteri > Perciformes > Sebastidae > Sebastes > Sebastes fasciatus. The sequence goes on along the minus strand of NC_133800.1, from coordinate 27,926,137 downwards.
GTTTGACATCATCCTCACACTTCAAATTTTGTGTTTGATCTTCTCGTAAGACTGGCTGAAATTAAACTCTAATGATCGTGCTGGGAAACTTAGGATTCATAATTAAATCAAAAGCAAAACAAGATTTCCAAAAAATGAATCAAACGCTTTGAGCAAAGTAGAAATGCTATAAATCTTTCCTGTGTAAATCTTGGTTATTGCTCAATGACCTTTTTTTTTTTTTCCATCTTCTTAGATAAGAATTACACAACTTTTAAGGATAACTTCTAATCACCCACTCAAATCCTGTTATCCGCCCCACCCAGCTCCCACTTGTTCACAAATTACCACAGAAAAACCATCAGCCTAATAAATCCATTCTCCACCAGCAACAGTGGCATTTGGGCTAACCGCCACTCCTAAACACTCATATAAATTCATAATCATGACTCCAATTTCTGGGCCGCCGTTGGCGGCCAGGATGAGCACTCATTACGGCCGATAGATTGGTGGATGGATGGAGGGGAGGGCTGGCAGCGTCTGGCTGTTAAGAGCCTGGTGTTGACATCCCCTTTCACCTGACTTGTCATTAATGGCAAAGGGGCAAAAACCCTGATTAACATGGATGAGCTTTTGTCCGCAGAGAAAAGAAGATACACACTCACATTCCCCTTAAGACACCACTGAAGCCGCTGATTCCTCTTTCGCACACACACATACATTATCTTACTGCTCTGACATACGTGGCTTTGTGCAGTACACTTAACTACGCAGTGAATGTCCTATGCAGCAGAGCATGTGGGACCAATAATCCTTCGGGGTCAGAGGTCGCCGGCTAATGTGACGACGTGTGTGTCCCGGGTAGAGGCGGATCTCTATCTCAGCGGATCGTCTGGGGAGCAGCGACATCGATTTGACGCCGGCTGAATTTTCAGAGAACACTCATGAGTTTTTTTCCTCACAATGAAATGCAATAAACGTGTCTTTGGATTACAGATCGCTCCATGAAACAAAGCTCTGCACCAATAAGGAGCAATTTTAGTCGACTGAGTTGAGTCATGGAGTTCCTGCGTGAGATTTTTTACATTTTGTGCTCTGGAGCTGCTGTTGTGCTGGAGCCGTGGACCCTTTTGGTGTTTTATATTGACAAACATAAGAAAAAAAACTTTAATACAAAGTTTTAAATGTCTTTATACCACAGCTGCAGACAATACTTGTGTCTGATTGGTTGTCAGATGTCTGTCCAATCCCATATTGGATGGCTCAAGCATAGCTTCAGGCAACAGCTTATCCCCATTCTAAATCAATGCACAGGTGTATCAGACTGCAGGTAACCATAGCAATGGTACTTCTGCTTCAGTCGATGATACCAGATTAGCCTGTTTCCAGACCTCTGAACCATCGCCCACATCCCAGATTTGTTCAACTGGAATCGGTCTTATGTTGTGCCCATTGACGGCGGTTTCAGCCAGTTGGAAAAACAGTTGACCAATCAGAGTTTAGATGTCATCTTCCTAAATAACTAGCCAGCCTCCCAGCTACATTCATGAAAATTAGCAGCACAACAATGGCATCAAGGATGAATGAGATTATCGCAGCTGTACAATTTATTGTAAAATTAAAAATAAACAGTCTAAAACTCAGCTAATCTGCTTCATCAGGACTGTGTGGGTGTGGTATATTGATAGTGGCTTAGCAACATATGGACACTCGACCCAGCAGCTGCTTTCACAGTCGGGGGATCAGCATACGTAATAGACCTCGGAATCTTGCCTATTTCGTCACGGTTACACATACAAGATCATTTTGAGCAGAAAAGGTGTTGCTTTTTACATATAGTATGTGTTTTGTTTTTGTTATCATGTAAAAAATAGTAATTTAGGATGGAGTTCCATTTTAATGGTATCCTTAATATCAATTAACAACAATTAACAATCAATTGGATGCCGTTTCTATGGGGAAGAAGCCAGTCAGGGCTGCAAATTGAAAATACTTTGTCAGTTATGAACACTACGACATATGGTTCTAATATGTAATATATTTACTGTAATATCTCATAAAATGACCGTGATATGGGATAGGGAGGAGGTCGCGATGGATGGGTGGGTCAAAAAACACCAGACTTTCACCCAAGAGGCCGCTGTTCATACCCCGTGTGGAACCAGAAGGCAATGTTGATTTATTTGTCATGTAACATCCGTACTTAAGTTACGCCATTTCCAAAGTTATTTTAACCCAAACCACAATCTTTTTCTTACCCTAACAAAGTAGGTTTTTTCACGTAACTTCCGTACTTAAGTTACGCCTATGATGTTAATTATGATCTTTAACTTTTACTACTTTAACTACGATCTTTCCTAAACTAAGTAGATTTCTTGCCTAAACCTACCCAAGGGGTTTTCTTACTTAAACCTAACTAAGTTGTTTCCTGTGAAGATGTAAATCTAGTTTGAAAAGACTGGAGCGGAAATTGACGCACTGGACATTTGTAGGAAAACACACAAAAATATGAGGGGTAACTTTTCATAAGATATCATACGAACCGTTGTATGAGAATACGTTGCACAGGGTTCTATCAGCGGATGGAAAGGTAATCTATTCTACTCTAAAACTATATTATACTCCATACCATGTTAGTATAGAGAAATCTAAAACCATTTTAAGCCTTTAGTTATGGCCATGAAATAATCACAATAAGTCACTCTGAGGTATCTTGATCTAGAAAACAATGGGCTTGCTTCACCTTGTGGTGTTCTTTGCCTTGTTCTACATTTTATCTCATTATCTTGTTTGTTTTTTTTACTATATAAATTACAGGCATATGCACATACATCAGGTTAAATCATTATTGAAAATATACTGTAGATCAATTTTACTGATGTGTTTTCAAACAATGCTGGTGTAAACAAACCTTTAACAGCATCAGACAAGAAAACATTGATACATATATTTAGTTGCGGGTTGCTACTGTTATTTGTCCTTGTTTTAAAACACCTGAAAAATCTATTTGAGAGTAAAAGCAGGTTCTGGGGTAAACCTATTTGTTTAAATAAAGTGTGTACCACCGCATAGCTGCTCTTTAGTGGATTCTCTCTCGGTGATATTCAACTCTTGATCTCAGTCAACGGCGCCACAAATCTTTCTTCGCACCACTGAGGAAACTAAATCCAATAAAAAATTTATTTTCTGTCTGAATTGGTAGATGTTACGGATGACGTTGAAATAACACATTGACAGGTTCTCAAAAGAGATGCATAATGAGAGGGGTGAGGACAGAAAGAAAGGAAACAGAGAGAGAAAGGGGAAAGGAAAGAGGGGAGAGAAATATACGATGTGTACACCAGCTCAGTGAAAGCAAACAGCTAAATTAGTCATGGAATGGATGCAAATTTGCTTCCCCTGAGCGTTGCATGGTAGAATTACCCTGAGAGAAGCAGAGGGTGAATCATGCCAACCCCCGGCGCCATGTGATTTATTAGCAAACATCCAATTCAATAAGAAAGTGCTTAACATTCAAAAAGCTGTGAAAGTCTCATAAGGTGGCATTAACTATATGATATTAGCGTTTCCACTGGCGGGTTGGGAGGAGGCAAGACAAGAGACCGTGGAAAAACAAACACGCCCACCTTCCAGAACGATCTTGGTGTGACGTGCCAAGTGGGACTGTGACAGACTGAAAACTCACTTGGCCTTTTCCACGCATCATGTTACTACTCATTAACATAGACAACGAGGTTCATTAATTGACACTCCATCCATAAGAGCCTCTCTGCTTTGAAAAGGGCACAGAGAGAGAGTAGGGAAGAGAGATGTTGAGAAATAAAGACAGGAGAGGGAGAGAGATAGAAAGGCTGCAACATACGCTAAATGAAATTACTGTTGCACTCCTGGCTTGATATTAAAGTTTAAGTACAGCTGGGTATCCGACGCACTTGTGCTTTCTAAGTTAAACCGTTCTATCGTAGGCCTCAAAGAAATATTCCACCCGCAGACACTTCTACGTCATCATATATAAACAATTTGTGGTGATCAATGCGTTTCAGAAGCTAACAATGTCTTCTATCTTTTAATGCATTTTCTGTCAACTGGCATTGTCAATTTCTACCCGATGTTTTCCCGATGATAAAAGATGCAACATCAGACAAAAAGAATGTGGCATTTTATTGCTGCATTTCATTGTCTCTAGATTCAGAAGCCCAGAAACCCTTAATAGGAACTCATTGTTTGAGTTTTGTGAACTTTTCTGGTAAGTTTCTGGAGATAATTGCTTTTGATCTGAAGGATTCGGGCATGAAGTCTTTTTGTTATTGGGTGGCACTCATCATTGCTTGAATACAAAGTGATTATTTGAGCTGCACCATTATTTTTGTTTGTTTGTAAAAGATGGCAAAGATGGCAAACTCTTATTCTAGCATGAGAGCTGTGTTAAATTGGCTAATGAGAGTAAGTTCCACCCACACATAAAAATCTAACTATCAGCTAATATTTTGGTTTCCAAGCTGAGTTGTTGTTTTGTGATTTGTTTCTGATGCTGTCATTTTAATGCTGAAATAAAAAAAAAGGTTTAAAAGTAAAAGCTACTTCTGAGAATGTCCTCGGTGTTTTCAGTTACTCTTTATACCTCTGCAAGACTCCTTCCCAACATCCAGTCAAACATCACGTTCATCCTTGTTTTTAGTTGTGTGTTGATTTCCTGATTTTGATCTTTCCTGGAAACTGTTTTTTGAACAGTACATTTAGACTTAGCATAAACTTAACATAAAATCAGAGTCAAATTCATCCTATGTGTACATATACTTAGCCAATAAAGCTGATTCTGATTCAGTTGTAAATTACAAAAAACATGTTGATATATTGTATATTGTCCATATTATATATTGTCTAGAAAATACCTTTTTAGTCCGTTATCAGTCTACTTTCGGAGTTTTCGTCTTAAAAATTAAAATCTCCACCACTGAGGTAGAATATATTTGTAGTACTTTTATTTGAAACAAAAACCACAACACATTTGCACACTTTGCTAATGTATATAGTTTGTTATTCTATGTTTATATTTTATTTTTCTATGTTAGTTGTAGTAGTCTGTTATATTTATAGTGTATTCTACTATATTCTATAGATATTTATCTCTAGTGTTGATATGTATATTCTGGATAAACTGCTGCTGTAAGATAATAATTTCCCAATTTGGGATCAATAAAGAACATCTATCTATCTATCTATCTATCTATCTATCTATCTATCTATCTATCTATCTGGAAAGAAAAAAAACCTTTGATGCTGCTGCGGTGTTTATATATGTATATGTGCATGTTGTAAATATGGGTACCGATTTTAATATTATTATTATCATTCAGTGGGTTTTATTTTCCATCTTACGTTATGCATTCTATTTCAGTTTTAACTTATTCAGTGGGTTTTATTTTCAATTTTATTTTCCCGTTTTTATGTGTAAAGCATTTCTTGTATTATTATTATTATTATTATTATTAATTTGTCTAATCTTTACCATACATTTTTCACATGTTGTGGAAGTGCAAATAGGAATGCACAGAAGGGATTTACAGAGATTAAAGTATGATTAGCTAATCTCTTGACTGTGTCATAAAGGGCACTATTGGTTTGATTGATTTACTGATTGTGTGAGTCTGTACATTGTTTATGTGATTAAGTGTTTGCAGGTGCTAAGTGGGATGGGTAGAAATTGATTGATTGCAGAAATTGGTTCTCACATTTCAAAGTCAAATTAGTAAATGTGGGGAAAGGATGGCGTGATCAAGCCATTCTCACCTAACTGACAAGATGTTAATGAAAATATATTAACAGAGAAAATGTCTCCATAAGAAATATGAACACACGGAAGGTGTTTAAAAAGCGAAATCAGAAACATCCGGTGAGCCAAACCTAGTGTATTCTTTAGGATTTCAAAATTGACTTTATACTGGATGTAATCAATCATGTCACGTTGGGTTAACAATGATTTGATGACATTTTCACGGCGCACCTCAGTCATCACACCAAAGTAAACAGTAATATTGGCACTGTATTGATCCCATACAGGTGTGCTCTTTCACTCTGTCTGTGGCAGATCACTTCTGGGAAAATGGGTTGCCAAGATGGATGTGCTGGGAGAAAGTACCCGTGTTTTTGACTGATCACCAGAAGATTGTGATTTCATGTTTAGCTTGGAGACTAATTATCACTCAACTAAATGATCCTTTCTGTTTAGGTTAGTTACTTTGAAAGTAGGTCTTGGGTTTTAAAGTCATGTAGATCCAAGAGCACATTTTCTAGTATTATACATCTATGGTCTGTGGTCTATTGGACATCGATTTTAGAGATCCTTGACATGAAAAAGTTTGAGATTGCTCTCAAAATCTGTGTGCTGGATTTTTCTAAATTCCATTTATGTCCATTGCTCACTTTATGCTCCTCTGGGAAGCAGCCGGGCAAAAAGTTTAATAAATAAGTAAATAGTTATAATAGTATGCATATGTATAATATTTAGATTGTTCCACACAGGCCTTTTCGGTAGAGACATTAAATATGGCAATAGAATGGAAACAATTTTGTTTTACTTTTCTACTGCACTTTGTAAGCGAACGTTTTACTGGCATCCGGTAGTTGCTTTTAGTCTACAATTGCGCAAGCGTAACTCTGCTGCTGGGCGCTGACGTTGCAGTGGAACAAACAATTGACTTTCACCTCTTGGCACATGTTCTTTGGGAATATACCTAATCTTAGCACAACATTACTATCCCCTTTAATATACGTCGTCACAGTGGAGTCTATACTCGCCAAAGACTATTCGGACTATTCATCTTATCATGCACCATGAAATAAATCATTGTTCATTGGAAATGGAGTCTCACATTTTAGACTTAGAAGCAAATGAACCAAACCAATAGTTAAGCTCATATAAAGGGCTTCTTGGTGAAACTCTCCTCCGGCATGAGACCTTTATAAATCTATGGTTTTCATGTTGGTTTCCTTTGCTTATTGATTAATGGTCCTCACTGTTCAAGCACAATCTTTTCTTATAAGTATTTGCTGCCTGAGATTTTTAATAGAGGGACTGCTACTTCGACGACAAAAGGAGAAGGTATATAAAAGACTTAATTGTAATTAAACCACTTGTAAATCAGTATTTAAATGTGAACTATAGTCCCCTACTGTATGCGTACACTTTATGACTCAGACTAAACTAACTAATTCAAACTTCAAACTAATTACTTCCCTACATTCCCTTACACTTGGCAACATCCCTGGACTCAGCATATTGTTTTTCATGCTGGGAAACAACTCATTAGTTACAGGATGAAGAATGTGTTTTGATACTTTGCAGTCATCACAAATTGATATAAATGGTACAGATGTAAACAGGAGGGGCGACAGTAAATTGAATACTTTTTCCTGAACTGCATATTTGCGTCAGGCTTTATACAAAATCATGTTTGTTTTTTTGGAAAGTAATATTCCGGCAAAAAACCTTTGGTTGAGAGGATTTGTTTGAACATACAATAATATAAATGATACAAACGTAAAAAAAAGTTTTTACTGTATCACAATCAGCCAAGTAAAAATCTGTGATCTTAGATGCTAATGTAAGGTTGAAGCGAGTAAAATAAAAAGATGTAAAACTTCTTTAATGGCTTCCGCTGTAAAAGAAAGGACACCTTACAAATTACTTCACATTCTACTAATTCGCAAGATTATGCTACTTGTTAAAGACATGCCAGAAGTTCTATTTTTAGATTACATCTATCAACCAAGAGCCTGAGTTATTACCATAGGAACAAGAAGAATCTGCTCACTATCTAACTCCAAAGATTTGCTTTCAATTAAAGGACTATTAAAAATAGATATATTTAAAATATATTAGGTTTTATACATGTCCACAGGGACGCAGAGAGAAAAACAGTGATGGATAAATTAAGCATTTATTCGTCTTCCTAATTTCTTCTTGTAAGGTTAAGTTTAAAGCTCCATTAAGCAATATTTTTTAAGGAAATGTGGAGCTAGTACTGCTAATCCCACTGAGAATCAACACCTCATTACAGCTCTGTACTGCTTTATAAAACTGGGGTCAGTCAAAAATGACCATATCTGCCCAGTCTAAAATGGCTAAAAGTGAACAGAGTTGAGCATCTACTGTAGCGAGCCAAACAAATCAGTAGACTGTCAGCAGACAGACGACCAAACCAGAGCTGAAACACACTTAAACACTTGACAGGTTGTGAGAAAGAAGATTATGATTTCTCCACACAGGTGAAAGTTTGCTTTCTTATGCATTACAACTTGCAAAAATTGGCAGCTGTTTCATCTCAGGGTGAGATTTTCATGGAATTATAGATATTACTGAACACATGTGGTAAGGAGGCAATTTGCTCATTATTTCTATGGAGGGATGGAAACCAGCCTGTGGTTCACTGCAAACTGAAAGGAAAACACATTATCTCACAGACAAACGCATTAAACCAAGAAGCACACAGCTATAAAGAAGAAGATGAGGGTCCACACAGGCAGATCGGAATATTTGCTGAGTTTTTACAAAAACAGCGACTGCCAGAAACAATTTTCGAACCACGATTTCAGAAACACCCAGTACAGTATGTGAAAAACACATCTTGTGCAGCTGAAGACGAATAAACACTGAACTAGAAGCTATTACGCATTAGAAAGGCCATTAAGATTCCCTGAAAGCATTTAATGAAAACTTTAGAGACAATGTATCCAACCTTAATAAATAGGTTTCTTAGAGTGTATTAAGCCAAAAACATGAATATTAATCATATTTCAAAATCCAACTTCCTTTGATCGTCAACTACCAGAGAAATTCCTTCAGTTTTCACATCGTACTACAACATACCAAGAGAATAAAATGCTCTAGCAAAGCAGAAAACAATTAACTAACATTAATTAATATGTCCACGTTTAATGTGCGATGCAGCAATTAAGCCATCTTTTATCTCTGAAGTTAATTGAAAATGCTGGAATGTTTCCAAAGCAAAAGGACAATAGGCAATTACTACATTTCATAAAATGAAATGTCACTTATCTATCAGTGCCTAAACCAAACCTCAGTTCCCTTCAACATGGCATGCCGGGCATTCTTGCACACTCAGCTACATAGTCATTGCGCTGTATTATGCAGTGATAATGAGATATTAGGCTACATCTCATTAAGATAAAGGGAGAAAAATGTCTCTTGGGGTCAGAGGGTAATCCCTGGTTATTGTGTCCTGGCCACAGTGCCAGGCAATTAAGCAAGAGAAAATGAGGACCTAAGGAGCACTGTGAGCTCATTAAAATAGTAAGGTTGGTAATAGGGGGGAATGTGAGTAGTATGGAAGGAATCAGGTATCACAGAAAAGAAGTCATTAAAGTATGAAATTGCCTTTTTGTGTGATATTATAGATATTTTCTTCAGAGTTTGGTTTGCCGGGGTGAAATGTTTGCATTTTGTTTTTCATCCGAGGAAGGAATTAAGAAAATGGTGTGAACTTTCAGGCTCCTAACTTCAGGTATTTACTCATGCATCAGGAAAAATGCAGACGCCAACTTTGCAATGAAGCCAATTCCCTCACACATACAGATAAGAAGCAAACAAGGACGAGTGTCTCATGCCAAAACTGAACCACCAAGTTGATGCTTGCCAGCACCATCCTCCAACCAATTATGATGTATTATGAGAGGTACTTGGCTATCAGAGAAGCCAGCAGATCTGCCCTGTCTCGATGAGTTGCGACATTTCCAGGCACACACAGGCCATTGATTAGCGGGGCTCAACTCACAGCCTGCAGTATATCAGCGCTCAGGGACCGGTAATCAATTCTCTAATGCCGTTTGAGCCTATTCACTGCGGCTATGATCCACTCCTCAGTGTGCAGATACAGATGCACACCCACGTGTACGGACATGAGGATGTAACCAAGGACACACCAAATATAACCCAGATGGCCATCGTAAAAGCAGAGGACAACTCCCAAATATTAACTTACCAAGTGTAGCAGTGATAGGGCACTGTCATCTAATGGCATTATCAAAATGAGTGCAGCTCTCCTGAGGCGGACTCTGGTTTCCTGATTACCTAGCAATGGTGGACCCTGTTCGTGGCCAAATCTGATCAGCATAGCACCAGACGCAGGCATGGCCGGTCAGGAACTCAGCCGCGAGGCCCCTTATCTCTACCGACAGGCTGTTGGTTCTTTATGGGCAATGATGTCCTCCCATGCAGGAATTAATCTGATTGGGCTCTGGTGGAAGATTAAGTTGTAGTAAAACTACTGAATGGAAAGGTGGGGCCTTAACTTCCTTTCTGTGCAACTTGAATCAGATGGAATTACGTTGGGAGACCCTGTACAGATCAGGGAGAGCGAGGACCGAATCTCTGAATGTTCGCTTCAGGCAGGCCATCTGCTGAAATTGACTGACCAACAACAACTTGGAATATTGACTCTGAGAAACTTTAGAAACAAGATAATTTCAACAGTCAAACAAATGTGTGCAATAAAACCCCTCGTAGCCTCAGTCCTAAATTACAACAATATTTAGCGTAATTTTGTTGTTGCTTTCAAATCATCTTCCTTCCAAGCATACACACATTTTCTGAATTATGAGTACTTTTATGTTTGATACGCTTGCTAATAATATTCACATACTTTTACAACAGCGGCATCTTTAGATATACATCACACAATATTTCTAATCATCCCCTGGTTAGATGTGACAACTAAGACAAGAGCATGTGTGTAGCTATTCCACCCGGTTGTTGTTTCTTTTTTTTATTGGTATAAGTTATCTGTCAACTATAACCTATGAATTGATATTTATGTAATCAGTTATTTTATCTATTTTTAATTTTTTTGTTTTTATTTTTTTTTGTGAAATACTAAAAAAAAAATTCTCCCGTTTCGTTGATTATTATTTTATCTTATTTAAATTGTTTTCTATTTTGTTGAATGCTCTGTAACTAAAATTTCTTTAGATGCAAATAAATGAAATAAAAAATAAAAAGTTGCATCTTTAATGCGAGTCTTCTATTTGTAATGGAGTATATTTATAATGCAGAATTGCTAATTTTACTCAAGTAAAAGATCTGAATACTTCCTCCCCTGATAAAATCCCTATAATTATTATTGTCTCTAACGCTAGGTTTGCTGTTGTAATCTATTCATTTTCAAATATCAATATATATATATATGTATATAATATCATTAAAAAATGCTTGACAATGGGTAGATAATGGGAAAAAAGGAACAGAACATTTTTTTATGCTTCTTATTGTTTCAAAGAGGGTTGTTTTAAAGGAGCATGTTAGCTTGTTGACATGTAGACATGGCAGACTACAATAAACGTGACTGTGATGAGGATAGGACTCAAACCCACACATGCAGAGCACAATGGATCAGCAGTCCGTTACCTTAACCACTCGCCCACCTCGTCGTCAGTGTCTGGTTTGTAAGCTGACTACCCAGCGTGTTTTCATAAAAAGCAAAGAAAGTTGAACCAAACTCAACTTTTGACACAGCGTAGGAGTGTTCACATGGGCAATAGCTCGCTCAGACTAATCAATAACACAAAACTTATGAATAAACTGATAAATTAAACTATGATGTTGTTCTTTAGAAAATCATACAAGTATGGAGTTTCAGCAGAGACTCACGTACACGCTTGAGAAAGAGTCTGGAGCTTCTATATCAAAAAATGTTGTTCAACTGATTCTAGTTTAAAATATAGGTTTAAAATCATCACAGGTGTAAACAAACCTTTGACAGCAACATTCATATTCCTGCCTTAAAAGACCTGTCAATCAATGTGAGAGTGATAGCAGCTTCAGATCCTGTGCTTAGAATTTTGATGGTGCTTTGACCTTTTTAATTGTATTGGTATCATGGTTTGGGGCTGTTAAGTAAACACAAAGCACCAACTGTTTGCCATTTAAAATCCAGAAGAGTATAACACTTACTTTGGTGTCTGTGTGTCATCCAAGCGGTTCCCCAGCTGGAACTCGTGGGATTTGCTGCGGTGCAGTGCGGTGAAGCCCGGCAGCAGATGGATGAGCTTGCGGCTCGGCGGAGGTGGCGTGCCCGGGGCCTTCACTTTGTTCCTTCGCCGCATGGGGGGAGTGCCAGGTGGGGTCATGGTGTTGACCACCAAGGGAGTCCGAGGAGGTGTGTGGCCAAAATGCCTCTGGCGGGGTGACGGGGGCAGGGAGCGATGACCAAAGTCCAAAGGAGGGAAGAGCCCTGTGGATGGGCTGTCGACGGTCAGTCGATCGGCATATAAAGGGGGGGCCAGGGCCTGGGGGCTGTGGCACATGTGCTGGTTGTACTTGGACTGGACTTTGGGGCTTTGGGAGAGCTGGAACCGGATCCACTGACTGACCTCTGGCTGGCACACCGGAGTGTTTTCTTTGCCCGATTCAGAGGTGGGCCACTGGATGGACCAGTCCTGCTTCGACTGGCTCCCTGTTGGAAGAGGACAGATATAGAGACTAATTTAATGCCAAAATAACATCTGGTTGTGACAAACTGAATAAAATCCATGTTCACACTAATTACAAACAAACACACACTATCTTCTTGCTTATCTGTAGTGTAGTATCTAGTCATGCAAATAGTTTTAGTTTAATTCTCCCAGGTTTTGAGATATGTGTTAAGTTGTCTGACTCTAAACCTACACAATACAATGGAGGAATGGATTTTTGTTCATGCTGATCACATCTTTACAAAAATTTAATCTGAAAAATTGAACCGCAAATGTTCCAGTTACTCTGGATAATCCATAGACCACATAACTTTCATTGGAGCTACTTTCTACTGAAGAATTAGTCCCAATAAAACTGTTGAAACCTTGTTCTTATGTAAAAAGATGTTGCTGTTGGATTTAACATAAAATATCAGCACTGAAAGTATCTCTATTGTAGAAATCTCAGTGGATGATGTCTCAAAAACCTGGGTAAATAAAAGTAAAACTATCTGCATGTCTACATGCCATTTGTGACAAGTGAGAAAATGTTTTTTTCATAATTTGGGTGAACATTTTTGTGTAATATGGTGTATCAAGTTAAACTAAAGTGGTTCTTTTCATGCACTTAATACTAAAACATCCATTAACTCTACCTCATGATTGCGGCAGTAAGAGTAACCCTGGCAGCAGGCAAACATTTACGACCAGCAAATGTGCTCAATTTGGGTAATGAGGAATTAACTCAGCTGTTATTGGATGTGACCGTATAGTGCAGTGGTGTTCAAATATGCTGATGTGGAGCAGATTAAGCATGAATGGATGGAGCAAGAGAGTGGGGAAAATGGAAGAGTGCACCAAAAACAGAACAGGTCAAAGCTGCATGAGTCATAACACAAGCCAACTTCTACCGAAACTAAACTTTCATTTGAATGAGAAAGAGATAGCAACAGAGGCAAAATAATTGAAGGTGAGCAGCCAAAATGAGTGTTTTTGAGCTCAGATGAAAATACTTTACCTCCGTTACTGTGCAATTTATCCTCCTCAAGTTCTTCTTCAGAAAGAAACAAAAAAAAAAAGAATGTGTTTATTGATCTAGCAGAGGCACAGCTGAAATAGTCTGCAACATCTTACTTGTCTTTCCATCTGCAGTTATGCATAGCCAAAAGGCTGTTCAGCAAAACAAAACATAACGTTGGTAGAATTGATCTTGGGTACATCTCAGCAGATGCAGCATCTCATACATGACTCTGGGCAAAGTTTACCTCACAAGCTTCAAAAACTGCTATTGACCGCCGAGCCATATTTAATGCAAATTTCTGTCAACAACACTACACTTTTTGTTTTGTGTCATTATTTTTCTTCTCTGCGACATTGTCTCCAAGGAACTATAAGCATCAAAAACACAAACTTCAAACACAATATCAACACCAGCAACATCAAATGAACCACACAAAATATCTCCCATAAAAGGTCCCAGTGGAATTGCTAAACTTGATGGAAAAAAAAAAAGCCCGCAGCCTTTCCTATTCTGTAATGTTATGAAGAAGAGGCCGGGAGGAACGATGAGTTGTGGGAAGAGACGGCTGCAATGACACAAGGGACGCAATATGCAGGGATTTTCAAGGGTCTCATTTTCTTTTTTTTTAAATATACTTTAGTCATCTCGGCGGGGGGGTTCTTAAATTTCCCATTAACAACCCAAAAAAAAAGACTGCAAGTTTTCATTCACCAAAAATTATGTTTAGCGCTACTGAAAAATAGCAAAACAATTTGTTTTAACTGAAACAGTGATGCAGTTAATGTCCTGAGGCTGAGAGGGTGTAATATAGAGTAGCAAAGGACTTTGGGCATCCTTGGTTCCTGAGGTAAAAGTAGAATTCAGCACTTGGGCATTAAACTCTCCTGGTTGGACAAAGGATGAGCAGCTGCCTCAGGAAATATCTGGGGGTTATTTTATAAAGTAAAATGTTCCAATCATCAAGCTTAAAATTCTGTTGCGTGCACTGCAAATGGCAACCAGAAGATAACAATTTGTAGAAACCTGATGATACTTTTAGGCCCTGTCTACATGTAAACTGATATTTTCCTCTACGTATTGGCCTCTCGTCCACACGCAACGTTTTGGGTCACAAAAACGGATATATTTGAAAACGCCTTCTAAGGCGTAGATTTTTAAAAACTCTGGTTACTTTGTATCTGTGTGGACATATAAAACTGAGTGGGCGATGACGTCCTCTCCTCATTTCACGCATACCCATCGTTGCTTTGTGTAATGAGTGTGTAATGTGTGAGAGAAGAGTTTGCCAGAAGAGTTTCTCCTCTTTGCTTCTATAATCTTTGATTACAGTAAACCAAATGATCACTGGTCAATGGTCACCGTTTAGTTCCTGCTCTCCGGCTGAAGTTATTTTTTCTTATCAGTGAACCTGGTGTTGTCTTTGGTTGTCTTGGAAACCTGCTGGTTTTCAGCACTGCAAGGCACATGGTTATCTATCCCCTACAGAACATGTTTGTGTGATATGGAAACCTTGAGATCTTACGTTTGAAGACATGTAGCCATATTGATATTTTACTTTGACTGATGTTCAACAAATACGCATCACATTTGCAAGGATTGATTAGTCCCTGCAATATAGACCCTGTTGATAACTGTTATTCACGCCTATGGATAGTAATCAGTAGGGTCTCTAGAGTGAAGTGGTCACTGTCGCTCTGCCCTCAGTGTGGCGGCCTGAGGACCACGCTCACACTTGTGCCTGAACCCACATTATGAGGACCACATATCTCAACCCTAAAAACCCCTTCAGAAAGACATCAAGATGCAGAAAGGAGGAGTGGACCCAAAAGGCCACTCATCCACATATGTAGGGAAAGATGAGGGGGATGCTCAATCAAGCCTCCTTCATTAGCAGGAATAAAACCACAATTGGCCACTCAGAAATGTAAAAGTTCAGCTTGACCCCATATGAACGACTGAAACTAATCAACGGCCACTGAAGAGTTCACACCACTGAAAATACAGATGAGAGGCTACAGAAAGCTGATTGCTTTTGGTCAGGTCTAGAGGTGCTTAATACCCGACACATGAGGTGCCAATTTGTACTGTCCATTTCACAATTAGCACCTTGCTAAATCTAACAAGATAGTTGTCGACCAATCACTTTTGATTTCCAATGACGAGCTTCCCTTTGGTAATTATATTCTTGCACGAGGCAGCCTCACTTTCAAAATGCTTTTGACAGTACTTATCAAGCTGATACCCAAGTGAAATTTCTCTGGAAGAGAAGCAATGAACTTGAATCACACTCATGCAACTGTTACTTCAAGTAATGAGTCAATTCATCAAGCGCACTAGTATCTTAGCAACTGCTTCAGCAAAATAGTAACAAGACTTGACTTATGAATTTCTTGTTTCACATAATCTCACCTAAGCAAAAGCCTCAGGCAAACCAAAAAAAATAAAGTCGCTGACAAATGAGATGAAGAACACAGACCGAGCATAACCCCTTTGAGGACTGTGATTTAAGTTAATTTTTGTGGCTTTTGCTTGTTAGAGAGTTTTAGAAGTTACTTTTAATGCAGAGCTTTGATAGAAAAAAAGTATAGCCTTGTAGTTTATCACAACTTCTAGAAGCCATTTCATCAGAGCAGAAGCCTGCTGATATCAAGGCTCGACTACGCTCAATCAATTTCTGTGAAAGTATTCTTACTGCTGCGGAACTCACATTACATTGCTTTTCTTTTACTTCCTGCTACTTTTCTTGGAGATGCATAAAGTAATATTCAGACTTTATCATAGTACAAAATGATCATGATACATTTGCAACCAATTTTCATTATAAACTGCTTTGAGCAAGCTATGAATGTCACATTCTCTAGCAAGAATGTCCTCATAGACCAATCTTCCTTCCCATATATTAGCCAGTGTTGTAGTCAAGACCACCTAAATGGAGAGTGTATCGAGACCAAGACAGGACCAAGACTTTCAACGGTTCAGACCAAGTCAACACCAAGAACAGACCTGTGCGAGTCCCACACTGCATGACCGAAGGGTCAAATGTGGAACAATAGACTGTATATAAGAAGTGGACGTAGTCCCCGTGACGTCACCCATTGGTTTGTAGACTACGGTTTTGAAGCCTCGAGTTTGGCATTTTGGCTGTCACCATCTTGTTTTTTTGCAACCAGAAGTGACACAAGAGGGTTGAGCTAAGTACAACCAAATGCTAAATAAGACATTTTTTAAATGTTACAATTAACTTTCATGAACTGAAAACACACTGTGAAAGGGTTAAAATTGTAAGATGAAAACGCTGACAACTCCCAGACCGGACAACGCCGTGGTAGCAGCCTGTCAATCATTAGCTATCCACACCCTAAAGCAGGGGTCACCAACGCGGTGCCCGCGGGCAACAGGTCGCCCGTAAGGACTAGATGAGTCGCGCGCTGGCCTGTTCTAAAAATAGCTCAAATAGCAGCACTTACCAGTGAGCTGCCTCTATTTTTTTTAAATTTTATTTATTTTATTTTTTTGCTATTGTTGTTTAAATCAGACTTGCATGTAACTTACAAATGACAACATATATATATAAAAACACTTAAAATTTAAAATGTTTTTTGTGTTTAATATAAATGAACTCTGACCTAGTATAGTTTAAAGGTCAGTATTGTGCGCATGACCAAAACGTAGCGTTTGTTGCGCTCATACAAACAAGCTAGCAGACGCAACGAAAATGAGGAGAAGAGTTACCCCAAAAAATGGCAGAAAAAAGAAAGAAAACATATCATTTTCACGACGAATGGGAGGTAGAGTTTTTTTTTACCACTGTGAAAGGATCCTGCGTGTGTCTCATTTGCGGGGCAACTGTGGCGATAGCAAAGCGGCACAATGTGGAGAGACATTTCACTACATGTCACACAAGCTACCATGCTAACTACCCACCGGGCAGCGCACTGCGAGCAGAAAAAGCCCGCGAGTTAAAGGCAGCTTTGTGCAAACAGCAGTCTTTTTTCACTAGACCGGTTAAAAACTCCCAAAAAGCAACCGAAGCCTCGTTTAGAGCTACGCAATTCTTGATGAAGAAAAAGAAGGCATTTACAGACGGGGAGGTTGTCAAAGAAGCAATGATGATAATTACTAAAACTGCTTGAAGACGAGAAGTATGGAACCGATGTACTCTCCAGTCTCTCCAATGTTCAACTCGGGGCAACTACAATGGTAAGAAGAGTGTCGATGATGTCTGGGAACTTGGCCGACCAGCTGGACCGTGATCTGGCGAGGTGCCGGTGGTTCAGCATCCAGTGTGACGAGTCGGTGGACAGCAGCAGTACGGCTCAGCTGATGGTCTTTATCCGGATGGTGTTTGATGATTTCTCCACAAAAGAAGAACTTCTGACACTACTGCCCCTGAAGACAACTACGAGGGGAGTTGACATTTATAACGCAGTGAAGGAGTTTTTGGTGGAAAAAAAGGTGCCGCTGGAAAAGCTGGTATCAGTGACTACGGATGGGGCTCCTGCTATGATCGGCCGACACACAGGATTCGTTGCTCACTGTAAAGCTGACCCAGAGTTCCCAAACTTTCTGCAGTACCACTGCATCATACACCAGCAGGCCTTATGTGCAAAAGTGATCTGCTTTGAGCACGTAATGACTCCCGTCGTGAAGATCATAAACAGCATCCGCTCCAGAGCTAAACAGCACAGAACATTCAAGGTACTTTTGGAGGAGCTGTCAGCTGAATATGATGACCTGCTACTACACACAGAAATCCGATGGCTCAGCAGGGGACGAATTTTGCAACGTTTTTTGTCACTTTTGGGTGAAATCAAAGAGTTCATGCAGTCCAGAGGTGAGGACACCGTGCTGCTGGAGGACACTGAGTGGATACTTGACCTTGCATTTTTAACGGACATTACTGGGAAACTGAACAGTTTGAACTGTGAGCTGCAAGGCAAAGGTAAAACTGTCGCCGATATGATAAGTGCTTTAAATGCATTTAAAGCTAAGATGAACCTTTTCTCTGTGCATTTACAGAGAAAAAAAGTGCTGCACTTTCCCTCTGTGCAGATGGTGCTGAAAGACAATGCTTCTGCATCTGAGGCTTTTGACAAAGTTGCAGAAAAGTACTCTCAGGTCATAAACAGAGTTGGGCAAGAGTTTGAGAACAGGTTTTGTGACCTGGATCAGCTTGAGCCATGTGTGTCGTTCATTTCTAATCCTTTCATGAACGTGGACATATCATGTATTGCTGAGCAGTTAAGTGCAACATTCAGCCTGGATGCTGAACAGGTGGAGATTGAAATTGTAACACTGCAAAATGACCTCCACCTCAAAGCCCATCAGGCTGCACCAAACTTTTGGTGCCTTCTTGACACAGAAAAGTACAGTGGTGTATGCGCAGCAGCTATGAAGGTTGCAAGCCTGTTTGGTTCAACTTATCTTTGTGAATCAGCCTTTTCTGACATGAACTTCATCAAGAACAAACACAGAACACGCCTCACTGATGCACATCTGCAAGACTCACTCAGAGTTGCAGTGTCAAGTTACACACCAGAGTACAACACACTGGTTAACAGCATGCAATGCCAGGCTTCCCACTAACTGACAAAGAAACAGATAACAGATTTGGTGTCCAGTTCAAAGTGTGACATGATTTATTTAAAAATTTGAGAGTTGATTTTTGTATTTTACATGAGTTATTATTTGTACAAACATGGTGCAAAGTAATTCATGATTTGTTAAAAAATGTTAGTGGCTAGCTAGTTAAAATGGGATATTGTGATTTCACAAGACTGTCGTAGAAGTGATCATTTTCAAATGTTTGAAAAATTTGAAAAACATGTGCACTTAGAGAAAATATAAAAATAAAGTGTTGCATATTGATATTTATCTGTTTCTATATATTTGTTGTGAGAAATCATTAACATGATCAGTGTTTTCACAAAGATAAATATCATTAATTATTAATAATAACATAGAGTTAAAGGTAAATTGAGCAAATTGGCTATTTCTGGCAATTTATTTAAGTGTGTATCAAACTGGTAGCCCTTCGCATTAATCAGTACCCAAGAAGTAGCTCTTGGTTTCAAAAAGGTTGGTGACCCCTGCCCTAAAGCATACCCTGCTTTATGGTCTATTTGACTCTAAATGGGACCATAATTTACTAAATGAACATCATGTTGTTTTGAAGATGGCTTGAAACTAGTAATTGAGACCATAAACTCATGTTTACAATGTTTACTGAGGTAATAAATCAAGTGAGAAGTAGGCTCATTTTCTCATAGATTTCTATACAATCGGATTGGCTTCACTTTCCAGACTCGGAGGTTGTCCACTGTGTGGAACATGCAAACCATAGGCAATCCTCAAATTGATCTGAAAGATCCACATTCCCATAAAAACACCCACAGAAAACAAATGAAGATTCCTCTCCATTTACCTCTTTTATTGTCATATCTACTGTGTAAGTGAACCATGAGAAATGTCTTGATAAAATAATCAAAAGGCATTGCAGAGGTGAATTTTTTCGTGTGGGAATTTTCCTTTTTTTCTATGAGCAATCACAGTAATGATGTTAACAAATAAATCAGACAATCAGGCAATTTCGTTATTTAGATATCCCCGCAGTTGTGGCGTTGACGGGAGACAAGGTCAAGTAAAAACGTGGTAGATTTCGAGACAGAAACCTTCAAAAAGTGGTGTTGAGACCAGTCTCAAGATCAACATATCGAGTACAACAACACTGGTATTAGCAGAAGCTGTTCCCGTTTATGCATAACTTTAGATGTAATTTTGGAGCCACCTCATCATCAATCTTCCATTCTCTCCCCTCACTTGAATAACCCTGCATCTCAACATCAACTGTCGAACCAAACAATGCACCTGAAGCATTTAGCTTCTCCTCTGCGGTGATTAATGCAAATGACACACCCCAACACCATTAATGGGGCAATCTTAACATGCGGTGACGCTTTGAGAAAGGCAGATAACAGCTTCATAATTGGACTAATTACCTCTGGATGTGTCGCTTCTTTAGGCTAAATGGCACTGAAATGCCACCGGGGACAGTACCTGGTTTATATTACTGCCACTGTAAACAGGATTTGGCGAAAAGGGCAATGCTGCGTTCAATAGATGCAGGGTTTGTGGACGTTCTTGCAGTGTAATCAGTGGGACTCAAAGTTCTACTCTGCTAATTAGTTAACAGCCATCAAGGACCACCCAGGGGTGTTCAGGAAGATGGGTGTTGGGGGTTCGGTCAATGCTTCTTCTAGTCGTCTTCCTCCCCTGTTGCATCTGCTCTTTTCTTCTCGACATGACAACGTTTCTTCTTCACCTCCTGTCGTCATGCCTCTTTCTCACCCTAATTTTTCCTCTCATGTTATTCCGAGTACTTCTTCCCCCACATGCCTCCTTCACTTTCCTTTCTTCTCTTCCAATCTCCTCTCTCGCATATTCAGTGCCTCCCTCTCCTCTGCCTTTCTTCATCTCCTTTTCTTGCTGATGGCATTTGAAGCCAATTAGGTGTTTGTATGCATGTGAAGCTGTCTTAAGGCCGGGCACGGGGACATTCCTTTTTAGCTATCAAAGATTACAAAAGGAAAGGCACCAAGGAGACCTGTCGTGCAAAGCAAGGATCAACACTATTAGCCCTGATCAACAGAAGAACTCATATTCAAGAAATTGTCCATGTGAAAATGTTTGTGTGTGTGTGTGTTTGTGTGTGTGTGAGGACTTGTGGGGCGGGCTGGATAATGTGTGTATATTGCGGCACAAAGGACGGACCGGCTGCCTCCGAATTGTATGACTCATCCTCATTGCAACTCGTGGACTGCAATCCCAAGAGCCTGTAGTGAAAAATTCTATTAACTTGCATTAGTTTCCTTCCTCCACCATTACACCACAGAGCAACATACATTCACTTATTATGTCCTCTATTTCTCCGGTTATGTGATGTATAGCCTAAACTGCCAAGATTGTAAAGTATATGAATGTCCATGTCTGCCAATTTTAACATAATTCCTGATGACTCATAAACTGGAACAACATATTTTCTTTGGAAAAAAACAAACATGTGGCATAAATCTGTAAATCCTTTTCTGTGCTCTCATTCATGATGGTTGAATATATCTGTACTTTTGCAACAACCTCCAGATATTTTAAGAGGAAAAAATATAACTCTTTAAAAAGACTCAAGATGTAAGAACATCCTCCGCTGCTTGCTTAGCAGTGTTAGGCCGTGTAACCCTTAAAAACACATGCACATCTTCCAGTCTTGTATATATACATGCTGACCCACGCACACACAGATGTGCAAATGTGGCGATGTTTAAAAAACTATGACATATCTCGCTCTCCAAGCTTCATCTGCGTAAGAATACGAAGAACCCTGCAGCACAGTCTTTATTTCTCTCGGGTGAAACAGCCTCTCACCGCCCCGTGTGGTGGTGGTGGTGGTGGTGTTTCTGTGGCGCATTCACACATCTCTAGCCAGCCCCCCCTTTTAGAGAGCCCATTAGTGGCTCTTTGTGGCCAGACCCTGCCTTTACAGAGCCAGAGAGGGAGAGGGGAGTACGGTTGAGGCAATGAGTGAAAGAAGAGAGGCACAGAATAGAATGATGAACAATAATCAGAAAGACGGGAAAAAGAGGTAGACAGTGAAGAAATGAAACAAACTCAGAGAAAGACAAAAACAGAATAGACGTTTTTGGTAAATTCTGAAAAGTAGCAGATTCTTTTAAGGCAGTTTCTGGTCCATACGAGCGGCAGAAACCTGCGTCCCCACAGACACACAGCCATCCAACGTTAAAGATCAACGTAAGCGCTCTGCATATATTGACCGCTATCTCTCCTTGTAAAATGTCTGGTGTAATCTGTCACACCGGTGTTGACACAAGTTTATCAACCAGTGGGAAAATTTCCTCACCGTGACATCCCTATGGGGGAGATCATAACCCATATCTCTGTTCAAAGATGTGTTTTTGGAGTGACAGGCCTCCATGATCTTTAAACCCTCCCCAGTCTATGCTAGGGCTGTCACTTTTCATTCGAAATTTCTACTGCAGCTCTATCTTGGGAGAAAATGTAATATTCAATCTGTATTAATGATGTTTGAATTCAAAATTGGCAGTGTGTAGGTTCAACAGTCCATACTTTGTACGCCACTGAGGGGGCTTTTCCTAAATATGCACACATTGCCTGTCCTGTTGCCCTCTGAGTAAACTAGCCGTTCAAGGTTCAATTCATTCATCCATAAAAACATGAAATTTTACAGTGCTACGTACCCAATCAGCCACTGCTGATTACAAAACATAGTAAATAAATATCCATAAAATGAAAGTGTAGATAAAAAGACTTAAAACTATAACTTTGCTGCATGGATAATCATGACAATAAATCTAAGAAGTTATGTCAGCAATGTAAGCATTTTGGTGAGGAATCATTCAACACCATAGATGTTAAGACCAGAAAGCACACTGCTATAACCACAGGGACCCTCAAAAACATCCTAGTGAGACCAGAGTCTTCAAATCACAAGGAGTCAGCACTTAAACACCTCTATCCTCTTTGTTGTTACATCGTAAAGACAGCAACTTCCCTGTGGTGAAAACTGGAGTATGACATGTCATGTTGTAAGGAACACTATACAGGTCAACGGCAAGGACCATGGACAGCGACTCGATGAACACAGGGAACATAAGCTGCCTGTGAACACCAGACCAAAATGAAAACCAGTCAGAAAGGGCGCAGAAGAACAATTCACATCCGAACAATTGCTATTGACGGCTGGAAAGTAGTAAATAATCTTCCAGCAAATTCAGCACCTGCTACAGGAAAGAGCTGCCGTTAACTGAATCGTAGGCCAGTGGTGAGAGGGCAATGGGTTGGGGGTTTCAAGAAGATGACAGTTAGCAGCTGGACAAATCTCTTCCTTTAGAGCCTGCACTATAGTTGCATCTGGGCAATAAATGTAAAAAATAAAAATCAATATGTATCAGATGCAGATTTAGTTATTGCCATAACCAAACTGGATTGTTTTGCACTTATTCTGATTTGAAAAATAAAAATCTACATCAGGTGCAAGGGGAAAAAATCAAGACTGGGATTTTTTCTTTTAGAAGCAGTGCTGTGAACATAGCCAAAGTCCGAGACAGTGACGGCAAAAGAGAGCTGGTCTCCAGAGATGCCACAAGCCTGACTGGTCTGAATCCAGCTGGACTGAGGCATAGGCGGCTGGGACCCCCTGACGGACTCTGCCAGAGGACGCCTGCCTGTCTGCCTGTCTCTCTGGACATCATCCGCCTCCGTCCCCAATCAAGCCAATGAGACAGAAAGGAAGGAAGTTAGAGAAGCACACAGGTGGCGAGCAACTCCAGCACAGCAGTCTGACAAACGAGCAACAGAGAGGTGTGAATATTTGGAGAGGACAGCTGAGTACCTGCAGAATCACAAAGAGCCTGGTTTTTAGGACTGTGCCGTAAAATGACCTGTTTGTCTGAATGCCTGAATCCTTATTCATTACATAAAAAATAAAAAAATGCTTTGCAGAACAGCCAAGTTGAACCTCCTCTAATAAAACACTCTTTTAATAAAGCACAGATTTGTTAAGGGCACATTGAAGAAAAACTACTCATCAAGTTAATTTGGTTAATTATTCAGCGGAGCCTTTCGACTGAAAGGACATCTGTTACAGAAGAGTGTGTGTGCGTGAGTGTTTGTGAGTGTGTTTTTGTGTGTGTGTTTGAGTGGGAGTAGAGGAGAAACAGATATGTTATCAAACGGGTTTACAAAAGGTTGATACCAAACCGAACAACCCAGGTTTAGTGATGTTCTACTGCCCCCTTCTGGTTCATTTGTATCATTGCAGAAGCTTTGACCTGACAGACTGAAAACAAAGTGTGGCCTGTAACGCCACCTGGTGTCCAACCATGAAACAACAGAAACGCACTTTTGGCATCACAGCAGATGCTTCAGCAAGTCCACATTGTTTGTAAAAGCCACAAAAAATACAGGTTGACCATCTTTAAATTAATTCTTAGGAACATAATGTTGGAAAAACAAAGATCTTACACCCCTTACACTGTGAGATAGACAATCTCTACAATTAAAAATCTGTCTTTAAGCAACAAAATAGGAGAGAAAATGCAAAATGTTTGGGTCCATAACACCCACACGGCATCAAATGTCACCTAACCCAATAAAGCAACTTCAGCCTCTCCAATATATTTTTCCATTTTAACGAAATATCCCCATCATTTGCACATATTTTACTCTGGAAGTAGCGTGGGTTAGGGCTGCTTGATTATGGCAAAAATTATAATCGTGATTATTTTGGTCAATACTGAGATCACAATTATTTAGCACGATTACTCATTGACTTTGGAAACATGATGCATTTAGAAAGAACACTTTGAAGCCTACATTTTAAAGTTAAATGCATCAATCTGGTGCACTTTGAGAGCAAAATTAAGAGACTAGATCTATGAAGAACATTGTGCTCTTGTAAACAATTTAATCATAAACACATTGTTTGTATAGATATGAATGGTGATGGCAAGGCAAAAAAGTCACATCCACAAATCATGGTAAACAAGACGAGGTCTGTGGTTCAAGACAGCGAAAGCACCCTGCTGTAAAGGAAAGAGGTGCGCTTGATTTAAGTGCAAGTGCAAGGTAAAGTGCTTTGGATAAGAGCACTATATAAATAGTTTAAAATAGTTTACCATTAACTTTACCCTTTACAATATGCTTAATATGCCAATATCTCAATATGCCTTGTGAACAGCATTCACGATTATATAAACCTCTGCAGCTACATACACCCTCAATAAAATAAAATGATTCGTCATTGTATAGCTCAACATGAGCACATGAACATACAGTATATCAACAAAGGCAAATATTTAGAGAGTTGCTTTGTGTTGCCACATGTGGTAAGTGGAAGCTTTTATTGGCGTCATAATGTTACGTCAAGACCACAGATCATTAAGACTTCAGGTTAAGATTTCAAGTATCTTAGCAGTAAGAGGTAAGAAGGTATTCCTACTATATTAACTTTGTTGTAGAGGAGCGGTTGGACAAAGGCTTCATATACCAGCCATCAGAGCAGATAAGGTGGCAGATAAAGTGACAAAACATGGAGTTTTATTAATTTCTCTTTTGCAGAATAAAAAAACGAATCAATGGGTGAATCAATTTCACTATGTTTTGACAGTGCACTGCTAAATTCAAAGAAACTTGCACTGAAATTCAAAAGAAAGGATTGGCAAACCTGAAAACGCTGGATGTGAAATAAGTTCGTCGTCAGAAAAGAAACTCTATTTAAAGCAGGAATAAACAACAACTTGTGTGCCGTGAGATTTTAACTTCTACAACAGTAATTTGTTCTTGTTTTTTGGACTTTAAAAGTGACTTTAATGTTTTTTGTCAGTGTTAATTACAGTGGGTCTCTATGGATGAAAACACATGCATCACTGCAGGATAACAAGGCCCTGCACATCCACAGGTGTTTTCACTTAGTCTGGCTGATCAGAGCTCTGCTCAGGATGAATGTATTTAGATTTATGTGATAAGATTTATTTGGATTTATAACGCGCAAGTTGTCCAATTCATTATAATAATCATTACATTATAATTAAAAAACTACTGTGAATGAGAAACTGTGCAGTTAAAATGATGTCAAAAGAGCAAAAAGACCATCTTACATTCTACTTTTTGCTTCATATTCAACAGATTGGCCTTTTCAGAACAGGAAAGCGAGCTAAATTGCTGAATTTGCTGACTTTTCTATGCAGTCATTGTAGATTCTTTTACATAATCACATGACTGCATGACTCAGGCATTTTAAGTAACACCCCACACATATTTTAAATTGCCATCAATGATTGCTGTAATAAGGATTCATAATGACATGGTATCATGGAATCATAAAAGCTGTTGCTCTAAACAGGTGGGGTCTTATTTCTGAATAAAATGAATTGTCTGCCACACAAGTAGTGATTAAGTTTAATTTACAAATTGTTAAGAAAAAAGAAAAGAGCTGAGCCACTCTGGCTGAACATATGAAGAAAACAGTGCCACCTACTGAAACACAAACAGTACTGGGCACACTGTGTTGAATTATCTCTAGGACTGTCAGTGAATTAACACCGCAGCAAACACTGACTTTATATTGTAGCATATATTCTGTATGTCATGACAATCAAACAATTAAAGAGTCTGTTAGAGTTAAACTTGGTCAAATAAGGTACCATTTTCTGACTGAAATCAGAAATGAGGCTGCATTTTTGTTACATCCTTTGAATTTTTGCCGTTACAACATTATAAAAAACACATAACAGGCATCAAACTACAGATGATGACTACTGTAAATTCTAGTCCTGTTTTATAGTCCATAAACAAAGACATCATACATGTAGCCTACATAATGGTTTTGGTAAGGGCATGAAGAATTCAAAGATAATGTCACAGATCATGGCACCATGAAATAAACTGTCACCTTTATATATAACGTTAGTGTTAGTTCAGTATGTGGCTGCGTGGATTATACTCTTAACAAAGTTTTCTTTTTTAATATCTGCATCATTGATACAAACACATTAATCTGAACACTATATAATTGTGGTAATATATACTATATTTGTGATATGACATAATTATCTCATTGATGATTAGTGTCATATGTACAGTATGTAAAGTGTCACCTAATGCTCCTATCATATATAATGTTATCAAAATGTAAATATCATTATTTTTATACACCATATATTCTGTATAATTAGGTTGCATTTGATGTCATCCCTGTCACAGTTAAACCAGATCCCCGGCGTGAGGGTGCGTGAGCCAAAAATGACATCATCGCGTATTGTGCTTGAAGCGCGAAGGCTCCTCAAGTTGTCGCAGTGCTTGGTCGTGCACCTCTGAATTTTTGTGACTAGGCACCCACACGGGGCTTATCAGACATGACTGTCATAATAAAATAAAAGCAAATAACTTAATTGAAGAAGTAAAATAATTAAATAGAAAGACGGCCAACTTGTTTTTAAATGCTTTAAAAGCAGGAGATCTCTGTTTTGCCAGCCGAATCAAATTGTTTACAGGATATTAAACCTTTCAACCTCCGTTTCTTTATAATACATTTAATACTTGACTCCTTTCTTTACAGGAATTGTATAAAGGTGATAAAGTATGTCCATGAATATGAGATATGATGGGTTTACAGTTCATTACAATTCCTCCTCCGCATTGAAAAGTTTGGTTTCTGGCGTTTTCGCCGGTAACACTCGTTGACTTCTTGCTTCTTCACAGAAACATTTTGTTTGTATGCCCTCTGGCGTTTCGGAGAATACTTCAGAGAACAACGCGTTGAGCATAAACGCCTTTGTGCGTGCTCTTTGTACGCGCCATCTGTGGAGGTCCGCGCCACGGTGCCTCATGCGAGAATAAACAGAACTTTAGGGTTAGCCTTTACTATACACTGTGGCCTATACTGTACTAGACTACACTCTTGATATTAATATAGATATGCACATAATACAAGGCAGCTGTTTTCCACTCCTGTTCTATATCTCACCTCAAAAACAATTCTCTTTTTTCTGAATTCATTAACAAATGGCATAATGCATCGTACACATCTTATGTACAGTATACACATCTTATAGAGCGGGATGATGAAGTAATTGTAGTAGTAATAGTAGAATTTAAACAAGCATCTTTCTCCTGCTTTTGCATTGTGCGTCACAACACCGTCTTGTCATGTTTTGGCTCATTAACTACATATTGTATTGTTTTTTTAACCATACTTTAGGTTTTCAGATTGATTTCCTACTTTCTAGGCAGCCATATATTATTTCAGTTTGTATAAAAATCAAATTGCATGTATTTGACATAAGTAATACATCATAGTTAAACTCAATTTGTTTGTTTCTCACAGAAATATTGTCAAGTAATGGTGCGTTTAAGGATGCTCCGACATCTAAGATTTGCAAGTTGACTGCCAAAAGTAAATAACTCATAAGCTATGTTGTTGGGAAGTAAGTGAACACACCTGTTGTGAAAACTATTATAAGAATTCAGTTAAAAAATAAATGAAATAATTTGCTATTAGGTTTAAGATACTGAGATATTAATTGCCTCCCTAGTTTGAGTCCGGCTGGAGACCTTTGTTGCATGTCATCCTCTCTCTGTTCCCTCATCTCCTGTCAGCTCTCTACTGTCTACCGTCTAACAAAAGCATAAAATGCCCCCAAATATACTTTTAATAAAAAATAAGTTGCTCTTCAGCAGCTGTCTCTCAAGTCTCACATGTCAGAGTGTCCTTGAATGCAACAGAGAGGATTTCTCACAACGTCCCTGCTTTAAACTGTATTACCCTGCAACAATACTGTAACTTTGGTGACAAAAGATATCATAATTGTTTAAAAAGATGATACAAAAAAGTGACTAAGTGTTCCCTATGGCAGGGCTATTCAAGTATATTATTCAGGAGGCACAGCAAATATTTTAGAAGAAGAAGTTTACTCAAAAAACTACATTTCCCAAATTAGTTAGGGATTTAATTTTACACATAGTGATGGTAAGTGGTGATAACTCTAAAGGACACTAGTGTTTTCCTTTCAGGACATTTAAAGGCAGGTGTTTCTATGAGTTTGTCTGTGAGCTCCTCTCTGTGTGTTTTGTCAGGACCCTTACCGAGCTGGTGGGCCTTTTTGAGGCAGGAGAGGGAGGCGTTGAGTCGGGCGCACTCCTCTTCGTTGGCGCCAAACTTCTGCAGCTGCTCACACACCTGCTCCTCGCTCTTCTCCAGCAGGCCCTCCAGGGTCACCTCACCTGGGCTCATCTCCTGCAAAACACACACATACTGTATGTTAACACATGACACAGATACACACATCGTTAAGATCTCATATTAATATATGGAACATTAGTTAAAGATGCATTTTGGCAGAAGTTGTGTGGAAAACTTAAACCTTTTTCAGTGAGTGTTTTATCATCAGTTAAGAGTGGAAAGAGGTCATGGACTGTAAAACTCTGGCTTGTCTGTGTCACTCTTAAAGCATGCATTTAGGTTTATCTATTGTCACAAATGAGACAAAAAAATTACATTTTAAAGGCAAACAAGCTGCAACCACCATGGCTGACTGTATTGGGCTGAGACACCTGTCAATCAAGTAAAAATGCCTGGAAATCAAATACTTTTTTTTTAGCTTTAATGCCTCATTAATAGAACAATTGTTTTTCAAACTGCCACCAAAAGATGTCTTAAAAGATGTTATACTAACTATTGAGAGCATAAACTTCATTGCTTAAACTTGACTTCTGTATTTAGAGGGAAAAGTTGAAGGGTTTTCTTGAAGTCAGCATCTAGCGGCCGTTACAGGAACTGCAGCTTAAAACACTTCTGCAGTGGGGGTTTCTGCTGCTTGATAGAAAAAAGACTAAATGATAAACAGAAAAAAGGTGACATGCAAAAAAGTCCAAGGCAAGTAACATGGTATGAATGTTAGCCAAATAAACCATCAGGGTTAGGTCGGAAATCTCTGGTCAGGTCTCTGAAATTTTGTTAGACACCAACATCTACATTATCAGATACCAGATTTTTAATTGAGCAAAAATTTAAAATAATAATATCTCATTCTCACATTGTAATTATGGGAGATAAGATGAGCTTCTTTTTAGACTGGACATATTACCTGTGTGACCTCCTTCCTCAAGTTGACGATGCGGAACCAGTGGCAGAGGCGAGGGAAGTCCTCCAGCTCGACACTGCGCTCCTCTAAGGCCACTTTGCACTTACAGGACAGCTGGCGGCTGAAGTACTTCACCAACTTCCCCTGAGGACAAGAGGGACAAACACAGTGAGGGAGGGCTGCAAATACATTACACTTTATTTAATGCTGATCAACCCTTTTCTCCCATTTTCACTTTTCCACATAAAAATAATTACTGTTAGTTTGTTCAGAGTACAACTGTCCTGCACAACAAGAAAACTGCATGTACTGTAGTACTGTACAACTCTGAAAAGAACAAAAATCTGATCCATACCATGTAAGAGAAAAGGTGAAAATGCCTTTAATTAGCAGTGCTGGATATTGTTTTAAAAATAGACTGACTTCTTGATTCACCTTTTAGCACTAAAACATGTTAGTTTTAGTCTTGAATCAGAACAACACCTCTTTGTTGACATGGCCTGTCCTGAAGAACTGACCTGAATTTATCACAAGCGAGACTGACAATAAATAGAAACCCAATAATGTATGAAGTTTCTGTAAAGTAGGTATTAAATCCTATTGCATCCTGTAAAATCAAGGCAAGAATAGCGTTTGGCTCCGGAAAGCAAAAAGATTTAAATATTGTTATTACATGGCTTTGTTGAATACTCAATTCAGATTGGTTAATCACTGTGTTCTACGGTCTGTTATTTCTTTAAATCAGACCGTTGCTATCTCTAACAGATAGGCGGAGTTCTGATGCCGGACTCTGGAGGACCATTTTTGAGTCAAATTATTGATTTTTTAAATAAGTAGCCGTGTAATAAGCAGGATAATGTACAGATAGCGGGACATTGTTGTGAAATAAACACCAAGAGGGCGATGCGGTGGACGCCGACACTATTAATCTAAATGACTATAACTTTGTCAACACAAGACATTTTTCAAGAATATATATGGGTTTTTTTGCTGGTCAGTTTAAAAGACATTTTCACTTAATTTTACAACAACTTGCTGCTTTTTGTATAGAAACTGTTAAAAGTCCCACAGGTTAAAGTTGCTTGACATATGACAATGACATTAAAGGAAGGCTATAGTGAGCAGCAGTAGTCTCACAGTCAGAGATGTAGGCTACACTGTTTACTACAAAGTCCCTGAAATCCCTGGATAGCCTGGATAACCAGTGCAGGGAAAATAAAGACAACAACACTCTGTTCCCTCAACCACCACTACTAGGATTACTCAACACCTGCTTAGTGGCTAGTGGTTGAAAGCTGTGGTTATACTGGTGAGCTCTTATAGAGTGGGGTGGTGGTGACACGGGTCTTTGCAGTGTTTTTTTCAAAACCTCTTTTTTTAAATTAAGATAGATAGATAGATAGATAGATAGATAGATAGATAGATAGATAGATAGATAGATAGATAGTAACTTTATTGATCCCGAGGGAAATTCAAGTTTCCACCATCACAGTTCCATAGTGCAAACATGTTAGTAAAAAGGCACAAGTTAGTAGTACAAAGTACAAAGTATAGAAAATATACCAGATATAAAAATACAAGATGAAGAAAACTGTTAAAACTGCATATAGTGCAGGGTAACAACTGAGATACAGGACTATTACAAATGTGAATATAGTGCAAAAAATTGATATAGTGCTGAATAATGAAATATAGGAGATATACAGTAGAGACCAGGGGATTAAGAAATATCAAATATGGAATATAATGCGGAATGAGAACTGAGGTAGTTTTTAAAAAAAAAGAATAGACTAAAGTGCAGAAAACAGCTGTACATTGTACATAGAGCTGTTTGTGGTGTGCAGAATTAAAAAGTATATTAAAGTGCACTGTGTGCATTATTATCTGTCCTGCAGACCGTCCTTAAGCGTAACAATGCCTATGCATTGTCCCTATCAAATAAACTAATAAATAAATAAATGTAAAATGTATGTTACAAGATGCTAAGAAATATTCTTACGCATATTCTCACACATTCAAACTCGACAGAGACCAAATAAAACTCACCAAAACCGACTTGGTTAGTCTTTCCACTGTTCCAACAATCACTAACTCGAGGTTTGGTCAAAATAAACCCTTCATTTACCTTGTAAAACGTGAAAATATGCTGGCTCAACCTCAACAGCTGCTCTCTCTCTCTCTCTCTCTCTGAGCAGCTCCAGTTCGTTTGTTGACCACTTGCGCCCCCTACCGGCCAGTTAACACTAGGACCTCCAAGACGGTCTAACAGGCCATTTGGGTTTTTAGAATGCAAATAATCCTGTTCAAAGGGACTGTTTGTAACTTCTTACACATATAAATCAATCCGGGTCGGTGTCCCATGTGCGCTCGCGTGTGGCTACGCTGTTCAGACGAGACTCCAACGCAAACTACACAGAAGCACCAAAACCGTAAAGTTATTTCTAGTGAAGTCCGTCTGTTAAACAGTGTTGGCCGCGGTCGGAGGACGCGGGGGAGACCGTAGCTTTGGTCTCTGCTGTACTCTGCTCCTCTGCTCCTCTGCCTGCCTTCACTCACACAACGCGCTCGTTCTCGCTCTCTCACTCCACCTCACGTGCACGCACGCACACTACACACTGCAGAAGACTTCGTAGCTCTGAGAATATCTAGTGAGTGGACGTTCGTGCAGAAATAACTGCTGCAGCTCCTCCAGACCAACAGAGGTTTCCCATGTCTTGTGAAGTGACGGGGCTCCGCAGCGAGAAACGTTATCGTCTCTGACCGGGTGCAGGTGTCTCTCTCCGGCCGCAGTCGGGAGGCTGAAGCAGGAAAAGCCAACCCTAGGGTCAGCATTGATTCATGGAGAGACCTTCGTCTGGTCAGCTAACATTACTGCCAAGCAGGTGAAATATAGAGGGATATTGTGGTTTTAGCTGACGTGTGTCGCCTCACTGTTTTGACGGATGCTCGCTCACATTCACGTAGCGCGTTCACACGGGCGAGTGCGAGCAACAGGACGCTGACTTTCGTTGACTTAACGGCCACAGGTGTCGCCGTTACAACCAATTTCTGATTCTTACAAGCAGTCCCTTTAAATAAAAAACTACAAGTCTTTCTGCTCCTCAGCCAGTCTGAACTCTATTCTCACTGACCCCTAACTAAGTGACAACTTTAGATAGGCTAGATATTGGTACTCATGGACTAAAGGACTTCAAATGTATGCAAAGGGTCAATGCGGTGCATACAAAACAGAGTCTACTATACTATATAGATTATATACTTGTATCAAATACGTATACTTTATGCAAATAAGGCAGCTTAGAATTCAGGACAACCAACACTTTTTTCATGTTTCAACATGGATCCATTTCTCAATCATACCTATCGCTTCTAACAAACATATCATTAAATACACCATTACCCAGCTAGCACAGCCAACGGTGGATATTAACAAAGTACACTTACTCTACTGTACTTAAGTACAATTTTGAGGTACTTGTACTTTGCAGTATTTCCTGTATTTATGATTTATACGTTTTACTTCTACTACACTACATTTCAGGGGAAAACACTTTTCTCTCCAACATACCAAATGTATGTTTGGTTAATAAAAGCTTTTTATGTAGCTATTGATACAAATCAAATTGTACACAGATATAATATTGCATATACGCTTTAATAAAACCAACTAAAAATATGATATCTGTTGGCCTATAGATTAAATTGGATGATGAGAAGGAATATCAAAGGCATTTTCAGGGCTGCTTTCTCAGCATTAAGCTAGCTATGTGTTTACACAGAGACACAGTTACGCAGGTGTTTGGGTGCACACCTAGACTCACCAGGAGGTGGCGGTAAACAATAAGTAGTAAGGGTACTCATGTGGACAAAAATCAGAAGTACTCAGTACTGGTGAGCAGTTTTTTTTGTAGACTAAACTACCAAACTGTATACAAAGTAGCTGCATTTAGCTTCATCATGGCCAACTGCAATGATAAAAGGTTACTTGCACATTAGTGCATCAGTAATAATAATATAATATGTAATAATATGATACCCACAAAGCCATTGTTCTGCATTATAAGTACTTTTGATTATCTATTTCATTTTGCAGATACTACTTTTTACGTATGACTTTGAATGCAAGACTTTTACTTGTAATCAAGTATTTTCACACCGTGGTATTGCTACTTTTACTTAAGAAAAGGATCTGAATACTTCGTACACCACTGCCAAACACTTTTAATACAGTTTTCCTTTGTGACTTGGCAACTTATATTTCTTCTCCTTATTTCGGCTGCTCCCGTTAGGGGTCACCCCAGCGGATCATCTGTTTCCATCTCTTCCTGTCCTCTGCATCTTCCTCCGTCGCGCCAACCACCTGCATGTCCTCCCACAACACATCTATAAAACTCATCTTTGGCCTTCCTTCAGCATCTTTCTCCCAATATATCCAGCATCTCTCCTTTGCACATGTCCAAACCATAACAATCTCGCCTCTCTCGCTTTGTCTCCAAACTGTCTAACCTGAGCTGTCCCTCTAATAAACTCATTCCTAATCCTGTCCATCTTTATTACCCCCAACGGAAATTTTAGCATCTTCAACTCTGCCACCTCTTGCCTCCAAAACATACAACATAGCTGGTCTCACTACAATCCTGTAAACCTTCTCTGACCTGGCAACTTATACTATTGATTAAATGATTAAAGAATTAGATAGCCGCAAAACTACATCAGCTATATTTTTGCAAATTTGATTTACATCATATCAGTGACATTGCAGAGTGCAGAATTGATAAATTGAAGAGATATTTTGTTTTGTTTTGACTGTACTCACGTCCTACGACACGGCAAGTAGGATTTACAGCAAGCACATTTGTAGTGAAGCAATTTTGAGCTGAAACAATTGGTCTGATAGAAAATGATGGTAGAATAAGGTCCAGGCCCACAGTGGATGACGTGATGCTTGAAGACTCAAGGATGATACATTTGGATGGCCCCATTCCAAACATACACCTACAAAATGACTGCTAGAAATTAGACAGTGCTGGCCTACATCAGTGAATACCAAAGTAGAAACCAGTGGAGGAGGGACTCGCAAGTCACCTCTGAATGCAGAAAACCCTACAGCAGCTGCCCACGGCTGCTACCGCTCTGCCCAATAAGGTAACTGCTCAGTCCACACCTACAGAGAAACACACATTTACCCAGGCTAAATGTGTCGACTTCTTACTGTACATCATATTCTTACAATATCTAGTCTCATGCTACTTCAAATCATGGATGGATTACTGAACAGGCCTACCGGGCACAGGCCCAGGGGCCCAAAGTGTCAGGGGCACCCATGGCCTTCAACTACGAAATGTCACTCAAAGAGACAAATACCAGCCAGGAAGAGACTCAAAATTACCACAAAGAAACATTGAAAGACTACAAAGAGACACAAAATGATACAAAGAGACAAAGAGACTCACGAGGGGCAAAACAACCACAAAGAGACACAAAGCAACTACAGAGACTCAAAATGACTACAAAGACACTCAAAATGATTACACAGACTCAAACTGACTACAAAGAGACACAAATGGACTACAAAAGAGATGCAAAACAGCTGCAAAGAGACATAAAGAAACCACAAAGAGACTCATAATGACTATGAAAAGGGGCAAAACAATGACAAAGAGACACAAAGGAACTACAAAGAGATTTAAAATGACAACAAAGATACTCTAAAGGACTACAACGAGACTCTAAATTACTACAAAGAGACTCAAAATGACCACACAGAGACTCAAAATGACCACACAGAGACTAAAAATGACTACAAAGAGATGCAAAACAGCTGCAAAGTGACACAAAGAGATTCAAAACAACTACAAAAAGGGGCAAAACAACCTCACAGATAAAAATATAACTCCAAAAAGAACCATTACAATTACAAAGTGACACAAAACAATTACAAGGAAACATAAAACAACAACAAAAAGGGGCTAAACAAAGTCTGTGTGTCTTGCTCCTACTGTATGTAGGAGAGGTGGTGGGGCCTTTTGCATGTCTGTGCCCAGGGGCCCATTGTCCCTCCATGTTTCAAATATATCTTATGCAACAACATAGCATGACATAGCATATATAAAGTAACTGGTTCTTATTCAGTGCAAATGAAAGGAGGAGGGTGAGCGTGAGAGAGAGAGAGAGAGAGAGAGAGAGAGAGAGAGACAGAGACAGAGACACTGACATTTTTGAAGAGACTTTTCAATCAATAATTCTATTGTCATCAAAGTGCATCTCCCTCTTTCACTATCTTAGTCTTAGTGTTGTTTAAGGGGTCTCAAACTACTGGCCCAGGGGATAGATATGGCCCGCTAGACAATTTCATAAGACCCCCACATGTTAAGAATGTATTGTTAAATCCAGCCAGTGGGCAACCTCCGGGTCTGAAAAGTGAAGCCAATGCTGAATTGCCTTAACCTTGCATTCTTTCTAATAGCCAGCAGGGGGCGACTCCTCTGGTTGCAAAAACAAGTCTGATTGTATAGAAGTCTATGAGAAAATGACCCTACTTCTCACTTGATTTATTACCTCAGTAAACATTTTAAACATGAGTTTATGGTCTCAATCGCTAGTTTCAAGTCTTCTTCAATACAGCATGATGTTCATTTAGTAAATTATGGTCCCATTTAGAGTCAAATAGACCATAAAGCAGGCTATGCTATAGGGCGTGGCTACCTTGTGATTGACAGGTCGCTACCACGGCGTTGTCCGGTCTGGGAGTTGTCTCAAAATGTCTCTTTCTAAACCTAAAATAGAGGTTGACCTGGAGCACAGCCAGTTTCAAGAGGGGGGGACAACTGATTATATTCTTGGAGTTTAATGTGACTTCTCTCTGTCTCCTCTGCAAGGAAAAAGCTGCCGTTCTCAAGGAATACAGTCTCAGGTCATTAGGTCAAGTCATTGGGGCCTTACTTGACAAAACATGTAGAAGAGTATTAGGGAGAGGAAAGAGACAAAAGGGAGTTGCTCAACTTTAGAGTGTATATAGTTGAAAATTATTGTTGAAAATAAGTTTTGTTTACACTGAGCACTGAAGAAGCCCCATTCGATGAGAACAATGTGGCCCCTGGGTAATGTGTCCTTGATCTAACGTGTAAAACCAACCACCAGCGGCATCGCCTTCCTAAAGCTCCAGTCTGAGCAGATTTGGAAAAACAAACTTTACTCCCTTGCTGTGGCGAAAACCAGAAGGGACTGAACATAATGCACTGTGGACAGATGCACAAGCATAAGCTGCTCGGGTTAGCAGGCTAACAATAGCACGCCACAAGCTGAAAGTTATCCCTGTTTTTAACACGTTATTATCTTTACCTTCTGTCTCTGCCTTTGCACGGACTGCTAGACATGCAGAATTCCTGTGATAGTGCTGCTGGTATCTTTTCACCATCAAGTTACAAAATAGCAACAATCAATGCTCTCTGAACAAGAAGACAAGCCCGTCCTGGGTCTTAAACTGTGTGGACATACAGGTATGCTGGACAAGGTTGTGCAGTCTATGGTCTATCAGTCTATCTGATAAACTAGAGTCCAGCACTATCATTCAAGCTTATTCAAGAGCATAATAAATGGTCTTTTGGCAAATGTTGTGTAACTTAAAATGTACACATTTGTATACAGTACTTTCCTTAACCGGTAGATTTAGCCAACTGAGCTGCAGCATACTGTAGTAATTAATAATTTAGCAACAAAACTGGTTTGTATGAGAAAATGAAATGAACTAGGAAAAGACATCACGTGTGTAAAGGCATTCTCAGTGCACTGATGTACAATACATAGGTTATGCTAGATCTTTAAAAAAAATCTATTATCATTATTATGAATTGAAAGCATGTTCATAAACTTGAAGGGGCCAGAACACGTAAATGAAATTAATCATGATCTCATTCTGTGAAATTCTAGCATACCAAAGCAAAGTTTAATGGCAAGGGAGCACAATGGTTTGATTGTCCACAGGTCAAAATGAGTCAGACAACTAAACCCTATTAAATTAGAATCACATCAAAATTGTATTCGAGATATTTAGTAGTGCACTTCCATCAAATTGGGGAAATTCAGCTGCAGCGGGCAGCTGTTTTCATTGAAGAAAAATAACTAAAAATCCACTGTACATCACTTGCTCAGCACCAAATAGCAGACAGACACAGTTATAAGAGCTGGGGCCTCATCACAGAAAAATATCCTAACTGCTTCTCCTATCTTAACTTAAGTTTCATAGAAACCTATTTTCCTATTACAGAAGCAATTCCTAAAGGCATGGCTGTGTCATATCCTTTCTCAGACCTCCTATCTTAACTTAACTTAAGAAATCCTAACTATAACTGTAAATTTGATTCTTCAATCAGCACTCGTCATCTTGTCATGCCTGGTTCTTTGATTAGAACGTACCTGTAGACTACTCGAGATGGACAATAATATCAACGGCTCTCACTTGCCACTTGCTAGCTATCACTGACAAAGAAAGACAGGTATTACATTTTTGCTATAAGGAGGACAGTAATCGTTTCGGTAGAGGAGAGGAAACATATATTACATGTATTCAATTTATATATATATAATTTTTAATCAATACATGATCCGGGAAATTTAAAGCGTCATCATACGGTTTGAGTAGCCTTTCAATCATTATACTGTATTTCGGTGTTCATGTTGTTCCTCATCTTCATTGTCATTGCCATTCAGACATAACAACAGTGCTGCTACTATATTTGCAGTTATTTTGAATTTAGGACAGGGTCTATGCCATCCTAACTTGGGAAATCCCGTTAGGAAGGTCTGTGATAGCTAAATTCCTATCCAAGATAAAATAGGATTTTTTCCTAAACGCAGTTAGAAATCATGTTTCTCTGATACCAAAATTCCCAAATGTCATCGTAAACTAAGATAAGATAGGATTTCAGACTTAGGAAGTTTCTGTAATGAGGCCTCTGGTGAACATAGCGGAGAATTTAAACCAAATATTTCCCTCTAGGAGACCAAAACAGAGATAAATGTAGAGTGAATATTGGACTTACATATGCCAGGTGGCGAGAAACGAATGACAATGTTGCTCCGTAACTTCTGGATGTGTAAACTAGCGACTGTTTGCTAACAAGTTTGCCACATCAACTTAAAAGAAGATAATGCAGACAATGTGACAATCATGCCCACTCTACACAGTAATTGGCCTCAGGTGTGAGAGTAAGGTTGGGTTTCAGTCGGCATGCAGTTTGATAGAGACAAGAGGAGGCTTTAACGTCAGCTTCCCTTCGAGTGTGGCCACTCAGAACAGGTATAAACACTTGTGCCTTTAGACGTGGTCGGACAACACTTTGTATGACCCAGTTTGCTTCAAGCACAATGAACCCTTTAACCTTCTAAGCTACAGTAAAAATAATATCCACCTTTGAAGCAAAAAAAAACAACAGCTGATGCTATACTTCTTGTTTAAATAAACATTAATACTTGTTTTGACCTGGCCTCTTTTCTGTTATATGAATTACATAATTGGATCACATGCCATGCTCCATCATGTGTTTGCATCTCTATAAAAGCCTAAAAAAAAACATCATTCATGATGTGCGTGGATCATTCCAGCGTATCCAAGGGATACCGCCGACAATGCATAATCATATTAATGGAAACCAGTATCAACACTTCATCCAGGTAATGATATAGGCTGCTATTCTTGGTAGAGCTTTTGGCTAAAGCGAGGTCAGTGCTCCAGCAGATTGTGTCTGAGGCCCAATCTGGGTCCTTTAGGTTAATAATAGAGATGGAAAACAGAGATGTCATAGAGGAATCTCCCATACACACAGCACTCAATAAAGATCAGGGGCAGGTTAACGAGGAAGGGTTTGCGTATGGCTGACGTCATTGTGATCCTCATCAAAACCCCTGGAGGACAACTCATTTGTCGTCGAGGCAATAAGAGGACCGCCATCCTGAAAGCTCTCCGACTCTGAGGATTTGAGGAAGATTAGACGCTTCTCAGGAGTAACTCTTTTGTGAATTATCTGTTAAGTGTGTTTGCGTGTTTCTTTCTGTTGAGCATTTCTTTCACATATTTAATTTCTGCCTGAGAAAAAAATCTCACAAAATCAAATAATACAAAAAGCTGATACGCAGTTCCATCCGGAGCAAGTTCCTGCAGTAGCCCACGCCATATTGTATTGTATTGTATTGGTTCACAGGTATTGATAAAATGTTTTTGCAAAGGGAATTGTAGCCTAAATTTAACAACAGAAGAACTGCAGCCCACAACATTACGTGACTACCAAAATATCTCACTCTGACCTGGATTCACGTTGGTGTTTCTATTATTTTGTCTGGTGGACGTACACATAATGAAAACGTGGCCAATGACAGTGTTTTTTAAAGCATTGTGAATGTAGTAGCATATAAAACAATTTGCATAATACTTTTTTTTTCTTTTCACATAAGTTTATTGTGAAGAGTGTATCTGTATTAAACCAAAACTTCAACACGGAGATACAACTTGTGGTTGCAGTTGAACAAGTGAAGGTTTGCTACATCACTCGCTGTTACTGCTTCATTTAAAGCTTTAGGATGTCTGCAACAAATCTAAGTCATCACTGGATCATGAATTTCTATGCAGTTATGAAAGGAGAAAGAGAGAGAGAGAGAGACCATAAATGGGACATAAGTTGGGAACTTGGGACATTAATAGTCCTGGGGACTCACTACTTGGACGCAAAGAGTGGTGATACTGGAACATACTGATGTGGAATTTGACCCACAGTTTAAAATCACAGTAATCAATATTCTTATATTGAAAGGCCCCACAAGCTCCGCTCTCATCAACTCTGTTTCCAGCTGCAGAGCGCGTCTGTTTTCAACCAAACAGCATCGATGAAGATAAACCCACCTGCCCAAACAACAGAGAGACAATACAGCAACTAGCTGGTGAATGTTACGGAGCTGAAGAGCCAGATACGTTTTTCTCAGGACTTGATGGAGACCAAAACAGAGCTCAGGGAAAGTGAATATTGGAAATTATATTCAATGTGAGGCCAGAAACTTGACTTCAAATCAATGTCCCTCTGTGTCTGCTGGATGTGTAAACAGGCAACTTTTTGCTACAGACCTTTTCAAACTTGACAATATAAACATTCTAAATGGGCTAAATGTATTTCTTGTTGCGATGTTTGTTAATGCAGCAGCTGACAGGAAGTCAACTTGGACCAAAGCTGTTGCCCTAGCAACAGAATGGAAATGAAAAGGTCTATTGGTGCCTTCAAATGGGCTCGTGTTTACGACAAGAGTCCATATGAACGCCCCCCTCTCTCGTGGTATTCACAACCACGTAAGTGGAAAGTTTCTGAAAACTCAGAGTTCACAAGTTGTGACGCGTTGGTTGACGTTGTCAGAAATGGCGGAGGTTATGGAAGTTCATTTTTCGGTGCATAATAAGTTAATATATTGTAATTTTAGTTTATTGTTTTTCTTTGTAATGTTATAATAGGTCTGAGGAAAATGTTGATATTCCCCATCTTTTTCCTCTGTCATTTTGCCTTTGCATTTACTGCATTATGTTACCCACTTACTAGCTTGCTAGATTGTTAGCCTCCGTGGCTTCTTGACGCCAACAGTAACATTAATATCGCTGTTGCTTAGCAGCGGTGTTCTCACAACTTATCCACTTGAACGCCAAGCATACTGTGTACACGACTTCCCATGTTGTTTCATTTGAAGGCACCATATAACTTCAGCTAACAAGTAACAACTTTGTAAGGTGCTATGTCGTACATTGTGCTGCCCTCTAGTGGCTAAAAATAACTGTATATGCAACTTTAAATAATAATTGCATTGAGCTGGATATGCTGGCTACGCTTTGCCACAAGATCCATTATACCTGTCATAAATGTTGGCTCCAATTTTGGATTGTAATTTATGGTAATCGACTGCAGCTTTCAGTAATATACATAGCTTGGGTTCAGCGTAACTCAATGGAAACACGATTAGCATTAACTGCGTCTAAAAACAACCATAACATTGTTAACTATTAAAGGTATAGGACATGTTTTTTGATCGTGCACAGTGACAAAACTTTGTTCAAAAAATTTCATAAAAAGGAAGAAAACGTTTACGTTGTTTACTCTGCAGAAGCAATGAAAGTGAGATTAAAGTGGACTTAATTAATTAAACTACAGTATACAAAGTGAAGATAGATGTTGTGATGTATAACAACTACAATACCCCCAGTGCATTACATTTCCTGCATTCAATTCAATAGATATAAACAGATGAATAACTTATGAATGTTTTAGAACCTGTATTCTTCTTCTTCTCTTTGCTACCTTGCGTTACTGCCCTCTGCAATCACCAGAAATGTGTTTCACATCATCACCCCTCAACAGACTGGTAGAACAAGTGATACAAACAAATAGAGCTGCAACGATTAATCGATTAGTTGTCAACTATTACAATAATTTCCAACTATTTTGATAATCAATTAATCAATTTGAGTATTCTTTTTAAAGAAAAAAAAAGTCAAAATTCTCTGATTGCAGCTTCTTAAATGTGAATATGTTCTGGTTTATTTACTCCTCTATGACAGTAAACTGAATATCTTTGGACAAATCAAGACATTTGAGGACGTCATCTTGGACTTTGGGAAACACAGATCAACATTTTTTCACCATTTTCTGACATTTTATAGACCAAAGAACTAATCGATTAATCAGGAAAATAATCAACAGATTAATTGACAATGAAAATAATTGTTAGTTGCAGCCCTACAAACAATACTGCCTCATTCAAACACTCTAAAGCACCAACAGTGGTCAAAAACTCCGCAAGGTCCAATATGTTAACCATATGGAAATACTGCAAATAAAGCCCTCGTCTTTTAGATGTTTATGTAACTTTTTACAATATTGCAATGGAAGGCAAATGAAATTAGGATGAGAAAAAAATAAAAGACTCTCCCCTACTTTCCCAAAGAGTTTGACTAACCTTACTTGGGCCAAAAGAAAAGTTACAACACCTCACCCCTTTTCTGACCCCCTTTGACCACTGAATAGTTTCTGTATAGTCCCTCATAGCACAGTTGGTACAGATTAAGGCTGCAGCTAATGATTATTTTCATCCGTCCATTATTTTCTCGATTAATCGATAAGATGTTTGGTCTATAAAATGACAGAAAATGGTGAAAAATGTAAACCAGTGTTTCCCAAAGCCCAGGATGACGTCCTCAAATGTCTTGTTTTGTCCAAAGATATTCAGTTTACTGTCATAGAGGAGTAAAGAAACCAGAAAATATTCACTTTTAAGAAGCTGGAATCAGATAATTAAGACTTTTATTTCTTAAAAATTTATCAAAATAGTTGCCTAATAGTTGACAACTAATCGATTGATCGTTGCAGCTCTAGTACAGATATGTCTGCACATGCTGATCATTTACGCTTCATTTAAGATTGCCAATGTTTGTTTTCTAATAAATATTATCTGGGTATATCTTTACTTTTACTTTGTAAAAAAGTAAGGATTCATCCAAAAAGGTAAAGTTACAACTCCATCTCTTTTTTTTATCTCAGTTTCCACAAAAAGTCCAAATAAATCAACTCTTAAGATCCGCCAGGCTAATATTAATATGTGGTAACATAAAAACAATACTTCTGTCATGCTTACAACAAATAATCCAGTACCCACAATGCTTTGCAAGGCACCCAGGGAACATTTATCTTCACACTGTAGGCTGCTCAATGCTGGCAGCACATAATATCATCTCTCTCTCTCTCCTCT
Organism: Sebastes fasciatus; assembly: GCF_043250625.1. Taxonomy (NCBI): domain Eukaryota; kingdom Metazoa; phylum Chordata; class Actinopteri; order Perciformes; family Sebastidae; genus Sebastes; species Sebastes fasciatus. The sequence continues at coordinate 27,882,223 of NC_133800.1, read as the reverse complement.
TGGATTCCTGTCCCTTGTCTATGTGCAACACTTGCAAAACTTCACTTAAATAGCTCAGACATTGAATATATACTATATGTTTATATATATTATATTAAAGTATCATATTCCTGTGGGGTTTATGGTTAGTGTGTGGCACTCACAAGTTTATTTTTTATGTAATATCTCAATTATATTCCCCTCTGGGGACTTTAAGTGTGTTTGATGGCACACAGTGCTGAGTTTATGGCGACCTTATCAGCACTTAAATGGTATTTGTTTTAATCTCCCGAGGCATCACCATAATAACATTCTCACAGGCCCCTTATATTATAACGCATGTGCTGTGTGTCTGCAGTGCTCAATAGTGAGTTTTCAGTGACCGTATCGCACTTTATGGCAGCTTTTTTTTATTATGGGGTATAGTGGTGGACTGGTTTAAGTGGTCTAAAAATGGACACACTGTTAAGAATTTCCCAGTAAAATAACAGTAAAGAACTGATGGCAGCAGGGTTGCCTTTATGTTACTGTAAAATTAACATTATTATACCGTCGCTGAAATTTACAGCTTTGTACTGTTAATGAAAAATACAGTTTGAACTGTTTTTTTTTTTTAAATTAATTTCACAGTATTTTACAGTTAATTTACTGTTTAAAGATACATTATATAGCTGTTTTTCACCTTTCTTTTACATTATCTTACTGATTTGTTTTAATGCACTATTTAGGTTGTATTTTTTACATACATTTTAATAAACATAATTTTTTGCCTTTAAATGAATAGACTTAGCAGGTTACAGACATAGAAATAGTCACACTAAATACAATTAAAGGCATTTGTTAGGAAAAAGGCTATACTAGACTTGTTGACACTTTTCCCAAAATGTCTGTCTATAGCTGGCTACAAGCACAGAATGCAAACCAAAACATGTGAGTGAAGAACAATAAAGCTAATTCACTGATTTTCCAATCATGTACAATGTACAAGCCTCACGTGGGCAGATCAGGTCCCAGAATTAAAAAAAAATACTGCATGAAACTGTTACTTATGATACTTTAGACAGTTGATCAGCAGTAAAATGCAGTTTTTTTAAGAATGCATTATAGTTCAGTTAAAAAACGGCCTATGAGCGTAATTTAACAGGTTTTCTTTTGTATTAAAGGTCCCATATTATAAAAAAGGGAGATTTTCATGTTTTTTTTATTATAAAGCAGGCTTAAGTGCTATAGAAATACTGTGAAAGTATCGAAACACTCAATCCACAGGGAAATACACACAGCCCGAATTAAGAAACTCTGCATTTGAAACAAGCTGTCAGGATTTCTGCCCATTCGTGATGTCACGAATATACAATATTTAGACCCTTGACACAATTTTAAACGTAAACGTTCTAAATGTGTCCCAGTTTATTCCTGGTTTGCAGTGTATGTGAATGTCATCAGCTGACAGGAAGTACACATGGACCCAAGCTGTTGCCTAACAACGCAATTCTGTTGCAATTCCGTCAAAATGCGCTAAAACGAAGCGTTTCAGACGGAGGGTAAATACTCAGGCAGACAGTATGAGGAAAATAAAGTTTTTTTTAACATTACAGCAGGTAAACATGTTAAAGTAGAAACACTAAATACAAGTATGAACCTGAAAATGAGCATCATATGGGACCTTTAACAGTAAAGCACTGTTTTTTTTTAGCAATAACAGGTTAATACTGTTGAAATCCTGCTGTAAATTAACAGCAATTGTTTACAGTGCAGTCTGATATCTCCAAAAACACAACATGGCCATTACGTAACGCAATTGACGGAATATATATACCCCCTCGGAGCCAATTAAACGGATATTTGGTAACAATTTTAGTATAATCTGCTCTCCAATTGCGTAACAGCAGCAGCAGCAGCGTTGGCCTGGATGATGCACTGCGAGGACAGATGCGCAGACTGGCATCGGTAATGGATTGTAAACACTGGGTTTGCCTATAAGGCCTCTCTGCTGCCTCACAGATTATTCTGATGGAGAGAGAAGAGAGCCACCTTCTCTCTCTTCTCTCAACGCCACCTGCAGAATGCGCAAGTCTCTAACAGCACCACTGCAGCCCAGTATATAGCCTCTTGATTTATTGCACTGCACAAAAAAAACACAGATATAGCACTGTAGGCTTTAAGCAGGGATATTTTTTGCACATTTATGCAAAAAAAAATATGCATAGTGGCCTAGGAATAAAATAGCAGACGGTGACAGCCTTTTTCTGTATTGATTTTAGATGCACAAATCCAACACAAATGGTGCCCTTTACTTACCTCCAGCGTTCGTATCTCTTTTTGTGTCAAGTCGTTGGATGTGGCACATTTGGTGCGTAAACCCTCCAAACTAGAAATGCTTATGTCTATCATGTTTTGCACCAACTCGCACTGCTGCAAGGCTTTCTGCAAACTCAGATGCTGCTCCTCGCTTTTTGTCATCTCCTCGTTCATAGTTTTTGGCGAGCAGTGGGTTCGTTATTTTTAAACCCCTTTTTTTTGCACTTTAAATAAAGAAAAAAAGAAAAAAGAAAAGAAAAAAGAATATTTCAGAAAAGAAACGTGGAGAAGCCCACGGTGCAGATGATGAGCAGCAGCAGCAACGCCATGAAAACGAGATGATGATGCTGGAGGGTTTTTTTTTACAGACGCGGTTTGAGCCGTGATGAGAGAGTCGACTCCATTGCAACAACAGTCCTCGTAGTTCCTGCTGTTTTCATCAAGGTGTCTCTCTTGGTTTGGAGGCTTTAAATCAAACACAATGTGAAGCAGAAGAAGAAGAAGAAGAAGAAGAAGAAGAAGAGACCACAGCATCCATTGGGTGCCCCCCCTTCGTTTTTTTCAAAAAAGGATGTGTTTTTAAAAAAAAAAGAGAGATAAAAAGAAGCAGTTCAGTGCATCATAAGCAGACGGATCTGAGGAAAGCCTGGTTGTTTTTTTAAAGGTGCTGATGTGTGGATTGGATGCAGGTACTCCCTGTCTCCCTTGGCAGCAGCTGCATCCCGGTTCGCTCCCACCACACCGACATGTTTCCTGTCAATCAAACCCACAGCAACAGCAACAGCACCAAGCATCGCCCAGGCTCTCCAACGTGATGATGAGGACGATCTCGCGAGATTTACAGCAGCGACAAGTGCGGTGGACTGGGCTCACTGTGCTCCAGTCTCATCCTCTCATCCAGGGCCTGTATGCACGAGGAGTAAAAGTCACACTTTTCACATGTTTGGAGGGAAAGATATTGGGCTCTGCACGGTTATTATAATTTTTTAGACACACGGCAGTATTTCTACAGCTGTGTGTGTTGTTTTAGTAGGCCTTAGACCTTTTTTGTGTCATGATTTACAGTGATTTTTTTTTAAAAATATATATAATATACTTTATTTTTTCCCTTTTTTGAGGTTGTTTTCATATATGCAATTTATTTTTTTATTATTTTATTTTTAATTACAATAGTTTATAAACCCAGTAGTTGAGCTTATAGACGAACTCATTAAGTACACTAGACACAATATTAAAAGTTGAAATAAAATTAAGAAAATAAATAATAATAATAATTATTATTATTATTATTATTATTATAATGATAAAAAGAAAGAATAGAATTAAAAAAACTAAATAAACTATAATAATACAAAAATAAGAGAGTAATAATAAATTAAATAAACAAATAAGTTAATAGACTTACAGTGATTTTATGTAACTTTTCATTTTATTTTTATTTTTAATTTATTGACAACATATTTAATATTTGAAAGACTCATCATATTTGGATGAATTTTATAAAAAATGAATTTTTCTACCTTTGGTTTTCGAGATTGTTTATGTGCTTGTGTGTGACTGACTTTGTTTTTGTTGTGTGTCTTATCTCTGTTCTTATTTCTTCTCCTGTACTCAGGTCTCTCTTGCAAAAGAGATATTGATCTCAATGGGACTACCTGATTTAAAAACAGATTAAATATTAAAGTTCCCATATTGTAAAAAGTGAGATTTTCAGGTTTTGTACATTATAAAACAGGTTTAAGTGCTTTGTAAATACTGTTAAACTATCAAAACGCTCCATATATGGAGAAATACACACAGCCCGTATTCAGAAATTGTGCGTTTGAAACAAGCCGTTAGGATTTCTGTCCATTTGTGTTGTCGCAAATATACAATATTTAGACAATTACACGGTTTTAAACGTAACCATTTTAAATGTGTCGCAGCTTATTTCCTGTTGCAGTGTATGTTAATGACATCACCTTACAGGAAGTAAATATGGACCCAAACTGTTGCCTAGCAACGCAATTCCGTTGCAATTCCATTGAAATGCACTAAAACGGAGCGTTTCATACAGAGGGTAAATACAGGTATATTCAGACAGACAGTATGAGGAAAATAAAGGTTTTCTGAACATTACAGCATGTAAACATGTTCTAGTAGAAACACAAAATACAAGTATGAACCTGAAAATGAGCACGATATTGGACCTTTAATATATTATTGAACATTACCAAAACCAGGAATTATTTTATTTACAGCCATTACATTAAAAAACAAACAACACAAATAAAATTAAAAGGCAAATCACCTATGATGTTCAATTAGCATGCTTAATCGAAAATTTCCGGATCCTTATTAGGCATTTGTTCCTAGCTTGGGGGTCCCATTATAAATCTGAGGGATCATAAGATGATTAAAGACATAAATGAAAACATATATATTTCTGTTACACAACATTTTGTTTATTTTCTTGAACTTTAATCTAAATTTTTCTTTTTTTACTGTTGAAATACTGGATACACTCAAATTAAACAATCTGAGGAGGGAAAATCCCTCTGTTGCTCACAACTCATATCACTAATCTGTTATAAGGCATCAAGACTGTGCTTCATTTTAAGGAGTCACATACCAATTATGTTAGAAACCAGCCAACTGTTATAAGGTATTGGGTGAAATAATAATCCAAATGCATGTCAATCTCATGTCAATATTTGATTGCCATCACAGTATTGTTAGAAGAAAATATTGCCCACATAACTGAAATATAAAGTTAGTGGAGAAAAGGTTTGTGCTTAACATTTCATCAAATTGCTAAAAGCCAAATCAGGGTAGAGACTTGAATGTAGGACCTGGTAACAGACATTGGACAGGTTTTAAGAGTGGTAACACACCAGGCCTAAACAAACTCTCAGTCAGTGAGGTTTGTTTATTCCCTTGTGTCTTGAGCTGGCAACATTTTTTATTTTGGAATAAAGTATATTAAAGTTAATTTATGAGGGGAATGAATGGGCTTCATTAATAAATTAAAGTAACATTTTGAGGTGTGTTTTGAATTTTAAGATTTTTTATTGATAACATTATTGATCTTGTTTATCTATATTATGAGGGGAATGAATGGGCTTCATTAATAAATTAAAGTAACATTTTGAGGTGTGTTTTGAATTTTAAGGGCAAGACAAGCCTACAGACTTTTTACTTTTTTAAATTTTTGGATCATTCGTCAATACCATAACTAGCCTAACTGATCATAACAGTGATGACATCATCTAGTAAAGGACTTTTAAAGATCTCTGAACTCAACAGAGCAATGACATATGAGACACTGGTGGGAAATGTGTATGACATATTCTCTGTGTTACCTGCAGAGACATCAGCCAGCATTGGGTCCAAGAACAGCATATTAAGCTGACTCTTGGTTTAATGATTTTAATTTTAACAGAATTATATAAAATGTTTTGCAATAACACATTATTTCCATAAATATATTTACAAAGTGCACCAAAATATGTGCATGCATTGCACAGTATATCCAGTTTAGACCCAGCCCATTGACATGTGTCCTCTGTAGTGGACATTTTTTCCACATGCGTATCCTTTTACTCTTTTGACCTACTCTATCAACCCCTGGTGTATTGTAAAGAGGATATCCTGGGCTTTCCAGTGATATTAATCAAGTTGAATGTATTCTTGGTTTAATATCACTCTACGGCCATAATGTGTTAATAGTTGTATCTTCTAAATACAATTTTTTTAAAGCCTAAATTATTGTAAGATTTACTTTTAACTCTAAATAGGAAGGAAATCACACAAAAAAAAGGAATTTGAAGACACTTTTTTTACTCGGTTCCCAGGAGGATATGCTTTTTTATAAAATAGAAATGTTATTTCTTAAACACTTTTTTTTTACAGTGGGCACTCATGTCACAAAGACCACGCCCACAAGAGCTGGCAAAGTGATCTGATTGGTTGTACGTCATGACGTTAGACGCACGTTTTTGTTGTGCAGCGCGCCAAACCCCATACAGCCAGTGGAAGTGCATCAAACTCTTTTATATCTGTCTATTAGTATTTAACAGAGCTTGGAGCTAAAGTCACAGTTTACAGGACACATGGCTTCTTCAAGTAAAGTGCCGTTACAGAACAGAAACTTACCATGGTGAGTTAAAAGTGGTTGTTTTTCACAGAAAGGTTGGAATAGTTAGTGCTAGCTAGCTAAACTAACATGGAGTCAAGATAGCAGCTTGTGGTATTTACAAATAAGGTTATATATTACTTATACTTGTAAAAAATGAATATTACATCTTAATCCTTGTGAGTTTGTTTTTAATTCGGCATACATAATAGCTCGTCTATGCATCCCATATTACCTTGTTGCCACTTGAACCAAGTGGCTCACAGGAAATGTTGCAGCGTTTAACGTTGCTGTTAGTGTGAAGCATGTTGACATATTGTTTATTATACCGCATGCACGGTGCAAAATATGCATGCCGAATTGAAAAGTGGTACCCAGCAATTTGAAATATCTAATAAGTTCAAACTTATTGCATCATTTACCCAAACCTATGAAGTAAGATAGTTTAAAATAGATAAACTCTTAATGAAGTTCGTTTTGTAGTTTACACCAGTATACAGTGTGTGATGCTTTAGCTAGTGTTAGTTTGAGTTACTTTTGTAAAATGAACTTGTGCTGTACTTAGGGCAACTGCTCCAAGTGTTGCAAGCATTACCTAGTCATTTAGCAATTGGAAGTATATTATTGATAACATTATTGATCTTGTTTATCTTTCTGCTCCATATTCCAGGGTTGAGAAATACAGACCACAGAAACTTGATGATCTGATCTCACATAAAGATATTCTAACCACCAGTAAGTATGTAGACTGCCAGACGAAATAAATAATCCTCTTTTATTAAGGCCCAGTCAGCAATACTTAATAGCACATAAATATGAATTACACAGTTGTAAGAATTATTTTACTAAATTAAAAAGCCTATATAGGGATAACTTTCTCTTCCGCCTGTCAGTGTTGCTGGCTCTTGTCTTTGTTGTTTACTATAGTTGTACTGTAAGTGTTATTAATAATTAATATTTCAAATGAATAATAGCATTCAAAAGGATCTTTTTTTTTTTTTACAACTTTTTACCATCTCTTCAGTCCAGCGGTTTATCAGTGAGGAAAAGCTTCCCCATCTCTTGTTCTATGGTCCTCCTGGAACGGGAAAAACCTCCACCATCCTCGCCTGTGCCAGGCAGCTGTACAAGGACAAAGAGTTCAACTCCATGGTGTTAGAGGTACACTACAACTCCTCATTACACACTTTTGGTTTATTGGGCTTCTCTTTTCACTTTCCATCTTCAATTGTTTAGCGACACGACCATGTGGCCCTTTGATTTAATGACTCGTTTCGTTTTGCAGCTAAACGCATCAGATGACAGAGGTATTGATGTTGTACGGGGTCCCGTTCTGAGTTTTGCCAGCACCAGGACCATCTTCAAGTAAGACTAAAAATCTATCTACACTTGTCACATAACCTTCTATTCAGATATTAATGTTCTTTCCCTTTATTTACAACCCATAACTGCAAGGGGGGATTATTTAAACGGCTGCCTTTTTGTCCATCGCTCTTGTCCTCCAGGAAGGGCTTCAAGTTGGTGATACTGGACGAGGCCGATGCCATGACCCAGGATGCCCAGAATGCATTGCGGCGAGGTAAGCCATCTGTTCGGCCGGGCGTTGCCCACTGTGAGCCACACGGCTCACTGAGCAGCCAGACCATTTGGCTACTGATGAATTACAGCATATCTGCTTGTACACCCTGATATTCATTCTAAAAATATTGGAAGATTTGGTTTGAACCATTGATTGAGCTAAACTGGATGTCTTTAATTATCTAACCTCAATTGTTCTTATAACATAAGCTTGTGTGATCAACTTTATGTGTGATTGTTGTCAGCAAGAATTCAAAAAATAATTTTAAAGGCTTGAGTTTATAAAGTGAGTTGTATGAGAGGTCTTTGATAGAAGACATGTTTCATCCTTCACATTTTTTAGTTACATTGATTTCTAACGTGTGTTTCTCCCGCTCTCATCCTGCTCTCTCTCTCTCTCTCTGTCTCAGTTATTGAGAAGTTTACAGAAAACACTCGATTCTGTCTGATCTGCAACTACCTCTCCAAGATCATCCCAGCTCTGCAGTCCCGATGCACCAGATTTCGCTTCGGCCCGCTGTCCCCGGACCAGATGATCCCTCGGTTGGAGTATGTCGTCCAGCAGGAGAGGTGAGTGTATTTATGTGAAAGTTTCTTCTCCATCTACTGTTAAAAACAATCAGAGGTAAATGATGCTGGATGCTGGTGGATGCTGTTACTCCCAGAAAACTGGTGTGACTATTTGTTATTCTGCTACTGGTTTGGGTTTCACAGGAAATGTGTTGTTATTTTTTAAAACATAGAGAGAAATAGTTTTATCGCAGAAAACTTGCACAAAATCAGCGTGAAATCAATTGATGATGTTGTTTGTTTGCTATCCCAGTTTGACAATAATACATTTATGTTTATTAAATAAATGAAGCTTTACATTGATCTAACTGTTGATTGAATGTGTTTGTGGCAGTATTGACATAAATCCTGGTGGAATGAAGGCCATTGTGACCTTATCATCAGGTGATATGAGAAGATCACTCAACATACTGCAGGTACGACCAAACGCTCATCTTGATCATTGTGCCTCATTGTGGTGACGTGTCGCTGTAAACAGCTGAAAAGCAACACTTTGTTATGTATCATCTTCGCAGAAGAGTAAAATGTACTGACTGTATTCCACCTGTGGGATTTTTAGAGCACCAGCATGGCGTACGGGAAGATCACAGAGGACACGGTGTACACCTGCACAGGTCACCCCCTCCGCTCGGACATAGCCAACATCCTCGACTGGTCCCTCAACAAAGACTTCACCACGGCGTACAAGCGTATCCTTCAGGATAATTCACTGTAGAATAAGTTCTTTATTTATGTTAATACTGTATATTCAGTGCATTTCTTTCTTGCAACTGATACTACTCGATAGAAGCTAGCTTTAGCTAAGTGATCATCAAATCTACCAGATAACTCACTTGACATTCAAATGGATGATAATTGCAGCAACACATTGACAAATATTACACATGCTATATATGATTCGATTGGCTTAACTGTTTGTGTTGTTGCAACTCTTTAACACCTCATTCACAGAAATCCTTCAGCTGAAGACTCTGAAAGGTTTGGCCCTGCATGATATCCTCACTGAGGTTCATCTGCTCATACACAGAGGTAAGGCCACTGCAGGGAAAAGAAAATATTTAGTTTAAAACCAGGTACTATGTTAAATATGAGTTTTCCCTCTGGTGTTGGCTGTCACCTGACTTGACAATATCTCGCAGGGAAACCACCAGATCTTAATTTTGAATCCCTTTACACGCATAGTAATGTTGGTTGTTTGTGTTCACTATTGGCAAAGTTTTAAGATAATGACCCTGACCCTTATTTTAGGGTCAGTATCCGCTGATTATCTTTTTGCAACTTCAAAGTTTGGTGCAATAAAAGTATCTGAATTATTGTTTTCTTTTCCAGTGGACTTTCCTCCAGCTATTCGGATTGGTCTGCTCATCAAGTTGGCCGACATCGAGTACGTGAGATCACTTGTGCTTCCTCTCATAAACTAATGTTAACATTACATAGAAGTCATTTAAAAGAGTCTGATCCAGATGTTGGGGAAGTGTTGCTTTTGGATTTACCGTGTGTCGTCTCCTCAGACACCGGCTCGCCTCGGGAACCAATGAGAAGATCCAGCTCAGCTCCATGGTGGCAGCTTTCCAGGCGGTGAGAGATCTCGTGGTCAGCGAGGCCGCCTAGATACAGTAACCGCTGTACATCACAACCGAGTTGTTTCTTGAATGCAAAGCACTGGCGGAGAGAAACGTTTTCACCAATTCCTTAGTGACTACCAGAAAGAAATCGGTGGAATCACTTGCTTGTTTAGAAAGAATGGAGCAGATGCCCTTAAGTGTCCACAGCGTGATTGCCCACCACTGCTCCACAGAGTTGATGCACAGCGAAGAAAATGCTCGCAGCTATCTGAGTCACTCACATCTGCATACAAACGGAGCCAACTGGAAGGCAGTTTGTACCAAAAGAACATTAAAATATGGACTTGGAAAACTGTAAATTTAGTCACCAGTGTAGGATCAACTTACTGTCACCCATCTATCCATCCATTAAAATATGTAAAATATACTAAAGAAATGTGTCAAACAACATGCCATAATGTCACAAATACAACTGTAAGAATACATCTTGTGTTGGAATCTGTTTAATAAAACTATTTCTTGTAAGTCCAGTTTGTTATCTTATATTAACAATGAATATGTGCAAGTACAGTACAGTACTAGTGCTTGTGCTGTTTTGTGATAAACAGAAATTAGAAATACATATACATTTTATATTTACACAATAAATTAATAGTATAAAATTGTGATATTCAAGTCATAAGCATGTGAACATTAACTTTATATGCATCGTCTTACAGTAGTAGTGCAATAAATGAAACCCTTAATGTAGGAATGCTGTATCTAAAGTAGATTACAATAAGAGATGTTCCCGGTGCTAAATCAAGCTTTGAAAACATCTCAATCGGCAAACATAATTATTGTAATGCGTGACAATCACTCGCTGTAAATGTCAGTTGTTGCATTGTGTTTCTATTTAACCTTCCCACTCCTCGTCGTCTGAGGAGCAGCAGGTCTTGAGGCGTTCAGGGATGTTCCTGTAGGTGAGGTACTCCAGGATCCTCTTGGGGAGGGGCAGCGGCTCCATCTGGTGCGTGGAGACCGAGTGGCGCAGGATGGATCGGCACAGGTGGCACAGGCTGGGCACCGTCCTGGGCGCCCTCCAGAACCTCACGTGGCCGTCTCTGGTTCTGTCACAGGAGGGGATGATGGTTAGTGTTAGTTATATGGCGGCTGAGAGGGTTTAATGCACTGCAACTTGAGAAAACACGCAGCAACATTGCTGAGATTTGGTTTTGCCCGTAATCTTAAAAATAGGCACTTTGAATAAAATAAACAGGAGTTTTAAAAGAACGATATTGCCCCGTACTAAGTAGCTACAGTCATAAATCCTTAATTCTTACGATGAAGATGGTAAATTTCACATATACAAAAAAACAAGAAAACAGGTTGCAAAAGACATACTTTCAGACAGTGCATCAGTTGTAAACAGTGAGAGGGTTTTATGCACTGCAACTTAAAAAAAAAACATGCAAACAAGAACAGGACATCTCGCTTTCGCTGAAAATGTGAGGTGTAAACAGGTTGAAATGTTAATTGTTTACATGAAAGCCTTTGAAGCGCCAGAGATGGCTAAAGTGCGTTTCAGTTTAATAGAAAAACACAAAGATGAAACATAAGCGTATGAATGAAGAAGACTGTACTGTCTGTTTCTGTATTTTCATTTCTGTAGGTTAAGAATGTTTTCCCTACGTCTTAGAAGCTGGAACCAGCAAATGTTTCGTATTTTTCTTTGATAAATTAATAATTGAATAATACAGTTGATAAATTATCAAAATTGTCAGTTGCAATTAATTAGCTGTTCATTTTAGCTCTATGATTATGTTTCAGCAAAAAAAGAGTATGAGTATGTTTAGCATGAGAATGGCCAGAAAGGAAGTGGGTTAAGAAGTTCTATGGATATTTCTTTTTCATCATGAAGCGGAGTCACCACTGACATCCACTCTGACTCTACGCTGAATTCAGCCACCGCCCTCCACAAACTGCAACATTTCTAAAGCCACCTTTCAAATCTACAAGCAGCGAGAGCTTCATATTAATAATAATATTGATTGCTTGGAGGACTATTACCCTGTGGCAACCACTCCCCCTTTTGGATGGTATTTGCAGCAGAGTCCATTAGAGTCTCGGTCCACTTTCGTCTGCATCACCATCCCTTTCTGTCCCGGCTCCCAGATCCGAAGAGCTCTGTGAACACGACACATCTGTCTTGAAATCATTCTGCACATGAGGACATAATATAAAAGATTTATGAGATGGAGCTGATGAAATGCTCACCTGTCGTCGGTCACCATTGCCAAGTGCAAACCGTTGGGAGAGAACTGTATTGCTGAGATTTGGTTTTGCCCGTAATCTTCGAAATAGTCACTGTGAATAAAAGAATCAGGAGTTTTTAAGAGTGATATTGCTCTGTGCTTAGTAGCCATAGTCAGAAATCCCCAATGCTTCACATTATATACAAACAATAAACAAGAAAACAGGTTGCACAAGACAGGGACACCAGCAGGACATCATTTCAGGCAGAGCATCAGATGTAAACAGAGATAGTGTAGGATGTATTTGGTTCCCAGCCTCAAACTTCTTTAACTTCTTGAAATTAATTCCTGGTGAAAACTGCCGCATGCCTTTAATTTACAGTACCAAATATTTAGTACATTTATATGGAGGACGGAAATAAATGTAGCAAAAATAATATTAAAATATAATAATTTAATATATTTATGTTTTTATTTTTAAATGTATTTATTTTTGCATTTATTTATTTTCAATACTATTTTATTCTCGCTAAATAAATAAATGTCATCAAATGTAGCAAAATAATATTAAAATAAATGTAGCCATTAACTAATTGATAAAATGTGACATATATTGACATTTGTTTTAATTTGCTTCCTTATTTATTTATCTTTGTATTAATTCCCTTATTTATTAACTCTTTGTTTAATTTTCCTTTTTTATTTATTGATATATTTATTTTTAAATTTATTTTGTATTTTTAATATAATTTATTTATCAAGTAATTTATTTTTTATTTAGTTAGTTTTAATATTATTTTTGCTACATTTAATGACATTTATTTATCCAGTAATTTATTTTAGATTTTGGCAGGTTCCTCCATACATTTAGAGACTGAAAGCTGAGTGTAAACTTACACCAGAGTGGCCAGTTTCTCTGCAGTGTACGGGTCCCAGAGGTCGATCCACCAGCTGGAGCCACTGAAGGCCGCGGTGGCGAGCACCGCCCCATCGGGAGAGAAGTCACAGGAAGACAGGAGGTACAAGGTCTTGTGGGTCCCTCCTGCCAGGTTCCTGATGAACGTATATGACCGCAGACTCCACAGACACACCATCTGGTGAAAGTAAAATCACGAAGGGTTAATGAGTCTTTAAAGACCGTTTTTAATTTGGGATAACGAGGCTAATTCTGCCCTACGGCAATTACTACAGAAGTTGCAATGCCGGAAAATCTAGTAACTTGATTCTCAGTGATGTACTGACTCAGTGAATGTCAACAGGACAGGCTGGAACACGCAGCAAAACAGTGTGATTGTGATCTTAAAAGTCTGGTATCACACAATGTTAAACTGTCTGCCTTTCTTTGCAAATGAGAAGGTGTCAAAATTTGCAGTTTGACAGGAGTGGGCAGAGCTCCCCGGTGCTCCAAATGTCTCCAAACGAAGAGAACAAAGAATCAAACCGATAAACTTTCAAGTCAGTCTTACAACTAAACAACAGGAGCAGTTGAAGATAACCAGATCTGATGGCCAAAACGCACTTACAAGCAAACTCTGCACTAGAGCTGCAACGATAAATCAATGAATTGATTAGTTGTCATCTATTAAATTAATCGCCAACTATTTTGATTAATCAATTAATCAGTTTGGGTAATTTTTTAAGAAAAACAAGTCAAAATTCTCTGATTCCAACTTCTTAAATGTGAATATTTTCTGGTTTCTTCACTCCAAAATGACAGTAAACTTAATAAAACATTTTATAGACCAAACAACTAATAGGATTAATCAAGAAAATAATCGACAGATTAATTGACAATGATAATAATAGTTAGTTACAGCCCTACTCTGCACTGAAAATAATGTCTTAAAAGCTGGATGTGACTTAGTTAAGCCCATCTGGACTTTCAGTTTCATCCCTGCCTGAAAATGCTGCTCTAATAATCAGAAAAACACACTTGTGACCAGAAGCTTGTAAAAGCTGAAATGAATATTTGCATAGGGTAAAGATAAGCCTGGAAACGCCTTAGGAGGAAGAGTTAAAAAGAAAAATGCCCTCCCTTTAGTTAACAATCATTCCAGCGGCCTTGAACAATGAACTTGATGCAGGATTATGTTGAAAGAATGTAACTTATTGTCTGACTAAAACACAAAGTTGTGCAACAGAAACAAGTCCCATTCTGCTGAACTGAGACGATGAATATTTGCTACTTTTGCACAATCTTGCTTACTGGTGGAAAATGGAGGAGGAAAAGTTGGATACAAGAGAGCTTTGTTCCGTCTGAAAGATTTCAGACGGCTTTGAGACTTCGGGCATTTAGAAGTATTGTAGTTTTATCTACACATAGATAAAAATGTCCTTCAGGATCATTCAGTCATGCGATTTTTTGTGTTTCTGTGCGGCTTTGCCTTGAATATGAAATTTACAATGATTCAACTCACTCTGTCAAATCTGCCGACAGACGCGATCATGCTGCAGTCTGATGATACGCAGCAGCAGCTGATCCAATCTTTATGGCCAGAAAGCACCTGCACCTTTTTACCTGCAAAACACAGAATACAAAGTCCAACTTAACTGAATGAGACGCACTAAAAAAAAGTCATCACTGGATACAACCAGCTCCTGAAGTGGCGGAGAACGTGACTCATATATGTGTAAACACAAACATTTGTTTGCTTTGACCCTTTTACATTCGAACAGGAGGTTAAGGTAAGTCGGATTGCACGGTGACAAAACACAGAGACAAAGTGTTAAACAAGCAGAAAACTGATGATTTAAAAACTGAAATTGCACACCCTGAATGCTTTTCCCCCAACTGCTTTTTTCAATGCATGCCATTTAAACGGTTTTCCAACATTCCAGGCAGCCACTGGTTTCAGTCAATATTAACACAGAGTCACATTCAGTTTGCAGAGCCTTCAAACTTGTTTGGCAACACTTCACTGTGAGGAATTAATGGTTTTTAATGTTTGACTAGGGTGCATTCAAGGATGCTCCACCATTTGACAATTCAGTCAGCTGCTGAAAAGCCTCGCATTTAAGAGCAATGTCTGCAAACCTAACACCGACATGTACAGCGTAAATGCACAATGTAACATTAGTGGCTTCATCCATACTAAATATTTGGGCTGGAAACATCATTCTTGTGAGATGCAGCCGACCTGGAAAAGGCAAGGTGGACCGTATTCTTAAAAGGTGCTAAATTCGAAATTCAGAGCATTAATATAGCAGCAAACAAATATTTGCTAAGCTATAAAGGAGTTAGCTCTAGGGCTGAACTGAATGCTTTGAAGCTTTGACCGTTGCCATGGTAATCAACCTTCAAATCAGTATTCGAATGCTTTGTTTTTTGTTATTTTATATACAAGTATGTAATAATAATAATGTGTAAATCCCAAAATAGCCCATAAAATAAGAAATAATCCCACAACATTATTCAACATGAATTCTTATTAGTTATTCTCAGACGGATATCACTGTTTGTTATGTGTAGACATGTGTGCAGTAGTGCAGCAGTGGCACTGTCCCGAAGCTTGGAATATTTCTCACCGAAGCTTCGAAGCTCAAAAAATGGTATTCAGGACAGCCCTAGTTAAATCTGTTAGCTGCCATGTGGAGGCGATCCCTCAATGCGTTCCAATACCCATACTACCATACCATTTAGCATGCCAGAAAAAGATTTAGTATGTCCCAATACGTAGAATGTCAATTGCAGTATGCCAAAAATACCAGGATGTCCTACTATATCCAGTCGCATTTTGCAGTATGTAAGCCAGCATGCTTTTCTGGCTATTCTGACCCACAATCCTCTGTGCAGCGGATATATGAGCAAGAGGGTCAAAGTTCAAGGCAAATGTTAAGACAAAGTAGTATGTCCCAATTGTATGCATGCATACTGCATGCAACAGTACGTACTTTGTAAGGGCAGCTACAGTATGTACTAAAAGTAAAAAAAAAAAAAAAAAGTATAGGATTTGGAACGTAGCCATAGATATGCTCTGAATTTGGAATTTAGCACCTTTATTTGTCAAATTATAAGATTGCTTTAGAGACGCTAAATGTCGAGTATCAAATATCAGATTTCCTCTCGTGTTTGAACACACCAGCAAGAAGACTGATGATGTTATTTTGACAAAATTTAAAAACGTGTTCTGGGGTGAATTACCAATCTCAGTGAGCCGATTCTTGTATCTCGTTAGCATTAAATATAACCACTGGCTGTCTGATAGGCTGGATATCAATATAAAAACATCTGATATGTTTTAGCAAATGGTCTACAGTAATGAGCACAATTGGTAGTTAACGGGCTAAACATGCAAATGTACAGACAAGTTTAACGAGCAAAATGGAATTAAACAAAACAGACGATATCTGATAATATAATGGATATTAAATAACATCCGCCCTAAAGGTAAACAACTACTTCCTTACACTATTTACCCATGAAACAGTGTGTTTGCATTGCATTTTGATAAGTACACAGTAAGAGTCGTATCAGTAAGGACTGTTTGTGAACGCCACTCAAAATGATGTTAACACAAGAGAGGAGGTGAAAACATTACTCTTCTGAAAACTTGAAAAAAAGACTTGACTGCACACACCTTTGTGAGCCAGGTCCCAAATAATCAATGTCTTGTCCCGAGAAGATGATATGAGTGTGAGCGTCCCGTTCTGAGGGAAGACCAGGTCCCTCACAACGCCCTCATGGCCATGAAGATCAAATACAGCATCACCTGAAAAATACATAAAAAGCATGTTAAAAATCTTGTGAAAACAGCTCAGGTAAACATCCTCCTCACTAGCAGAAATAAATCACCTGTTAACACGTTCCAGATTTTGATCACCCCGTTCTCCAAGCCTGTGGCCAGAAGCAGGCTGTTGTTCCCTTTTGATGATGATGTTCTAGCTGGGCGTGCCCCTGCAGGTGATTTTGGAGGTCTGGGTCCGAAGGCGAGGCCCCAAACTGGAAGACCACAACTGAAGCTCTTGTCTCCTCTATCGGTCTCTCCATTCTGACTGTCTCTGCGGGAGAGAAGAGCATCAGATACCATAAAAAGCTCAAACGTCAGGTGTGAAGCTGGAGCTGCTGATTAATAGAGTTGCCTTTAAGTGCTGTTGGAAATGTCACAATCAGGACAACAGATGTAAACAACCCAACAGTGAGGTTAATACAACAAGAAAGAAAAAAAAACATTGGATTTGATCCACTTATTATTGCTTCTGCTACTTCCATATGTTTGTTTATTCAACTTTCACAACTTCAGTAAACACTAAAGGTGGTTATCAAACCCCAACACTTTTTGATTACCAACAGAGAGAGTATTGAAAATTGTCAAATATCAAAAGTTGGCATTGAATGTCAAATTATTTGGCTTGATCTTACTTTAGGCTACCATTTTATTTAGGTAAATTTAATTATTTAGCGTGGAGCAATTTCGCATGTTTTGTTAAAAAAAAAAAAAATAGTTACTTTTTTTTTTGTACGTATCTTAAAAGGTATCGTTTTGATATTTGGTACCTAAATGCAGGCATCATATTGGCACATAAAGTGCAGAGCAAATTGTATGGAGTCCCAAAGTGTTTAATATTATTAAATAAATAAAATGCTTAAAAAAATAGAAATACATGAATAAATAAAAACAAAATATGTAATACAGCCATGCAATTGTGAAATATTTTTATATTATCTGCTCATTGTAATGAAACACTATTTTTTATCCTGCGGCCAGTTTATTGCTGTGTAGTTTTTTTTTTTTTATTCCTTCCTGTCTTTCTATTGCACAATGCCATTTCCTCCCCACTGACCATTTAATTTTGTAATATCAGCTTTAATCACAGTGACGACAAAATTTGATCGACTTTGAGCAGACAACTTTTTTATTTACTTATTTGACTTTTAATTGCACAATGTTTAGTTTATTTGTAACACTTTGGGTCTCTGTGATGGAAAAGCTAGCCCAGAAACTGGTGGTGACAGTCATTGGGAGATATTATATGGTTATATATATATATATATATATATATATATATATTTATTTTTTAATATATTTAATACAGGCACGACAACATGATGGCATGACAATATAACCTCGCAAAAAGAGAAAAAATGTATAATAAAATATAAAATTAATAAAAAATAAATTAATAAATAGCGAGAAAAAAATAAAATTATTAGGATCCCTTCAGTAATTTAAATAATTAGGTTGACAGTGCCGACACATTTAGAAACTGAAATATACATAAGATATTTAGAGTGTATTTAATATTTTACATAACGTTAGCCCCATTCTTTGTTTTACTCTATCTGCTTTTATTGTCTGATGTTCTGTTTTAGCAGTTACCATATCTTTTACTTTATTTATCTGCTTTTATTGTCTTGTGAAGCACTTTGTAACATCTGTTTTGAGAAGTGCTATATAAATAAATGTATTATTATTATTATTATACTTCACTAGAGCAAATGTTTTTCTATTTCATGTTGTGCAACATTTTGATGATTTGTAGCAACTATTTTTTCCAATATCTTCAATTTTAGTTGTTTTTAGGATAATAAAGTCAAGCATATAACCCCAATTATTGATTTCACACACGTAAAAACATCCACTACCCGTTACTCCTACCCTTTTAATCACATAAGCCAGAATGTCCGAGGGACACCTGAAAGCATCACGGTGTGGATGGATTAAATGTTAAGTGAACCTACTCGGAGTCGAGAGGCCAGGCGACCACCCAGACGATGCCGTGTCCCATCGACCAGGCGAACCAGGCTCCGTCCGGGGAGAAGTCCACGCTCCAGGTCTCACATCCCGCCCGGCCCTCTAAGGACGGAGGACGCTTGGTCTTCAGCTCCAGGACCAGAGCCGGGTCGGACGCTGGAAGAGGACGGAAAGGCATAAACATAATAAATTCAACGGCTGACAGACATCCTCCTCAACCGCCGCCGAACGTCGTCAGCAGTTCGCTTCCATCACCTTCGCCGCTTCGCTTGTTGTCAAAGGAGGTTTAAACCAGCTGCTGCCTGGCGACGAGCGTTGCGATGACAACCCGCTCCGAGCTTAAGAGATCATTCATAAGTAATATGTGACTTACATGTCTTTTGTACCTCCGCGTTGGTTCCCGTGGAGCACATCGTTTTAATATCTTCACATTCTTCGCTTTAACTTCCTGAGTTTGTCCATGGAAATGAAAGCTTGTTGTGTCCAGAGAGAGAGAGAGAGCTGCGACTTGTCTCTTCGTGTTTTGCTATGTGGAAAATGTGCGGCTGGTGGGAAACAACAAAATGTTCAGCTAATTTCCGGTTGTCTGAGTCACCATTGGCTACGACGTTGAACGACGTAGTCACGTTTTTTTTTCTTTAATTACGTAACCTCAAAGCCAAGCCACGCCCCCTCATTAATGTTAATGGTTTATTGGTTTGTTGATAAAACATTTATGAGGACACATGTTAAAATATGATGGTCAGTTCAGAGTGTTGAAATTAATTTTTTTTTCTTAAAATATTATATATTAAAGTGTCTATCTAAATAATTCCCAAAACATACTTTATATATTTATCACATTAATATTATTTTTACTTGATTTTAAGTCCCAATTTTCTGACTTTGAAAAACATAACCAAGTAAAAAAAAAGTGTAATCCTGAACATCAAATCAATAACAAAGGTTACATAGTACCATTTAAAAAAAATATAAATATAAAATATAATTTTTTTAAAAAGGGATTCATGTCCAGGTATGTCCTTTCAATCCTTTAAATCCAGATTAAAACATGTATATTCCCGTCTGCCTTTAAGTGAACCATAAACCCTTGCTACGATTCACTTTTCACTTACATTATATATATATATATATATATATATATATATATATACACAAGTCACGTTTTTTTTTCCATTTAAGTACGTAACCTCAAAGCCAAACCACGCCCCTCATTAAAATTGAAATTCATGTTAATGGTTTATTGGTTTGTTGATAAACATTTATGAGGACACATGTTAAAATATGATGGTCAGTTCAGAGTGTTGAAATTAATAGAATTTTTTATTAAAATATTATATATAAAACTTATAATATTTATAATTTATAATTTATAATGCACATATTTATTTAGCTTTTTTAACTACCTTTTTTTTTTTACTCTTATTTATTGTATGCCCTGCCTTATTCTTATTTTATGTACTTACTTACTTCTTCTCTTAGAATCTGTGCTGCTGTGCAACTGCAATTTCCCCACGGGGATAAATAAAGTGCTATCCTATCCTAAAGTGTCAAAATGTCAGACTGAACTACAGAGAAAAGTGTGTTAAATAATTCCCAAAACATACTTTATATATTTATCACGTTAATATTATTTTTAGTCCCAATTTTCTGAATTTGAAAAACAAAACCAAGTACAGCAGCACAGATTCTAACAGAAGAAGTAAGTACCCCCGCGACCCCTAACGGGATAAGCGGTTGCAGATGGATGGTAAAAAAAAAGTGTAATCATGGACATCAAACCAATAACGAAGGCCGCATACTTCCATTTTAAAAATATAAATATAAAATATAATTAAAAAAAAGGGATTCATGCCCAAGTATGTCCTTTCAATCCTTTAAATCCAGATCAAAAACGTGTATCCTTTAAGTGAACCATAAGCCCTTTCTATGTTTCACTTACATTATTTTTATCTATCTATATATATATAGATATCTATATACTGTATATAGATATCTATATATATATATATATATGTATCTATATATATATATGTTCTTAAGCATCTTTGGATTCACTGTAAAGTGTTATACGGCTGATTATTTTATTATTATTGTATTATTATTTTTAAAACATATAGGATATTTCCACTTGATGTGATGGTGCCTGGCATACAGGCTTTTTTTTTTTTTACTTTAAATATAATAATAATAAATCATTATTTACTTTGAATTAAGTGTTGTCATTCATTTTAAACATTCTTTTATTAAATTTAGGGCTTTTTATTAATTTAAAAAAAATCTCAAGGGATATTTAAAGGAAAGTTTGCAAAGACAACTGCATTGCCATGTATTTTTTTACATTCAAGAGGTTAAATATTGAACTTATTATACCCTACTAGCTAGTTTATGACCCCATTTTTATATGCAGATTGTCAGTGATTTCACTCTCAGATCATAATTTAAATACTTAAAAAGAACAAAGTCAAAATATAGTTATATTTATAGCAATATTGATATATTGAGTCAAAAATCTGATGATATTTCACTCTCACTATCACCCCAGATGTCATGTGAACTTGGTGTTCAAGTACAAGTTCAAGTAGGTGAGAAAACTGAGTTTCGGTTGTTTTACGCTTCACTTCATCCTACACTCATGAGACGACTGACAAACTCACTCCACCACATTTTTGAAATGGTTCCAGTCTCAAGTTGCATTCTGGCCTGGGATAGTCATAGTTAAATGCTACATGTACAACACAGGGTGGGGATGTATGCATATATCAATAAGTTATGGATCACCAAAGCCATTGTCACATCACATTTAGTTTAAACAGCTTCATTTACTGCACAAAAATCTCAATATCAGAGCAACATATTCAAAATGCTGTACAAACAAATCATAGAAATAAGCTTACAAAAATTCAAAACCCTGTTAAAAAAAAATTAAAAGAGATGATTTTGTTTTTACATGCGTCTTCCACCGATTCTGTTCACATTGTCATTGGGAGTAAATGGTATTTACCTAAAAATAAAACACTTATCTAAAAAACACCCAGTACCTAAAATGTTACAAGATCCGCTGGCTCTTCTGTCTGTACAGTATCGTCCTGGTGCTGTGAGCTGGTGTCAGCAGTTTCTGCATCCTCATGATCACCTAAAATAAAACACAAAAGGGACATTTTCACATGACCAAACTCTTCATTTACAAACTCAATATAAACTGCCATGATGAGGTCATACTGGATGGGAGTCGATGTATCTGGACGAGCGTTGTGTGGTTTCCGTTGGTTAACGGAGGCAGCCGGGGAACGGCGTCCTGAAAGAGCTGCTCGTCGTCTGACTCCACCAGACTCAGCACATCTCCTCTGTCCTCCTCCATGTGCCTAAAGAGCAGAAATATTATCATTACATTAGAGTGAAGATCAGGAACTATATGATAATAAATACATGAGACTCTTTTACATGGATACATATCATCAAATCTTTGTTAAATGTTGTATCAACGTCTGTATCCAAACTCCAAGGAGGTTTAGGGAGTTTTGAGAATGTAATGTATTCACCATGGAAAAGCACCCAAATTAAATTAAATTTACATATATATATATATATATATATATTTAGAACAGACCGTTGCTATGTATAACACACCGCTGCTATGTATAACAGACCGTTGCTATGGGCGCAGTTCTGATCTCGGACTCTGGAGTAACATTTTTGTGTCAAATTATTGATTTCTTAAGTAAATAGCCATGTAATAAGCGGGATAATGTACAGCGAACGGTTCATTGTTGCCCTATCAGGGTTTATTTCACAACAATGACTGGCTCACTGTACATTATCCCTTATGTGGTATCTGCTCATCTAATGCAAAAAAAAAGGAAATACACATATTCCCCAAAATGCTTAACTAATCCTTTAATACAACATGCCTTGCAGTTGCATTGCATTGTGGTCTAATGAGGCCACAATCAGAGCAGAAATTGGTATTTCTGCTTCTTTTCTGATGGATTTATACCAGTATGATTACTGAACACTGGTGCCAAATAGACAAAAGAGAAGCTCAGCTACTTGATTCAAGAAATCTGATGTTTACTGTTGCAACAAATCAAATTAATTTCATGGTAATATTGTAGTATGACAGGAGAACATCTACACACGTTGGCCAGATGTTTGCAGGAATAAGAAAAATAAACTACTGCAATAAAAATATAACAAACTAAAAAACAGAAAACCCAGATTGCAGTACATAATCTAATTTAATCTCTTTAATTGAATGGTTTGGGTTACTAAAATAAGCATGCAGTGCGTATTAGATAAGTAGATGTGAGGTACTCACCCAAAGCCATCTCCTGAAACAAGAATATGAACAGAAATTGTGACATTAGTATTAGTGGATTTTTGTGATTTATACTTCTCATATACAACATTACAGATGAGATTTCAATGTGAGAAAAGACTGATTATGATCTACGGTAGGTTAAGTTGCATGCATTTGTGACTTCCGTGCTCATGTTGCAAAGGTAAGACAAAAGTTACCCAGGCAAATTCGGTGTCGGCTGGAGTAAACGGTTTTAGCTACGATCGCGGCCGCTCCCACGATCAATGCAGCTATGAAGACGCCGATGGTCGCTCCCGTGTAAGCAGAGGAAGCTGTCGAGGCAAAACACAGGATACAGGAGAGGAGTATGAGGCAGAAGAAGGGAGGAGCAGCAGGTTTATCAGCATTCCAGAAGTGGAGTCGACACCTGCAGTGACTGGCTTATTGTTCAAACCTCTGATCCGTTCATGAACTATGTTCATGACCTGATGTACTGAGAACTGTATGTTCAACTCGCCATTCCCTCTGACGTTGAAGCTTTCATTTGTTTACAAAAATGCAATAACTTATTGACCCAAACTCACTCTTCACAGTGAGGTAGAGTTCCAGCTCGCGCACGGCGAGGGGGTTCTCGCTGCGGCAGAAGTAGTAGCCTTCGTCATCCTTGCTGATGTTGTGTATGGTCAGCTTGAAGACGGGGCCTTCCTCAGACAGGACGTACTTCGATCCGGGAACAATGTCCTCCTGCTGGAGCCCTTTTCTCCACGTGGTGTTGGCAGGGGGGACGGACACGTCCTCGGAGCAGGTTAGAGTCACGCTGGTTGCCTCCAGAGCCGTGACCAACGGGTTGCCTTCAGGGTACGGAGATTCTGGGAGAGAGGGACAAACATTGAACTATTTTCAGACTCTTCTTTTCAAAGGTATAATAGTATAATAGTTGGCCCCAGTGGGAATAAAACCCGCAATCTTATTTGACAAGGACACACCTCATCTTCAATGCTTTGATCGACATCAAAGAATGCAGATAAGCTATTGCAAACGTATAAACGGTCACACACACTTTTGCGTCATCTCATTGTTGCGCAATCCCGTCCTGTGATAACCTTTACACTATATTGAATGACTCACTGACCACATGACCTAGATGCAACACTGTGTCCTCGTTTACACGCTACCAACTGTGTCTCTGTGGCTGTGTTTGTAACCGCAGCAGCACTTAAAATCTAATTATGAGAATTAAACAAGGAGTTTATAAAGTCCTTAATATTAATGTTGTTACACTGAAGTTTATACAGTAAGCAGAGCGCTGTGAAAAAGACGTGGAGAGTCTTTGGGTGTTCATAGGAGGAACAGAGTAGATGACATGCATTGTGAATCCGTGAGTTTGTGACAGGAAGGGCTTGTCGCCTAAAGGGGAGGAGGTACATTTCAGCATGTAGGCTTTGTGACGGTACGAATTCCTCAGATTTAAGCTGATCAAGAAGAAGCCTGAGAACCAGTTCCAAATCACATAATACACAAGTATTTACTTGGAGAAACAAATCTCACAAGTGTGTTCACAATTAAACAAATACCTCTTCAATAAGGAAATGTGTGTAAAGGTGATTTCAATGAAAATAAAGCCTGCGGGCGTTATTGTTAGACAGCAGAAACTCTGCCCTGATGCAGGTAACCTAGTGGAAAGGTGTTCAGGTGTTCCAGCTCAAAATCACCCTCAAGCAGAAAAGTTAAGACAGCAAAGAAGTCTCTAAAGGGCCTAAAGGCCAGAGTTTCTAGCTGAATATGATGAAATTAGTTCTGCAAGAAAGGACGATAATGTCCTAGGTGTGTAGTTCCCCTCCTCTCTTAAGCTCTAAAGAAAGGGCGTCCGTCACACCCTGATTGGCCGAGAATTGAACCAAGCTGCTCTCAATTGTTAATTAGGAGCCGGTTCCCCGCCCCCACACACACCCTGCACAACAGGTGACCTGAATAACCTCCAATTAACTCAGTGACCTTCAGCTTAAATGGATTAGGAAAAGGGAAATGACAGCAAGTACCAAAGAATGAGGGACTGCTACTAAGTACGCATCACTCACGAAACATGATTTCTCACATCCCTCTGGTGGTTTGTAGTCATGCAGATGATTTTGGTTTTATTTGGCCACAGAACAATGCAGTCATCAGTTTCACAGGGACTTTTTTTGTGTTGAAGTCTTGTATGGTATCTCTACTCATGCTGACCCTTTATAACATTAGGATTTGCGTGGATTTATCTGCTTTGAAGCTTTGAGATATTTCAGATTTTCTACCTCCATCCCAGTATAGTGGAGGTAAATATTAAAATATTTATTTTTTGGTATTTGCAGCATTGAAAAACTACATTTAAAAATTAAGCTGTAATATATCTTTCTAGAAACAGTATCAGGTACTCTGGATAATCCACCAAATAAATAGTCCCCACGAAAACTGTCCACAGTTACTCTATGTGGATTATCCAAAGTAACAAGGATACTTTAGTGGAGATAGATGTTTCTTTAAAGTTTTTAAAATGTAATTTTATTATTCCAAAAAAAAAATCTGAATTCCTGAGATTAAAGTCATAAATTTACAAGAAAAAAAATTGTATATTCTCTGAAATTAATCTGGGAAATTTACAAAAACAATTTATAAATTTGCGAGATTATAAAGTCGTAAATTTTCGAGAAAAAAAGTCTCGGACTCATCCAAGTTTATTTTCCCATAAATTTACAACTTTAATCTCTAAAATTTTGAGTTTTCTCTCGAACTATTACCCCCCTTCCCCGGGTTCATAATTATTAATTTATTTGACCTACAATGGCCCTAATACGCTGTAGTACTAAAATTCCTGTGTTACTCTGGATAATCTACAAATCTCACTGCGAATAGCTTTTATGCGTATTATTTCTTTGTTTCTAGAAAGAGAAGCTGCTGCTAAATATTTTAATCATTTAAAATAATGTGAGCACCAAAAAAAAATCCTAAATTGTGCTGGTGTGGAGGCAGAAACCTCGGAGGCAGATATCTCAAAACCTGAACAAATAAACCTCAAACTATCTGCATGGTGATATTCGACTGGTGGTAATTGAGAAAATATGTTTTGTTTGGATGAACCGGCCCTTTAAATTAAAGTAACGTCAACACTAAGAATACTGAGTCAAGTAAACATTGTCAACAACCTCACTGAAGAGTGTCAGTGTTGCTCTAAAGTGGAAAGCACATAAAAGATTCAGCAGTTGCACATCTCAGGATTGTTAAGTTTCACCACAACATGCTTACTGAGAGTAAACGAACACGGCTTCTCTTTTCCCGCAGCGAGCGCAAGGTGCTGGGCCATGCACCTCAGCGTCTGCCCCTCGTGCAGCATCGAGCGGTTCAGCGTCACTGACAGGCTTTCCGTCTCCTCCGTTGCATAAACGTGTCCTTTCCAGCGAGCTCCTTGCTCTCCCTCGTCTTCTCCCCAGCGTAGCGTCGGGGTGGGATACGCTCCAAACCAGGTGCAGTTGAAATGGACGTGGGAGGGGTCCTGTGCTGGTGTCCACATACACTCAGGGTGTCTGTCTGGGACATCTAGTCAGGACAAAACACATCAGTAAGGACACAAACTACAGAGAGCAACTGTTGTACTATGATTAAATATCAAGCTAAATTAGAGACACCGTCTCTGTATGTGCATTCATTACACTGGGATTTAGACACAGTCACCTTAAATAAGAAAAAATGGTGAAAAGTTCATAAACAGTGTTTGTTTCTTGAAAGCAATAATCCCATTTCATCCAGTATTTTTCACCCTTGTCTTTTAGTAGTCAACATCTTTTCCATGGAGCACACTGTAATTACAGTAGTTAACAGTTTTTATTAAAAAGGTACATAGTAGGAGTGTTTCTTTGAAGCAAGAATTTAGTAATAATCTTTTTTTTACCTGCAGCCATTAAGATCCTCAGGGGGTAGAAACCCAGTATCCCTGACATTAAACGTCCTACCTTCTCTCAAATAGGCTGAATATATGACAACTAGGGCTGTCCTCAACCAAAGAAATTCTTAGTCGACTAACACTCATACGATTTTCTCAACTAATTGATTAGTTGCTTTAATCGACAGATCTGTAAAACCAAGTTTTTCCACAAAGAATCACACAAAAGCACCACTTTAAATCTTGTGTTTACCAGAGATGTGCTCATAAGTTTCTTGGAAATTAGTCATTCAGCATGAAAAAAAGCATAAAAAATTACTAATCGACTAAAGAAATCTTAGTCGACTAAGACTAAAAAGACAGATTTGTCGACTAAGAGGGGGCAACCCTCAATACCAACATGTGTGCAGGGTCCACCAGTGCTGATTCACACTCCCTCCAGCAAAGTACTGGGTCACAGTTAATTTACATTTCTGCTTAGGAGTTATAAAAACAACAGATTTTTCCAACAAAAATCTTTCCTCTTCCTCTCTGTAATTTGGTGAAAGTGCGCTAATTTTCCCTCCTCAGGTGTTTTAATTTGTATCTCCTTTTCCCAACGTGTTCTTATATAATTTGTTGGATTTTTAGTCATTGATGTGATACCATTGCTCTATACTTTTCTTAAAGAATAAAACGTATATAAACTTAAATTTAGTCATTATCTTGTTTAGTAGCCTACTGCGATCTCTACATATTGTTCCCCTACTTAAATGATGCCGAACTCAACTTTAAGTCTTGAGTTCATAAGAAGTCATTGATCTTCCAGAGGAATTTCCTCGGAAGGTCTGTTCAATTTAAAGTAAATATTGATTAATCACGCATTTATTATTGGAAACTTTATCCTTCGAATACAGGATGTTGTGCTGTCTTCTTGCCTGTAGACAAACGTTTTCATGTTCAGCTGAATTACTGCACTGACTGAAATACTTTAAATGCATTATTATTTACATATCAGTCCTTTTCTAGGAAATTCCGAGTCTATTCGCCCTTCAAAATAAAGTGTTACATATCTATGAAATGTGTAACCGTAAGGCCGTGATTAATCTACAAGATGTCATTTTTAAAAAAAGATTTTATAAACAGGTTGAGACACATTTACAAGTGAAAATCTAGAAAAGTCATGCATCTATGAGTAATTCCATGAAATCAGCAAAAACAGGAAATGTTTGTGTGTTAAGAATTCAGGAAGTCCATATTCAATTACCTCGTGACCCTGCAGATAAAACTGTTATTTTTATAACAGAGGCCACACAGATGAACTACTGTGTTTACTTGATCTCTTTGTGTTCTCAGTCTGGCAACATTTGACATTATCTCCACCTTTTTTGACTTTTACTTAGTTGCTATTGGATGATGACTCAGCTTTTTTCCTGCCTATATAAACATTTCTGTTTTTTCCCCTCACCTTGTTTGACCCTCTATTATTTTCTCCGAAAGAAGTACAGTAAGGGAAGTTAAGTTGTTCTGTTTTATTGCTTTGATGCTTTAAAGCATTGAATCAAAGGGATTTAAATTGACCTTTCTGACAACAGAAAAAGTGAAAGTGCTACTAAGTGATCTAAATCACTGTAATCAAATGCCTTTCTTTTATCTTGCTCTGGTTTTGTGGTGGCTTAACTCAATTTTGACATTTTGTCTTTGGAGATAGAGGAAAATCAAGTGCAGAATTCAAATATTGAAGCATTAAAGGGATACTTCGGGTGTTTTGAAGTGGGGTTGTATGAGGTACTTATCTATAGTCAGTGTATTACCTACAGTAGATGACGGTCGGCACGCCACCAGTTTGAAGAAACAGACAGAGAACAGACAGAGTAAAGATGGATACAACGGCTTCAGTTCCCCATCGGAAAGGGCTGTCTGACGGCAAGGTTAAGTGGCAAAAATATTTTAAAAAAATATATTTAAAAAAATGCTAAAATACGTTTTGCTGCCGGCCCCGTCCACAGCAGTACATTGCTTTGCTCTCGTGCGGTTACTCCTGTCTGTTTCTTCAAACTGGGGGCATGTCGATCGTCATCTACTCTAGGTAATACACTGACCTCACACAACCCCACTTAAAAATACCCGAACACAAATGCCAGAATGTTTTCATCATAATATTTCTTCTCTTTTCCAGATTTAGGATGAGGTTTAAAGCTCCTGTATTTTATGGCGTTATGGTTAAGGTTTTTGTCTGTATATTTTTGTTTATTTCCTTTCCTTAGATATCTAAAACTTAATAACCGTGTCTCAGTGTACATGATTTCTTGTTTTTGCAGTCCAGTGAATGAAAATAACCACTAAAATAATACTTCTCGACATCAGACCTTTAGTCGGAGAAAGGCATTCTGGGTATTGTGCTCCTGGTACTTACAGTATACTAGCAGTTGTGTGCTCTTATTGACGGCCTGCTGAGAGACGGTGTTGCGGACCCTGCAGCTGTAAACTCCCTGAGCGCTTGGCTGAACGTCTTCTATCCTGAAGTCCAGCCAGGATCTGGAAGCTGAAACCAGCGACTCGTTGCTGGACGACGCTCCGCTGAAGGCCCAGGTCAGCTGCTGAGACGGGTAGGAGGAGCCAGAGCAGTTAAAGGAAACACTGGAACCCCGAAAGACGATGAGCGTCCCGTTGGACAGAGCAATGGCCGGACCGATGGACATAGACACGTTTTCTGGACCACCTGAAAGGAGAACAAGCAGAGCTTTACAACAGTGTCTATTCTCATCTCTCATTATTCAAGTTGTAATGTTACTTTAAATTATTTGATTAACTGTGATATTACTTGAAAAACCTTATTATTGCGTGATAAGTAAATTGTCATGTTTGCAAGAGTATATGTTTCAAATATCCATAACTGGACGTGGTTTTATTATGCTTTGTGTGGAGTTTTTGGCCTCAGTTGATGCTGATGATGCTGATGAGTAAACTTTTGATGAACAAGACAAGGTAGTTAAAAAGTAAGACTCATGTTAGGAAACAAGAGCACAAACCAAGAAAGTAATACAAGAGACCAAAAAATGTATGAAACAACTAAGTAGACATACAGCTACCACTATTACAGGGTTATTATTGTAATAACATCATTCATCCCACACCTTCACCCTCCATCAGACCTCTTATATGTACATATATATAAAAAAAAACACTGGTCCCCATGCCTTATGAAACATATATTAATTTAAAGAAAAATAATGTTCAGTTGCAACTTTAAAGGTCCCATATTATAAAAAAGTGAGATTTTCATGTTTTTTTTATTATTATAAAGCAGGCTTAAGTGCTATAGAAATACTGTGAAATTATCGAAACACTCAATCCACAGGGAAATACACACAGCCCGTATTCATAAACTCTGCATTTGAAACAAGCCGTCAGGATTTCTGCCCATTCGTGATGTCACAAATATACAATTGACACAATTTTAAACGTAAACATTCTAAATGGGTCCTAGTTTATTTCCTGTTGCAGTGTATGTGAATGTCATCAGCTGACAGGAAGTAAAACATGGACCAAAGCTGTTGCCTAGCAACGCAATTCTTTTGCAATTCCGTCAAAATGCGCTAAAACGGAGCGTTTCAGATAGAGGGTGAATACAGGTATATTCTGGCAGACAGTATGCGGAAAATAAAGTTGTTTTTTTAACATTACAGCATGTAAACATGTTCTCGTAGAAACGCAAAATACAATTATGAACCTGAAAATGAGCACGATATGAGACCTTTAAGTGTCATTTTTTGTTTGTTTGTGTCCTGCCCACTCTCATTCATCACCTGTATCCATGTGACTGTTGTTATGTAGAAGAACCAGTTTATCTGCTCTAAGGAACTCTAGTGAACATATAAAACCACCCAGTTTCATCCTACTGCTCTCATTACTGGACATACAGTATAACAAAACAACCACTTACTGGTGACTTGCAGCAGGACACGTGCGTGAAAGGTGTTGTTGCCAGGCAACGTGGAGCTGCACAGGTAGATCCCCTCATCTCCAGGTATCACTCCTCTGATGTTCAGACTCCCATCATGCAGCAGTGCGAGGCGCTGTCCTGCAGGTGAAGGAGTCGGTGAAGAACCGGCACCTCTGATGACCTCTCGTCCATTTTTCACCCACGCCGTTAAAGTCGGTGTCACGTTACCGACGTTGTAACACGGAAGCAGAGCGACGTCGCCCGGTGTGGCTGTCAGCTCCGTATCGGTGGAGTCACTAACCGAAACTGCAGCTTTAACAACAACAAGAGGGAGAGAACAATGTCAGCAGGTTACAGACTCACCTGTGTTACCTGTCACATTAAACACAAACTCACCTGTCGCACAGAAACACAGGTGTAGAAGCGCGATCGCTGCGACTGTCTTCATGGTAACTCTGCAGAAACACTACATCGCCCTCAAAAAACAAAAAAGAAAAGGGGAACAAAAGAGCTTCCAGTCCAAACCTGTCTGACTAGTCCACCTGAGTGAGTTTGTCTGTAACACACAGCGACACACCGGACACCTGTCCGCCCATTATAACATTATAAACCCACTCTACAGGTGAGCTGACCAGTCTGACATGATGACACTTTCTGTGTGACCCGAAGGCTCTGTTTACTAGAGCATGCTGATCCGGGAACTTTAGCACGAATAAACCACACCCTGACCTCACCTGGTTACCTTGTTAAAGGAGCAGTAACACATTATTCCTTCTTATTCTTCTTCTTCTTCAAGGAACAATAACACAATTCTTCTTCTTTGTATTATTAAGCTAACATCACATCAATATGACACTGCATTATGACGGTTATGGTACACTGCAATAATAAACTCAGAAACAAAAGTTTGGAAACTTGTGTTTGGTGGATTATTTCTCTGTTGTTATGCTAATTGTATTTGACATCGTTGTAAAGCCTGTTTATTTACCTTCACAATGATGTCCAACTTGTATGGATCATGCATTTGTGGGATGAGCAGCACAGCTGATTATGTGGGTAGCGCGCAAGAAAAAATTGCCAAAATGCTCTGCCAATGGTAAACAGTGTATTCTCCTGTTGGTATTGACTCTTGTTTTAAGTTGTTTTGAGACACATTTGAACCACTATCATAAAGGAGATAATAGGCATTATTCCACTTTACTGATGACCACAGACCTACAGTAGACTATTATAACCCCAGATGAATCATATTACATCTTAATAAGGAGGAAATACACATTCCTCTGCTTTGACAGCTAAAATATTCATCAATTTACTAAATTAATTAAATAATTCTCTCACAGTCAGAGCCCAGTTTCTAAAAATGGGATGTCTGGAAACAGAAAGTGTGTTAATGGAGCAATGTGAGCTGGAGGAGTGATGAGGCTGAAGGAGGCTGATCTGATTGACAGACATCTCAGCAAACTACAACCCACATGGCAGTGACGTCACGGCGCCCTCTGGCGGTCGCATGGAGCTGGTGCAGTTTGTAACGTTCACGTGTAGCCAGATTGCTCGGAAAAAATATAATTCATCACACAGTACAGAACTAAACACAAGAAGCATCAAATAAGTTTATTTACCTCCCAACTTGACTTGATGATGCTTGATGACAGGATGCTGTGTATTGTATATATGTATATATATATGTCTTTATATGTGTATATATACACATGTATATAAGTGTATATAATGTGTATATGTATATATTGCATGTTGTGTGTATATATTGCATGTTGTATGTGTATATTGCATGTTGTATGTGTATATTGCATGCTGTGCAATAATTATATAATTATCTGACGGACACTTTGTGCAATAATCTGGCAAAACTGTAATCTGGCAAAACTGTCATCTCATCAATAAACATATTGTATTTTTATATTTTATATTGTATTATATTTTATATATACATATATATATATATTTATATTGCACTATCTTTTTTTATTATTGTATTATCTTTTTTAGCACCTATGGGATTGTCACAATCTAATTTCGTTGTATTTACAATGACAATAAAGGGTTGAATCTTGAATCTTGAATCTTGAATCTTGTTTTGCATGTGCATATTGTATATTATAAATTGTATATTATAAATAATAATTTAAGCATATAAGAAAAGATAACAAATAGTCAATATGATTAAGCTCAATATGTAAGTATTGAATTGGTATTGTGATTAAGTTATATTATAAGTAATGAATTGGTATTCTGGATTGATAACAAATTTATATTTTGATAAGGATAATTATATCAGTAATTCAATTATATTTCTGTATGACACAGATTAAAGGTAATAATTATAGTTAGAATAATTATAAATGATAATAATTATAGTTAGACAAATTTAGGAAAATGCAATTAGAGTATATGTATGGCTCAATAAGGAAGTTGGTTAATAATTAATAATTGATTTATGGAGAAGGGGTGGGATTAGATAAGTTTAAACTTCTTCTCACTCCTTTTCGAGTATTTAAATCAATGCATCAAGTGTTTGACAATTTATTTTTCTTATGCGTTTCATTTTATGTAAATACTACTTGTTTCTGACTGTCCACTTGTTGGTATGATCATTCTTTTTCTTTATTTTTAATTTTTATTTTTTTGTATTCTACATTGTTCGAAATACATTTTCAAATGAAATGAATGAAGGAAATTCAGCTTACATTACTACTAATATATCACTATTATGATGGAAACGGGCGACAAAACTTCTATCTATCTATCTATCTATATTTTAGGGTCAGATGGTTCAACTTGTTAACTAAACGCTCAAATTCTTCACCAATTCCTACATCTCCTCGTGGTACTTGAACGCAGCATTTTTTGGCAGTTGTATTCAAGCTCCAACGGTAGTTAGTTAGCAGTTAGCTACTGTAACACAGCGTCTGTAGCCGGACTATAAGTCAACAATGCCCGCAGATTTGAGCCAGTGGTCCGGTCCTCTCGCCCTGCCGGAGGTGGATGAGAAGCCTGCCCAGCCTCTGACTGTTAAATACGGCTCTGTGGAGGTCGACGAGCTCGGCAAAGTGCTGACACCAACACAGGTTCGTCTGCTAGCAATAACTGATGTAGGCTAGTTATGAAGCTAACAACTCATAGCTTCCTTTCTGTGGTAACTAGATTAAAAGATATATTGTATACACGTATTATGTATTTTTACAAACACTGCTTTGTGATTGATTATTTGGCATCAGTCTGTTTGCAAACAATGAGTTGTGTTACATAAAGCCTCCAGCAGCGAGTCTGCAGCTTTAAGAGACGAGAACAGCGACCTCAAGAGGAGTCAAGAGCTGTAACTCTCTTCTTCTTCTTCTTCTTCTTCAAGGAACAATAACACAACTTCTTCTTTTTTTATAAATGTATTTCTGTATTACTTGTTCCTTGACTAGTTTGACTTTAGAGCTGCCAAAGCTCAGGCATTCAACCATCCTAACATTATGTTTACGCACCAGTACTAATACTTGTCACCCAACAGGTGCAGAATAGACCCACCTGCATCGAGTGGGAAGGATGTGACTCCAGTAAGATGTACACTCTGGCCCTGACAGACCCCGACGCTCCCAGCAGGAAAGACCCCAAATTCAGGTGAGAAGAGAAAGGCAAACAGGTGTTACAGCGAAATCTGTGCCCGCAGAGAGCCAGCAACACAAAAGGTCACCATTTCTAACGGCTGTACCTATCTTTTACTTTTCTTCTACAGTTTTGTGAATATATCTTTAAATTAAAAATATTTAAATACATTTGTTTTTTTTAACAATTTAGTTTTGAGTGTTTTCTGTCACATATTTGCCTCATTTATTATACAGGTACAGTGGGGACCCATTTTCTGACGTCAGAAGTGGTGACGTCATGTGTTGCTGGCTCTCTGTGGTCACAGATTTTGGTGTAACATCTGGATACAGTTATTAATGTGACAAAGAAAGCCCCTATTTACCCCATATCTCACCCACTTTCTGTGCATTGTGCATGTACACTGCTGCCTTCAAGAACTACTACTAGTAGTAGTAGTAGCACACAGTAGTAGACTATACATAGATGCTTAGTTATAGTTTTCTTGGAGCTCCAAATCAAAGTGCTACCTGGGCTCAGTTTGTGTCTTAGTGATATTCACCATGTAAGCACAAAATCCCTAAATCTTAGCTTTCATTATAAATATGTATTTTTTGCTTTCACTGTAGGGAGTGGCACCACTTTCTGGTGGTCAACATGAAAGGAAATGATGTGTCCTCTGGCTGCGTGATGTCGGACTACGTGGGCTCTGGTCCTCCCAAGGGCACAGGTAAGAGATTGACCGACGCATGATTGGATGGATTTGTGTCCATGTTTTGCAAAATGTCACGTATTTGGGGTG
Source organism: Sebastes fasciatus (assembly GCF_043250625.1). Taxonomy (NCBI): domain Eukaryota; kingdom Metazoa; phylum Chordata; class Actinopteri; order Perciformes; family Sebastidae; genus Sebastes; species Sebastes fasciatus. Next base: position 27,846,659 of record NC_133800.1, on the reverse strand, counting down.
AAGTTCAAGACACAATGTTCCTCTCTAAACAGCGAGTAAAGTGCATGTAATCCTGGATCTGCAGGTTGTGTCAAGATTAAATAAAACTGTCCACATGGCTGTTGTTAAACATATTACATACTGAATGTAACTACCAGTTTGGAGGTATTGCCACAGTTAATCTTAAACAGTATCTGTAGCCTGGCATCAATAATTTAGTTTTAAGAGGTTGTTTTGTTTTAAAAACCTCCGTCTTTGTCCCCCCTCAGGTCTCCACAGGTACGTGTGGCTGGTGTACGAGCAGCCAGGCAGCCTGTCCTGCACTGAGACCGTCCTCACCAACCGGTCCGGAGACAGCCGCGGCAAGTTCAAGATCCAGAGCTTCAGGCAGAAATACAACCTGGGAGCCCCAGTGGCGGGAACCTGCTACCAGGCCGAGTGGGACGACTACGTCCCCAAACTGTACGAGCAGCTCGCTGGAAAATAAATGAAGAAAAAAAAGACTCTAATTAAGCAAGTTCAGCACTAGGAATTCCCACTGATCGAGGCTGATTGTCTGTAGGAAGTTCCCGTTCTTGCAAGAAGCAAAAAAAACCAACAGTAACAAAGCATTTTTTTGTGAGTGTGCCAATGAACATAGTATTTCTTTCCCCACTGTTGCCTACAGAAATAACTGCTCCTCTCAGTGATGTCACCTGCACTCATCTGCAATAAATCTGTTCAACACTGAAATAGTTGCGTTATCTTTTTAAATGTTTTCTGATCCTGTGGTGGCTGATAAATGCTTAGAGACCCACTTGCCTCCATAACATGTTATATTAACCATATTATAAAGTATCATGATGATAAATTACCATAAATGTGAGGAGAAATTTGTTCCATTGATATCTAAATAATTAGAAACAGGAGCATTGAATATTTAGAGGTGGGTTACATTTGGCACCTCAGTTGCAGAAGGAGCAGTTTGCAGAAAGTACGACATTTACTGTTAAAGGTGTCAGCAGGTACAATATACCTACATTTTGACTGGAGGAACTAAATTTAGTTCCTAGTCCCCAAAATGTTGTATAGTCTTAAATTGTGCAAAACAAACAAACAAATGATCTACTAATGGGAATTCACATCAAAACTATCAGGTGTTATTATCGCTACAGTAGGGAATTAACTTTAAAAAAAACATGATAAACATCTACTATAGTTCGTTGAAATTTAAAAGACAAATAAATATATTTTTGGATTCAGATGGTTCAACTTGTTAGCTAAACAAATTCTTCACCAATTCCTACATCTCCTAGTGGTACATGAACGCAGCATTTTTGGCGGTTTTATTCTAGTACAGTTAGTTACAGTTAGCAGTTAGTACAGTTAGTTACAGTTAGTACAGTTAGCAGTTAGTACATTTAGTTACAGTTAGTACAGTTAGTACAGTTAGTACAGTTAGTACAGTTAGTTACAGTTAGTTAGTACAGTTAGTTAGTACAGTTAGTTAAACACAGCGTCTGTAACCGGACTAGAAGTCAACAATGCCCGCAGATTTGAGCCAGTGGTCCGGTCCTCTCGCCCTGCCGGAGGTGGATGAGAAGCCTGCCCAGCCTCTGACTGTTAAATACGGCTCTGTGGAGGTCGACGAGCTCGGCAAAGTGCTGACACCAACACAGGTTCGTCTGTTAGCAATAACTGATGTAGGCTAGTTATGAAGCTAACAACTCATAGCTTCCTTTATGTGGTAACTAGATTAAAAGATATATTGTATACACGTATTATGTATTTTTATAAACACTGCTTTGTGATTGATTATTTGGCATCAGTCTGTTTGCAAACAATGAGTTGTGTTACATAAAGCCTCCAGCAGCGAGTCTGCAGCTGGAAGAGACGACGAGAACAGCGACCTCAAGAGGAGTCAAGAGCTGTAACTCTCCTCTTCTTCTTGTTCTTCTTCAAGGAACAATAACACAACTTCTTCTTTTTTTATAAATGTATTTCTGTATTACTTGTTCCTTGACCAGTTTGACTTTAGAGCTGCCAAAGCTCAGGCATTCAACCATCCTAACATTATGTTTACGCACCAGTACTAATACTTGTCACCCAACAGGTGCAGAATAGACCCACCTGCATCGAGTGGGAAGGATGTGACTCCAGTAAGATGTACACTCTGGCCCTGACAGACCCCGACGCTCCCAGCAGGAAAGACCCCAAATTCAGGTGAGAAGAGAAAGGCAAACAGGTGTTACAGCGAAATCTGTGCCTGCAGAGAGCCAGCAACACAAAAGGTCACCATTTCTAACGGCTGTACCTATCTTTTACTTTTCTTCTACAGTTTTGTGAATATATCTTTAAATTAAAAATATTTAAATACATTTATGTTTTTTTTAACAATTTAGTTTTGAGTGTTTTCTGTCACATATTTGCCTCATTTATTATACAGGTACAGTGGGGTCCCATTTTCTGACGTCAGAAGTGGTGACCTCATGTGTTGCTTGCTCTCTGTGGTCACAGATTTTGGTGTAACATCTGGATACAGTTATTAATGTGACAAAGAAAGCCCCTATTTACCCCACATCCCACCCACTTTCTGTGCATTGTGCATGTACACTGCTGCCTTCAAGAACTAGTAGTAGTAGTAGTAGTAGCACACAGTAGTAGACTATACATAGATGCTTAGTTATAGTTTTCTTGGAGCTCCAAATCAAAGTGCTACCTGGGCTCGGTTTGTGTCTTAGTGATATTCACCATGTAAGCACAAAATCCCTAAATCTTAGCTTTCATTGTAAATATGTATTTTTTTGCTTTCACTGTAGGGAGTGGCACCACTTTCTGGTGGTCAACATGAAAGGAAATGATGTGTCCTCTGGCCGCGTGATGTCGGACTACGTGGGCTCTGGTCCTCCCAAGGGCACAGGTAAGAGATTGTTTGACCGACGCATGATTGGATGGATTTGTGTCCATGTTTTGCAAAATTTCACATATTTGGGGTGAAGTTCAAGACACAATGTTCCTCTCTACACAGCGAGTAAAGTGCATATAATCCTGGATCTGCAGGTTGTCAGAAAGACTTAAATAATGACTTACAAACCGGGCCTAAGGCTTTCTTTTTCTTATTTATTTTGATGGAACTGATCTGTTTGTGAGAATACACATACGTTATGTCAAGATTAAATAAAACTGTCCACATGGCTGTTGTTAAACATGTTAGATACTGTATGTAACTACCGGTTTGGAGGTATTGCCACAGTTAATCTTAAACAGTATCTGTAGCCTGGCATCAATAATTTACAGTTTTAAGAGGTTGTTTTGTTTTAAAAACCTCCGTCTTTGTCCCCCTCAGGTCTCCACAGGTACGTGTGGCTGGTGTACGAGCAGCCAGGCAGCCTGTCCTGCACCGAGACCGTCCTCACCAACCGGTCCGGAGACAGCCGCGGCAAGTTCAAGATCCAGAGCTTCAGGCAGAAATACAACCTGGGAGCCCCGGTGGCGGGAACCTGCTACCAGGCCGAGTGGGACGACTACGTCCCCAAACTGTACGAGCAGCTGGCTGGAAAATAAATGAAAAAAAAATACTTTAATTAAGCAAGTTCAGCAGTAGGAATTCCCACTGATCGAGGCTGATTGTCTGTAGGAAGTTCCCGTTCTTGCAAGAAGCAAAAAAAAACAACAGTAACAAAGCATTTTTTTGTGAGTGTGCCAATGAATATAGTATTTCTTTCCCCACTGTTGCCTACAGAAATAACTGCTCCTCTCAGTGATGTCACCTGCACTCATCTGCAATAAATCTGTTCAACACTAAAAAATGGTTGCGTTATCTTTTTAAATGTTTTCTGATCCTGTGGTGGCTGATAAATGCTTAGAGACCCACTTGCCTCCATAGCCTCCATAACATGTTATATTAACCATATTATAAAGTATCATGATGATAAATTACCATAAATGTGAGGAGAAATTTGTTCCATTGATATCTAAATAATTAGAAACAGGAGCATTGAATATTTAGAGGTGGGTTACATTTGGCACCTCAGTTGCAGAAGGAGCAGTTTGCAGAAAGGACGACATTTACTGTTAAAGGTGTCAGCAGGTACAATTTACCTACATTTTGACTGGAGGAACTAAATTTAGTTCCTAGTCCCCAAAATGTTGTATAGTCTTAAATTGTGCAAAACAAACAAACAAACAAATGATCTACTAATGGGAATTCACATCAAAACTATCAGGTGTTATTATCGCTATAGTAGGGAATTAACTTTAAAAAAAACATGATAAACATCTACTATGGTTCGTTGAAATTTAAAAGTCACAAATAAATATATTTTTGGATTCAGATGGTTCAACTTGTTAGCTAAACAAATTCTTCACCAATTCCTACATCTCCTAGTGGTACTTGAACGCAGCATTTTTGGCGGTTTTATTCTAGTACAGTTAGTTAGTACAGTTAGTTACAGTTAGTACAGTTAGCAGTTAGTACATTTAGTTAACAGTTAGTTACAGTTAGTACAGTTAGCAGTTAGTACAGTTAGTACAGTTAGTTAGCAGTTAGTACAGTTAGTTACAGTTAGTACAGTTAGCAGTTAGTACAGTTAGTACAGTTAGTACAGTTAGTACAGTTAGCAGTTAGTACAGTTAGTACAGTTAGTTAGCAGTTAGTACAGTTAGTTACAGTTAGTACAGTTAGCAGTTAGTACAGTTAGTACAGTTAGTTAGCAGTTAGTACAGTTAGTACAGTTAGCAGTTAGTACATTTAGTTACAGTTAGTACAGTTAGTACAGTTAGTTACAGTTAGTTAGTACAGTTAGTTAAACACAGCGTCTGTAACCGGACTAGAAGTCAACAATGCCCGCAGATTTGAGCCAGTGGTCCGGTCCTCTCGCCCTGCCGGAGGTGGATGAGAAGCCTGCCCAGCCTCTGACTGTTAAATACGGCTCTGTGGAGGTCGACGAGCTCGGCAAAGTGCTGACACCAACACAGGTTCGTCTGTTAGCAATAACTGATGACGGCTAGTTATGAAGCTAACAACTCATAGCTTCCTTTATGTGGTAACTAGATTAAAAGATATATTGTATACACGTATTATGTATTTTTATAAACACTGCTTTGTGATTGATTATTTGGCATCAGTCTGTTTGCAAACAATGAGTTGTGTTACATAAAGCCTCCAGCAGCGAGTCTGCAGCTTTAAGAGACGACGAGAACAGCGACCTCAAGAGGAGTCAAGAGCTGTAACTCTCTTCTTCTTCTTGTTCTTCTTCAAGGAACAATAACACAACTTCTTCTTTTTTTATAAATGTATTTCTGTATTACTTGTTCCTTGACCAGTTTGACTTTAGAGCTGCCAAAGCTCAGGCATTCAACCATCCTAACATTATGTTTACGCACCAGTACTAATACTTGTCACCCAACAGGTGCAGAATAGACCCACCTGCATCGAGTGGGAAGGATGTGACTCCAGTAAGATGTACACTCTGGCCCTGACAGACCCCGACGCTCCCAGCAGGAAAGACCCCAAATTCAGGTGAGAAGAGAAAGGCAAACAGGTGTTACAGCGAAATCTGTGCCTGCAGAGAGCCAGCAACACAAAAGGTCACCATTTCTAACGGCTGTACCTATCTTTTACTTTTCTTCTACAGTTTTGTGAATATATCTTTAAATTAAAAATATTTAAATACATTTATGTTTTTTTTAACAATTTAGTTTTGAGTGTTTTCTGTCACATATTTGCCTCATTTATTATACAGGTACAGTGGGGACCCATTTTCTGACGTCAGAAGTGGTGACGTCATGTGTTGCTTGCTCTCTGTGGTCACAGATTTTGGTGTAACATCTGGATACAGTTATTAATGTGACAAAGAAAGCCCCTATTTACCCCACATCCCACCCACTTTCTGTGCATTGTGCATGTACACTGCTGCCTTCAAGTACTACTACTAGTAGTAGTAGTAGCACACAGTAGTAGACTATACATAGATGCTTAGTTATAGTTTTCTTGGAGCTCCAAATCAAAGTGCTACCTGGGCTCGGTTTGTGTCTTAGTGATATTCACCATGTAAGCACAAAATCCCTAAATCTTAGCTTTCATTGTAAATATGTATTTTTTTGCTTTCACTGTAGGGAGTGGCACCACTTTCTGGTGGTCAACATGAAAGGAAATGATGTGTCCTCTGGCCGCGTGATGTCGGACTACGTGGGCTCTGGTCCTCCCGAGGGCACAGGTAAGAGATTGTTTGACCGACGCATGATTGGATGGATTTGTGTCCATGTTTTGCAAAATTTCACATATTTGGGGTGAAGTTCAAGACACAATGTTCCTCTCTACACAGCGAGTAAAGTGCATATAATCCTGGATCTGCAGGTTGTCAGAAAGACTTAAATAATGACTTACAAACCGGGCCTAAGGCTTTCTTTTTCTTATTTATTTTGATGGAACTGATCTGTTTGTGAGAATACACATACGTTATGTCAAGATTAAATAAAACTGTCCACATGGCTGTTGTTAAACATGTTAGATACTGTATGTAACTACCGGTTTGGAGGTATTGCCACAGTTAATCTTAAACAGTATCTGTAGCCTGGCATCAATAATTTACAGTTTTAAGAGGTTGTTTTGTTTTAAAAACCTCCGTCTTTGTCCCCCTCAGGTCTCCACAGGTACGTGTGGCTGGTGTACGAGCAGCCAGGCAGCCTGTCCTGCACTGAGACCGTCCTCACCAACCGGTCCGGAGACAGCCGCGGCAAGTTCAAGATCCAGAGCTTCAGGCAGAAATACAACCTGGGAGCCCCGGTGGCGGGAACCTGCTACCAGGCCGAGTGGGACGACTACGTCCCCAAACTGTACGAGCAGCTGGCTGGAAAATAAATGAAAAAAAATACTTTAATCAAGCAAGTTCAGCAGTAGGAATTCCCACTGATCGAGGCTGATTGTCTGTAGGAAGTTCCCGTTCTTGCAAGAAGCAAAAAAAAACCAACAGTAACAAAGCATTTTTTTGTGAGTGTGCCAATGAATATAGTATTTCTTTCCCCACTGTTGCCTACAGAAATAACTGCTCCTCTCAGTGATGTCACCTGCACTCATCTGCAATAAATCTGTTCAACACTGAAATAGTTGCGTTATCTTTTTAAATGTTTTCTGATCCTGTGGTGGCTGATAAATGCTTAGAGACCTACTTGCCTCCATAGCCTCCATAACATGTTATATTAACCATATTATAAAGTATCATGATGATAAATTACCATAAATGTGAGGAGAAATTTGTTCCATTGATATCTAAATAATTAGAAACAGGAGCATTGAATTTTTAGAGGTGGGTTACATTTGGCACCTCAGTTGCAGAAGGAGCAGTTTGCAGAAAGTACGACATTTACTGTTAAAGGTGTCAGCAGGTACAATATACCTACATTTTGACTGGAGGAACTAGAGTCTAAATTTAGTTCCTGGTCCCCAAAATGTCCCTAATCCAGGGGTATTAGTTTTGATCACCCAGCAACTCGTTGCAGTGGTCCAACAAAAGCCTAGAGGTGACACGAAACTTTGCTTTATTTGCAACAGTTTTATTAAATAGTTTTTTAAAATTAAATTACTATAGATTGTCATATTATATCTGATCCTTTACAGGAATTATTTGGTTGGACAGTTAATAGTAAGAGCACTGCAGTCAGGAGTAAGGAGTTGCCATGATCTTTGCTCAGCTTTATCTAACGTACTTTAGTGACCTTTGTCCTCATTAACAACTATTAAAGTTAAATTTTTGTACTGTAATCTCTGTTTGCCTACTATACAGTAGCTCCAGCTGGATTTCATGCTCAAAAAGCTTTGTTGTCAGGTAGAATATTTAAAACCAGTTGGCCACTTCTGCACAGTAAAAGTGATGAAGTGTTGAATATTTGACCAACAATGTTTTCAGCTCAAAGGTCAGAGATCGGAGCCCTTCAGCAGCTATGTGCGCTGTCAAAATGTTCTGAAGTAAAACATCAAAATCAATGCTTAAAGGTCTTATTGATAACATTACATTTTGGCGGGTCCAAAATGAATGTTTTGTTTATATATGTGGAAGATATCTGACGTTTGGTTCCCACTTCTAACAAGGCTTGTGAGCCAATAGTAAAATGACGTTGGCATCACGTGGTATCTCTGAGTCGTCAGAGATTGACAGTAAGTGCCTGGCAACGACTTGTTGTGAAGTAAATAAAATGGAACAGGGGAGTGAGAATGCGACATCTAGTGGCTGAACGTTATCAACAGCACCTTTAAACTACTCTATTATCTCCTGATTTGTTAATCGTATCTGATTTTTTGCTGTTGTACACCGTGAATATGATGATATGAAGAATTCATATTGAACATATTTAACAACACATCCTTAGTTTGTGTGATGAGCACTTTATTTACAAATATAATTAAAAGCTCTGACAGATTCATGCTTTCTTTTTAACCTGGAAAAAAAAATTAAAGTGCATGCAATAATAAAGCATCATACTGGTCTGGTTTATAAGAAAATACACAGCTTGGGAGTTGTGTAAAGCAAAAAAAAATTAAAAAAAAATCTGATGAAAATCCCGTCGATACATGACTGAACGTCAAATACTATCTGAGGAGGGGGGAGGGGAAAAAAGCGCCTTTTAAAAATTCTTTTTTGATTTGAGTGACAGTTAAAATACAATACGAAAATAAGTAAAAGCTCTCCATAAATCCTTCTATACACAAAGTACAAGTCTCCCTCCCCTCCCGCCCCCCATGAATGAAGCCCTTTGTGCTAGCTGGGAGTTGGAGTTCACATGTATTATTATTCACATTGGCTGCCAGTGCAGAGAAATCAGTACGATACACATGTTGAGTACCATGAATCACCGTCCCCTCAGTAATCAAACTCACCCGTCACATTTATTAGAAGCCTACCAGTATGTACATGATATTTGTGTCTCAAAGTATCAAATTATTCAAATTTGTCATAAAAATGTCCTGATGAATAAATACCAAAAAGTGTTGAAAGACGCATCGCAGACTAACGCCTTGCAGCTGTTTGATTTATCGCTTCGTGAGATTTTTTTTGCACCGTTTTGAGACAAAAAATAAAAATTAATCACCTCTAAAAATGCATGGTTTGTGGAGCGATGTCGCTCATCCAACTGCCCTCATTTTTCTCTCCCTCCTTCTCTCGTCTTCCAACTTTTAAGTCACAACAAAAGTGTCATCATTGCACAAGAAACACTGTGACTATGTTATCATTATTCTTACAAAAACATGACAACTACAGGAAGTTATCCAGCATATTTTTTTGTCATCTTGTGACACCATGAGAGGCAAAGGAGGGGGAGGAAGGTTAGGTGGGTTTTGGGGTTTGTTTTTTGGGAGAGGGGGGCACTAAAACCTGCCATCGACTCTGTCTGACCGGCCCAGAAAACACACTGGAGCTGATTCTGGTTTTTGTTTTTTTGCGTCTGTGTGTGTTTGAGTGAGGGCGTCAGCAGCAGTGATCACCTGCACTGTCAGGTAAAAGGAGAGGAGGGGTGTACTGAGGCAGATGGACGCCCAGGGGGACTACGAGAGACGGCGATGGCAGCAGCGGCGACAGCAGCCCCTCATCTGTAGTCGTCCTTGGGGAGGTCCACGGTGCCCAGGTTGCCGAAGCCCAGCCGCATGCTCTCCATGTCGAAGCTGTCGGTCTCGCGCTCCTGGCGCTCCAGCAGGTTCTTGATACGGTCGGTTCGCTCCTTCTGAATGGAAACCAGCTCCTCCTCGATCTGCAGGAAACACAGAGGATACACAGGGTTAATATATTCTAGTACACTTTATAATTAGGATATTTTTTTTATTTCAGTTTATTTGGAATTACCATAATGGATTTTGGTTATATTTTATAAATTTTTTTTGGTTTTCTTCAAGTTTGAAACTTTTTAAAAATATATTTTTAAAGGTACATTAAAGGTGCAGTGTGTAGAATTTGGCGGCATCTTGTGGCGAAGTTGCAGATTGCAACCAACTGAAACTTCTCCCGTGTGCCAAGCGTGTAGGAGAACTAAACTGTAGAAACAAGGCGGCCAGCTCCGTGAACAGGACCCGCTCCCTATGTAGATATAAACGGCTCATTCTAAGGTAACGAAAACATGATACTTATTTCAGGGGATTATACACTAAAGGAAACATACTTATTAATATTATATTCCATTTCTGCCAAAAGATCCCCCTAAAAGCTACACACCGTTCTGTACTCAGATAAAAAGTGTAACAGCTTTGGGGTATCCTCTGTCCAATATTCATTCTCTCTTTACCCTGCACTTAAAAGCAAACACATAATGTATGTAATATAAACTCTTTTATAACATCTTAAAATATACAGTCAAAATGCCATAGCAATGTGATAGATATCGCTTTTTAAAGATTATAATGTTCATTTGTGCAAAAATGTACTGTCAAAACAATGCCTGTGCAACTTATCACAATATTCCTCCTCACAGTTCCAACAGCAGGCAGTATGAGTTGTGATCACAGGAAAAGCACAGGTGGAACTAATCAGATTAATTTAGGCTCTGTTCCATGAGCAGTAAATGTCCCAGTACGACATGTCAGTGAGCCAACAGGCACAACACCACCAGGGGCCTGGAACTGGCACACATGGATGAAATGCAGTCATCATCAATGGTATTAATTACACCCGTGTTTGACAAGTCAAATCATCTGCTGCAGGTGTACACTTCTACACAGGACGTGGTAACAAACTGGTGAAAGATCAAAAACACAGCAGCTGCAATATAAACTGTTAGCTATGTCTCCTTTAGGTGTTGACAGTGTGTGTTGTGCCAGTCTTTGTTTCTCTGGCCAAATACTTCTACTAAAATATGAATGTTAGAAGTTTAAGTTGTCCTGTCCAAGCAGGTGCAACAGAGAAATGAGGGAGATGACAATTAAGTTTCGTCTGTACACGCCTACACAGTCCTGACGGAGAGATCTAATCCAGGAGTACAACCTCCTGGTCTGAAAAGTGAAGCCAATGCTGAAGTGCCTTACATTTGCATTCCTTCTAATAGCCAGCAGGGGGCGACTCCTCTGGTTGCTAAAAGAAGTCTGATTGTATAGAAGTCTATGAGAAAATGACTCTACTTCTCACTTGATTTATTACCTCAGCAAACATTGTAAACATGAGTTTATGATCTCAATCGCTAGTTTCAAGTCTTCTTCAATACAGCATGATGTTCATTTAGTAAATTATGGTCCCATTTAGAGTCAAATAGACCATAAAGCAGGGGATACTTTAGGGCGTGGCTACCTTGTGATTGACAGGTCGCTACCGCGGCGTTGTCCAGTCTGGGAGTTGTCCGTGTTTTCGTCTTACAACTTTAACCCTTTCACGGTGTGTTTTCACTTCATGAAAGTTAATTATAACCAATTTGGTCGCCTAAAAATTTCATATTCAGCGTTCGGTGTACTTAGCTCCACCCTCTCGCGTCACTACAAAAAATGGCAACGGCCAAAATGCTGAACTTGAGCCTTCAAAACGGCAGTCCACAATGTCACGGTGACTGCGTCCACTTCTTATATAGTCCATGGTCTAATCGAGCAAAATGAGTAATAACACAGTTTGCTGTGAATCATGGGAGTGTAGGGACTTTTTAAAAGCCAGAGGCAGACACAAATAAGAGAAAAGCCTGACAGTGTAATGCAGTTCAATACGCACAGTACAAAACCTCAAAACGTACAATAGAGTTAAACCAACACTTGTGACACAGTCATCCTTTATAAATGCTGTATTTATTGCAGGACCATTGTGTTGGTTTTCATGATACTGCAGAGTTGTTCATGATGTTTTTGTCAACCTCCTGCAGTTATTTTATATTGTCGATGCGGCATACTATGATATGTGTGCAGACTTTCATGTGCCTTGTTTTATACTGCGAATGTGCCGGTGTGTTAAGTTGTATTATGGCAGGAGTTGTGTCTGCTGGATCTTTTCAGCCGAGCACCCACATTGACTCAGCACACACATCCACAGGTGCAGACAAAACACTGCATGGCGCAATACGGCAATCTGGCCAACTACTGAGCATGCACGGAAAACTCCAGACTCTGACCATGAACAGAACCGGAGGACAATAGTGCTTCTAAAAACCATGACATCATCCCAGTCCCAGAGTGCAGATCCGGAGGCGGCCAGAAGATGGCGACAGACCACCACGGTGGTCCACTGGACCCAGCAGAACTGGATCTGGGCTGCATTTCAAACTGTCTCTTCCTTTGTTGTCGGAATGCTGTCTACTAGACTGTAGCGATGACGTCGGTCACTTTGGAAGGAGGCGTACTCGGCCGCTCTAATCTTATCACATGTCATTGGTATACATGGCAGCTTGTCTGAATAGTCACATTAAAGATGCGTGTCAATCAGGAGTGTCATGCGACCACATTTGGGGACACAGATTGATAAAACTGGGTCAAATTTATGTTAAGAAATGTAGAATTATAACAAAGTATGAAAGGTAGTTGCCAGCTTGCAACGCAGCTGCAAATGTCATAATTAATACTACTTCATAATTACAAAATAAAAGCATTAAAATGTCATGTTTAGGCATATCTAAAGGGGCATGTATACAAGCAATTTAGACTGGACAAAAAGCTAAAATAACAAGCTTAACCGTATTAATTGTGTCTTATTATAAACAGAGGACTACGAAAACGTCGTAATGAGAACCATACTGTCGTCTAGAGATTTCACCACCATTAGGAGTGTGTGGGAGAGAAATGGTTGTCTGCTCCCTGCAGGAAGGCATGCCACTGTCATCACCACCTGTGGTGAGGGAAATCTGTGTGTGAACTCATGAATGTCTGTTTGGGTCGCCTTTCATGCCCGCACTTTCTGCCTGCTGAGGTGGATGCAAATGTATATCCGGATCTGTTCGCTTCGAGGCGTTGGACTGTTTGTATTTCAACTTATTAATGCCCGTTTGTGTTTGTCTACACACCTGCATGCTTCACATCTTTAAAAGGTGTCTTTACTTGCTGTATGTGATGTACTGAAAGTCCTGTTGGAGCAGGAAGTTGGAGGGCAGAATACAACTAAAGATTATTCTAAACTGTAAACAATGCTGTTTATGTTTTGAGTTTGTGTTTATGTCTTCTTGTGCAGGACGGGGTCACTAATCTATGACCCTAACGGTTAAGGGTTGTCTTAACACACCTAAAGGCAAAAATATTTCTAGGTGTTTTAAAATGACAACACTCAAAGCTGCGGCAAAAAGCCTGCTGTCATAGAGAGGGAGGAGACAACGATGAATCGTACGAATAGGGATGACGGCACACACTTTCCAACAGTCTCTTCTTAAAGACAGTCATGCTGTTGCATTTGGTTATATTCACAAATACTTGAGAGCTTACTTTCTCTCTGCACACCTGGCCAGTTTCTGGGTGAGGTTGGTGTGCTTGGCAGGTCGTTGGTTTCAGAAAGCTGTTCGATAATCTGACAAGCACTCTGTTTGAAGCCTACGAGGACTTTGATTGCATGCAGACCAGTAAGAAATGCAGCCTCGAATTTACTCAACCATATCATATATTTTTTTAAATGCTAAATATTCAAATATACAACATCTTAAAACAAACTATTACCTATTGGCCTTAAACTGTGTCTATCCTAACTTTATGTCTCTATTTCTTTTCTTTTGAAGCCTTTAGGTTGCTTCCTGTCTCTCTCTGTAACAGTTGTCTTGTAAATTGTCCAGAATATGTGATTTTTACTTTTACATTTTTCCTTTGTCCTTTCTTTTGTTCAGTTTTTGCTCGCGATAACGCAAATTTGTTTTAACGCCACTAATTTCTTTAACGCATTAACAGAACTCGCTATTTTTAGGTTGTTGTTGTGTAGGTTGCTCAGCTTTAAAGCTAGAGTGAAGATACTGATATCATATGAAACTAGAAAAACCCAAGGAGGATAAATAACGCTCCAAACTTACGCTAAATTTTGGCGAGGAAAGACGGTCATGGCCATTTTCAAAGGGGTCTCTTGACTTCTGACCTCCAGATATGTGAATGAAAATGGGTTCTTTGGGTACCCACGAGTCTCCCCTTTACAGACATGCCCACTTTCTGATAATCACATGCAGTTTGGGGCAAGTCATAGTCAAGTCAGCACACTGACGCACTGACAGCTGTTGTTGCCTGTTGGGCTTGTGTTTGCCATGTTATGATTTGAGCATATTTCTTATGCTAAATGCAGTACCTGTGAGGGTTTCTGGACAATTTTTGTCATTGTTTTGTGTTGTTAATTGATTTCCAATAATAAATATATACATACTTTTACATAAAGCAAGCATATTTGCCCACTCCCACGTTGATATGTGTATTAAATACTTGACAAATCTCCCTTTAAGGTATATTTTTGATGTGTGATTAATTTGCGATTAATCGTGATTAACTATTGAAAATCATGCGATTAATCGCGATTCAATATTTTAACTGATTGACAGCCCTAGTTTAAAGTAAAAGAGAAGAATATACGTTGTTTTTACACCTGAGAGGGAATAGATTCTCTTCTTTGTATTTTTTAAAATCATGTAGCCATGTCAATAAAGGCTTTTAATTATTTGTTTTACTTTTAATAAGGAGTGTGCCTTGAATAATTTGGGGAATTCATCCCTTCTCCTGTGGACAGTGAGAAACACTTCCTCTATTGTGTTTCATTTGAGTTGTCTGTATTAATCACCTGCAGAAAAAATATACAATGGCTCCTTTAAAATGACGAGTGTTTCATTCACCACACCTTTTGTTCCAGGTGAGCCCGGCGCAGCGACACCCTCTGCTCCAGCTTCTGCTGCTCGCGCTCGTGCTGCGCCTCGGTCTGCATCTTGATCTTGCTCTGGTAGGCATTGAGCAGCTCCATCTCCTGCTGCAGCTGCTGCCTCAGGGCCTGGCACTCGGCTTCCTGGGCCTCGTCCAGACGCAGCTGACACAGCCGACCATGGACCGCGACAGGGGAGAGGGAGGTACAAAGAGACAGAGAGAGAGAGAGGAATGGGTGGATTGAGGGGGAGGGTTGGGGTACATTCATAGGACACCCAGAAAGAGAGAGAGAGGAGAGAGAGGGAACAGAGACAGAAAGGACAGAGAAGAGGAGAGGCGGAGACGAAGGGATGGAGGAAAATGAAAGGGCAACAGGGACAGACAGGGCATGGAAAGGGGGGGAAGGAGGAAGGGTTTGAGATGTCATTAAGACATGAAGAGAGATTGTAAATGAAGGTGAGATAGAAAGAAGAAGAGAAGACACAAGACAATGACAAGATATGAGGACAAACAAGGAGGAGAAAAATGTAAAATCATGAGCAACAGGTGGAGAGAAATGCCTCATAATCTCCTTCTAAGGTCTAAATGTCTTTAAATATTTCCTCCTGCATTTATAAGATCAACAAATTATTGTCTCGAAATAAACCGATGACGTGAACGTGTCTCCACTCACCGCCTGCGAGGCCATCATCTCGTTGATGCTCTGCTCATATTGCTCAGCCAGGATGGCCAGCTTGCGCGTCTGCTCATCCTTCAGGGCCTTGAGCACCGTCTTGTGATCGGCCTTGGGCGTAACTTCCATCTGGTGGTGGCGCAGGGCCTTGTACTGCTTGGTCTGCACCTTACATGTGTCCTGGAACTGCTTCTTGATCTGCAGCTCCAGAGCCTGGAGGAGGGGATGGATACAGACAGGAAAATAGTGAGAAGAGGACGTAGACAGTTGCATTTAAAGAGTTTGTTGTTGTTAACTTTGTCTTTAGTCATGCCTTAACAACTCTGCTGCTGAAGGTTAAAGGTTTAAAAAATCATGGGGTAGAATTCTGGTATCTGTTATATTCAAAATTAAACTGAAATGACATTCAGAGATGACACATTTTATATGTTATTTCACCATTTTTCCAGATTAATTTGTTACATCCACGTTGCATCACTGTTTTAACAAAATCTTTCCAAAACATAAAAGGCGTTGCTCATGGCTTGCGCCATCTTAGAGGTGGATCCAATTTGTGTTTTCAAAGACACAAAAAAATCCAAAAATTAATCTAGGCATTTCAAACACGCTTTTTTTTGGTTTTCACCATCAGCCGTACATTTCAAGCACCTGTGCCCTCATGACAATAACCACCACATCTTTAATATCCTGGATCAGAAAAATTCATTGTCTGTGTGTCGACTCACTTTGAGGTTCTTGGGCTGCTGCCGGAGCTCCAGCACATGCTTGCGGTGGAGCTCACGCTCGCGCCGGTTGTTGTACTCAATCTGGTTCTCCAGCTCCGTCTGGTGCTGCAGGCGGATCAGGTCCATCCGAAGCTTCTGCAAGATCTTCAACTGCCTGTGCTCCAGCTCCTGCATGGACTCGTCGTGGCGGATCAGCATGGCGTGCTCCATCTCTTTCTGGGTCTTCTTCTTGTTCAGCTCCTAAGGAGGAGAGGGAGGAAAGATGGAGGATGAATGACTTGCAGTAGGTGCTATTGATTAATGCTGTTAATTCAGGATGTGACATTCACATTTTCACATGTAGAAATCAATTTGCCTCTTTGTTTGTTTCAGGATTAGAACATTGGCTGCCATTATCAACAGCTGGATAAATCAATAAATATCTCTCATTCATTTGTTTAAACACATTAAAACTATCATGTAATCGTGACTCAGAGTTTTGTGTATTTTCCCACAGAAAGCTTTTAGACCTTCTAAGAATTCCTCTAGATTTACACAACAGCTTTTCAGATTGTGACATTGTTGCTTCACTCTGTAATAATCTTCTTAAAGTTAATAGGAAACACTTCACAGAGCTAAAGAACAATGGGAGTAATTATTAAGGACACACTAATGAGAAAAATATTTTGGTGTTGTAATCACATTGGGCCTGTTCATAACAACTAATCAACAGGGGCTTTACTTCAATGTTTTTGTGAACTTGAGTTGTACATTTAAACATTTTGTACATTAAATGTCCAACCAAGTCAATTGATCATTTATGCATTTTTAAGGATGTACGTCCACCTCACCTCTCGGATCTGCTCCTGCTCCAAGTCGTGCCTCTTTATCATGACTTTGCGCTTGAAGGCGCGGCAGTTCCTGTCGTAGAAAACTCTCTGCTGGGCCAGGAGGTGGGCCTCCTCCTCGGCCTGGGAATGCTGCATGTTCTCCTTGTGCTTGGACAGACGTTCCTGCTTCTCCTTTTTGGGTGTGCTGTGGTCTTCGTTCATCTCCTGAGGAGGGGTGAGAGGTCAAAGCAGAAGAATTGAGTGTGAGAGGAGCACAAGGCTGTTAAATTGAGCTGTGATTGGTAGGTAAATCTGACATTTTGGGTGGGTAATTTATCCGTTATTGAAGTTTTATTTGTCTTCATGTATAACAGTTTAACTGGTAAAATAAAGACAATGGCTGGTAAGTTTAGGACTATCCATTACAGAGCTGTAACAATTAATCAATTAGTTGTCAACTATTAAATTAATCACTAACTATTTTGCTAATCGATTAATCAAGGAAATAAATGATGGATTAAATCGACAATGAAAATAATTGTTGGTTGCAGCTCTAATCCATTATGGGCAGTGGGTGAGGAACTATCTAGTTTGAGATATTAAAACCAGTGGATAGAAAAGCAAATATAGTGTAAACTAGCAGAAAATGTCCAAACGATGTATTACAAATGCATGTTTTGAATGTGAAAATAAAAAAGCCTCAATAAATACTGCTTGAATAAAGAATATTGTTCACAATATCAAAGTGTTTGTAGTGAGAGCATACGGCCAACTCAAATTGACCTTCTGTCTGGAACTACAGATGACTTTCATAGCCAGAGGAGGGTTGAAAAATAAATTTCTGCCACATCTCTCCCTCCTCAGTACGAGTTCTCTTTCTCTTTCATGGGCTTTAAGGTAATCTACAACTCGAGCTAATGCACTTAACACATGAGCCTGATCCCCGTTCTCTGTGGTGTCTAATTCCGTTATAGCCCCTCAGTTGGTGGGAAATATCTCTCCCTGCCAGCGATGCTTTCTTTTAACTGTGCTGACCTAATTTTGGTCACTTATCTTGTAACTGAAAACACAGTGTATCACACTCCCAGCCCACAGGAGGATTCTCTGGACTCTGTTTGAAGGTTGTGGAGGCACAGTAACGCTGCGCTGTGCGTATGGATTTGTCAGTTTCCTTGTTTGTGTGAATATACATGTGTAGGTACACAGCGAGTAGGCCGAGTGACTCATCACAACTTCCAAGAAGACCACTTTTGGTGGTACTGAATGTGCATGTTTGTGTGGAGGAGGGCTGATTCGACAGTAAACAGCATACAGCACAGGACCGTGTGTCACAAACGAGAGAGGCGTACAAAGGAGCTCGCCTGAGGAGGGAAAAGGAAACAAACAAACGCAGGCACACCTCCTTAATCTTCTCCTTGCAGAGTTTGTACTGCTTCTTTTGATTATCCAGAAAGGTGGTCAGCTCCTTCTTCTGTTGGGCCACGATCTGCTGCTGGAACTTTTTCTCATCCGCCTGCGCCGTCTTCATCTGGGGGATGAAACAGGAGGGAAACAGGAGCAAGGGGCTGTTAACTTAGCATGGAGCCGAATACAGACTTCAGTGAACAAATAAAGACATATACTAACTAGGGGTGTACAATACCACCTAAAATATACAGTATATCGAGTTAAATTATCAGATTGACCTAGTAAAATAGAAATACTATAAAAAATACTATACTCTTTGAAAATAACTAAACTGAAACGATATTGCCTGGATAAAAAAAGCTAATAAAAATAAAATAAAAATGAACATAAATTCATTTCAGTTTTTGTCTTTTTAGCTATTATATATCAATACCGAAAAAAAGGAGACGGCATTAATTTTTGTCAACTCTTATAGATGGCGCTATGCCGCAATTTCTTCACATCGGACACTAATGTAGCTCAAAGATTAAACATTATGGCCAAAATAAAATACAACAAAATAATAAAATAAAAATAAAAATAAAAATAAAATAAAATAAAACAAAATACATGGTTGGAGAACTGAACAGGAATCTGTTCAGTTCTCCAACCATGTATTTTGTATGTATATGTAGCTATATGCTTCTGAGACATTATAGCTGGCCCCAACAAAAACAAACTAAAATGTAATATATAAAAACGGAAAGTAAACCTTTCTGAAAAGCTGAAAATAAACTAAAAATTTGCAAACACACTCTGAAAACTAACTAAAACTAAACTAATATAAAATAAAATAAAAACAAATTCAAAATTCAAAACTATTATAACCCTTGTTCACGTAAACTGTAACAGGCATTTTTAACAACATTTTATCAACAAAAAGGACATCTGTTAATCAAGAAAATTATCTACAGATTAATGACAATGAAAATAATTGGAATTTGCAGCTCTGAATCTCATGTTGGCTAAGTTTTTATATGCTTGTCATGTATATTTTAATGTAGTACGACCAGTTAAAGACACTGGACTGATTGGTTGGTTGAACTTTTTTATGTTATTGGCTCTTGTAGCTAATGTCAGTTTGTAGACATTTAAAGGAGATTGCAATATGAGCAAATTTAGGTGCTTTGGATAAAAGTATCCAATCCAAAAATGGAAGATGTAATTACTAAAACAACCCATTTTCAGACCATGTTTTCTGCTGTAAGCCAAACTCTAGCAACGTATTAATTTAGCTGAGTGACATGTCACTCACATGTAACATTGTGTGTTTAAGTAGCTGTTCAAGGGGTGCAAGCTGGTCTACATGAACAGATATACTATCTCCCTGGCTGGTCTGCCACGCTGCGTGCTAATCACGGAGATATGCAGCTTGTTTTTCAGAGCGTGACATTCTGTGACCCACTTCTGGCCTTGTGTTTCATCTTATGTATCATTGGGTGGCAGCAGTGCGTTAAGTCGTACCAAAACTTTCCGTGGCATTCAATGTAAGACTAATGCTGGAGCTTCGTGGTTCAAAATGATCAACAAACTTTCCTCCAGCAGCTATAGCATCATTATAACTTCAACATCATGCCCTCCCGTCTTTCCAAAGCAGACCTTATCGCCCAGCCAACTGTTGCATGGTACATGTAGGCCGCTGGGATCACCTGTGAAATAACTTAGGGGTTACTGCACTCATGTATCCACTCATGTCCTATAACCTCATAAATCCCACCTCCTTCTCAGAATGCACGGCGTGGCGCTTGGCCAGCTTCTCCAGCTCGATGTAGGCGTTGTTGGCCTGCGTCTCCACCTCCTTCTGCAGCTTGAGCCGGTGCTCGTCCATCTCGGCCTTCAGCTTGTTCTCCAGGGCGATCAGCTGCTTCTGGTGTTGCCGCCGCATGCGCTTGTAGCCCGACATCTGCTCCCGCAGCTCGCTCTCCTGCTCATGCTCGTGGATCTGCTTGGTCACCTGTGGAGAAAGAGAGAAGTTAGGAGATGGAGAGCACTGGGATATCTGATTTTTGATCAGACAGAAAACCAAATTATTTAACAAATATGCAACAGTTTATTAAAATATAGGGTGCTTCCAAACAGCAACGCTTGACATGTCACCTGTCCTTTGTAAATATCAATTTATCCGAGTTATCTTTTCCAAGAAGAACTGAAACAGAATTCATTCAATACTGTAAAGCATCACAGTTCAGCTGCCACTGTAACACTTGTCAGTTTTACAGAGGCAAGAAACAAGCTTCAACCACTGATAGGTAACTACGACCTTAAAAATAAGAAATACTTTGAAATCCCTTCAGATGATCTAGAGCCCAACAAAAGCTCTTTCATCTGACCATCGCACACACAGTCACTGCACCGATCAGGCAACCATAAATTATCGAAAATGTGTT
This sequence comes from Sebastes fasciatus, assembly GCF_043250625.1. Lineage (NCBI taxonomy): Eukaryota > Metazoa > Chordata > Actinopteri > Perciformes > Sebastidae > Sebastes > Sebastes fasciatus. The sequence goes on along the minus strand of NC_133800.1, from coordinate 27,825,897 downwards.
TAAATCAGATGAAGCAAGAAAAGAAGTTTACAACAATTTTAACATTTACATACTATATTTAATCTAAGACAAGGACCACACTGGCAGGTTTTAACAGCAATATCACCCATCATTTTTTAGCAAAACCTGACAACACCGGACACACCAACCTGAGGACAGAAAGGGTTCTCCACATCTAGGTAGTACTCGCTCCGCATCTTCTCATAACTTCCACCTGAACTCCTCAGGCCAAACATGATGGCGACTTTAGCCAAGTGCACCAGCATCCAGGAACCTTGTGCAGCATCCTATGCCCGATAGAACCCTGCCTGCGCTCCGATGCCACCCTGAGACCCAACCTTACTGGACGACGACCCCCCACTTCCCCTCCCTTCTCCTTGGTTCGTGCCCTGGGCACGCAGCGGCCAAGGCAGGCGTGTGAACTGTGAATGAGGCAGGCCGACCGCGCGGGCCAACAAGAGCACAGAGCGGCTCTTTAGTTGGGCTAACGCTAAGCGGCGGACAGCAGGTGGGTCACATGAATACCTCATTGAGAAAGAGTGAGAGAAGTTGGAGAGGGGGGGTTAGAGACGAGCAGGCAGAGAGCTGAGGGGAGGGGTTGGGGGGGTGGTTGCAAAGGAGAGACAGCAGATGGAGAGTGACTGGGAGAGAGTTAGAGGAAAAAATGGAAATAATGAGAAGTAAAATAAGAGCAGCTAGAGGAGAAAATGTTATGGGGTGGGGGGGTTGGTGTGGAAATAGGTGGAGGTTTAGCTCCCCCCACTCCTTAATCTGAGCTGAATCAATACCCCACTGTAACAGCAGCTCCCAATCCTAGTCACTTGCTTAGCTGCCACCCTGCATGCCGCCACAAAGGACCAAGTCACGTCATGTGACGGCCTCTTTCACACAAGGCTCAGGGAGGGAAAGGAGATCATATTCAGAGAGAGGAGGAGGGGATCGGGGGGGCATGCAGGCTAAAGGTGAATGTTCCAATGAGATCAGTGGGAATTAAGCAGCTGAACTTAGTTATTTTGCTAATGTGGCAGTTCTTGTTGAATAGAGGAATTGCTGTGATGGTGGTTGTTGATGTGACTGATCGGTGTAATAACAAATAAGTGGGGCGAGCACGCACAAATTGTCTTCTTGTCTACAATAGACCACTTAGACTCTAGTGCTGTGTATTGGCAAGAATCTGGCTATACGATACGATACGTATCATTATACAGGGGTAACGATTCAGTATATTGCGATATATTGAGATGCTGTAAACCAGGCTATATTTTGATTGTGATTTTTTTAATTCTATTTTAGGAAAACTGTCATAAAGAACTAAGCAGAAATACATCATTTTAGAATAGGCAAAAACAAAAAATGTATACCCCTAACTGCATGTGATTAACATAAAGTGGGCATGTATGTGAAGGGGAGGCTTGTGGGTACATTTCATTCACATATCTTGAGGTCAGAGGTCAAGGGACCCCTTTGAAAATGGCCCAATGCCAGTTTTTCCTCGCCAAAATTTTGTGTAACTTTGGAGCATTATTTAGCCTCCTTCACAACAAGCTAGTATGAAATGGTTGGTACTAACGGATTCCTTATGTTTTCTAGTTTCATATGATGCCAGTATCTACCGCCTCGCTATCAACTCCAAAATATTGAATAGCGCTTGGGTCCGACGGCGGGCCATCAGATTTTTAAGAGGTTAATAAAAAATCAATACAGTGTTTTGGAGAATCGACAGTACAGTATCGCACAACATAACACCTCCTCCTAACATACAGCGAGTGAGCGAACTCTCGCCAATGAAGTGGAAATTTTTTTCCAGATATACTGCGAGCAATGTCAGTCTCTATTACATAGAGAGCATGATATTGATTAACTGTCAGCGTTGATTTTTACCAGTGAAAATAGGCTGGAGGTGTGCGAAACTTTGCATAAACAGAGCCAGGGCAAAAACTGAAACAATATGATACTCATGTGTATCAACATTTTCTTACACCCATATTAGACACACGTGTGTGTCACGTACTTATAAAGAGCTTTGATAAATGTAAATATAAAGGGAATGAGTAGTTTGTCTATGATTTGAGTAAGAACCCTTTAATAGAGCAAGTCAAGGCTGTTTTCCTGACAGAATTCAGCGCTGCAAAGAAGACATTCAATTTGCTGAAAATGGACGATGCTCTGCAGAACATAAAATAAAATAATTTCAACTAATTTAATTAACTGACATTAAAATATTTTCAATGATACAAGAGAGCAGCTCTTTTATACATCTCATATTTTATTGGAGAGTAGAAGACTTGCAAGACTGTTCTTCCTTATTACATTAAAAGGGTCTTTGTCGGGTACGAGAGAGAAGAAGAAGACATGGTTGTACTTTGAATGTTGCTACAGATGTATAGTGACATATGGTGAAGTCATTTGGCTAAAAAGGGGAAGCAAAAAAGCCTCTACAGACCTTCTTTATTGTCCTGTTTTTCTGTAGATGCACAAATGTGGGGGGCTCTGTATTCTCATGTCTGTTTGGGCCTCAAAAGCAAAGGAAGTGCATCTGGTTTAAACACAACCTCTGACATTTACATAAGAAACAAGTCTTTTAATTATTTTCTGCTACATAAAAACACAGCAGATACCAATAAAGCATATTGCTGCTCTGTTGTTGACGTGCTGTTTTTTTACAACCTGCAACCGAGAGCTGAGGATGAGTCAAGCGGGAGATGAGGTGAAATATCTTACAACGATGTCGTCTCTCACGCAGCCTAACAGTTACTTCATCTGACCTATAATAACCCCCTCCGTCTCACTCGCTAGTTATTTCTCACATTGTTCTACTTCTCGCTTTACATCCATCTCTTTCTGCCGTTTCCCTCCCTCCTCATCCTTTTCCCTTTCCTTACATCTCCCTTGATGATTTTTCATCCTGCTCTCCAGTTTATTTTCCTCTTTTCTTGTCATTGCCACATCATCTTCTTCAGTTTAATCCCTTCCTTTTCTCTCGTTCTTCTCTCTCCATGTTTTCCCACCTCTACGCTTCATGTCACCTCTGCCTCTCTCTCCTTGTACTTCTTTGACAGTCCAGATTTCAATCTGCACTGCTCTTTTGTCTCACCTCTTGTTTGTTTATCTGTCCTTCTCAACCCCCTGATATCTGACGTCTGTGTCCTGTCCTCCACCACGTCTTTACCTCACCCAGCCACCTCAATTCATTCACTCTTTAATCTCTCCATCACTATGATTTCCTCCTTTGTCTTTTTTCGAAGTATGAGCACATTTCATACCCACTCAAGAATTTGCATACTTGTTTTTGAGGATGCAACTTATTACTGGTGGTATTTATTTCTCTCTTTTCCTGTTCTCCATCTCCCTCTCTCTCCCTTCTCTGGCGATCCATCACCCGTCACCATCTGGACCCCCCGTTCTCCTCTCTCCCTCTCTCTCTCTTTGTCTACCTGCTGATTCCAGTCTCAGCGAGTCGAGGCCAATCTGAGGACGTCTGCACTCGGCAAAAAGAGATGATGTCATCCCTCTTTCAGCGCCGGCGGGCAGGACCGGCGCTATCACACGACACAGATACTGTGGTTTACTCGTAGCCGCCTCTTTTCAAGACAGGCAGCCTCGGTTACACAGAGCTGCCGACACAGTGTGTGCCACCTCAGCTGCTTACATCTCTGAGGTATTTTAGTTTGAATTTAATCCACAAAGTTAGAACTCTGTAGTGTGCCGACTATATTTCTGTGATGTTAAAGTGATTCTAAGTATAATTAATGAGTTGGGGAGAAGGAAGGATTGCTTTCTTTTTAAGTTAAATGTATGTGAGGAGAGGACATTGGATACAATTACCTGTCTTTTGTGCATAAGAACAAATTTCCTTAACTTTAAGGTTACATATCCGGTAACCCCTGTTCTCGGATAACACAAGGGTGACATCTCACCAGAAGACACTTCTTGTGTAAAGCGAGGAAGAGCTGGACTTTTTGTCACCATACTCCGTCAGCGGAAGAACGAAATCTGTCTCCCGAGCTAGCACCAGGTTTGCCATTTCTCATTTTAAGGACGCTTGCTGTAGCTAGCTTGAGAAAGGCAGACAGGAAAGTTTGGCACAGCTATATGGACTTAGCTAGTAGCTAGCTCGTGTCACCTGGCTTGGTGGCAGTTAGATAATCCCAAATATACTCAATACTCAATCAGTACATTCTGCATACTGCCTACTAAATTAACGATTAAGTATGATATTACCAGCAGACTGTTCACACTGAAGTGTACTCAAGCAAGACGTATCAAATGACTGACGGTCGGTCTCACCCCGCCAGCGTGACGGGGGGTCGCAAGGAGACATTGCTTTGTTTTAAGGTGTTACAAGTCAACAACTTTGGGAACCACTGAGGACTTCTGAGGACAATGGTGAGAGTGTTCCCGAGAGTGAGACACATGTTTAAAAGGGAGCTGACATAATGCTATCCATGTTTAGTTAGGTGTCCTCGGAAGGAAAAGTCCATTAGTGTAGGAATGCAATCATCAATAGGTGCATTAGGAAGGATTATTTTTATTCATTGTCTCATTTGCGAATTTTATAGCTTCTGTTTTTTGAGGACCAACTTCACTGTGGCATGTTTTTATTTCAAACCTTCACTGGAGTTGCAGCTGGACTGAATCTTACAGCTCCTATGGATGATGACCGTGAATTTAAGAGTAACAAAAGAGTCATTTTCAGTAGTGTGCAGGAATACAGATAACGGCGACCTGTGGTCTTTAAAAAAAACCCACACAGTGCTGGACTATCCGTGGCTCCCGCTCTGATCGAGGACAGTATTAGGACAAAGACACATCTTCTGTGCTCATGTTCTCTCGCGTCTGGTTTAAGACCTGACAGCAGAAGGGACTCACAATTAAAACCACTGGGTCATGGATGGGTAAACACACACACACACGCATAGACACTCACATACGCTTACACACAACAACACAACTACTTACTAGTTACTAGAGCCGGTTTCCATGACAACAGACAGGGAGGGAGAGAGAGAGAGAGAGAGAGAAAGAGAGACATGGAGAAAGAGAGAGAGAGAGAGAAAGAAAGAGAGAAATCCACCCCCTTTAACCCAGAATGTAGAGTCACATCTGAGAATGATGTATTATCAAGTGCAGGAGAAGAATAAATAAAGGAGAGGGCGGAGGGAGGGGAGTGGTAAATGTGAAGCGTAGTACAAGAGGAGAAAACAAAAGGAGTGAGGTGAATGAGAGGGAAGACGGCCGAGAAATATAGACAAAGAGCAAGGAAGAGGTAAAAACCAGAAGATGGGCAGACGGGAAGAGAAATAGACTAAATATCAATAGGTGGATCCACAAAGGAAAGACAGGTCTAGGCGTTTTAAAACATCAGTTTGTTCCAGCATGGACCCACATCACATTTCTTCAGCGTGGAGACATTACATCACATCCAGACTCGACCGCCACATTCGCAGACAGGTTTTAACAGAGAGAAACAAAAGTATGCCCCCGTACGCTGCTAAGGTGTAAACACAACACTCTGATAAGGATTTTGGCTTATTGGTATTTAAAGCAACAAAGCTTTCAAGGTGAATGTTGCACAAATGAATGACCCTGAGACAGTGGGCAACCTCCAGGGTCTGAAAAGTTAAGTAAATGCAGAGGAGCCTTAAACCTGCATTCCTTCTAATAGCCAGCAGGGGGCAACTCCTCTGGTTGCAAAAAGAAGTCTGATTGTATATAAGTCTATGAGAAAATGACCCTACTTCTCACTTGATTTATTACCTCAGTAAACATTGTCAACATGAGTTTATGGTCTCAATCGCTAGTTTCAAGTCTTCTTCAATACAGCATGATGTTCATTTAGTAAATTATGGTCCCATTTAGAGTCAAATAGACCATAAAGCAGGGGAAGCTTTAAGACGGGGCTACCTTGTGATTGACAGGTCGCTACCACAGCGGTGTCCGGTCTGGGAGTTGTCCGCGTTTTCATCTTACACCTTTAACACATTCACAGTGTGTTTTCAGTTCATGAAAGTTAATTATAACCTTTTTGGTCGCCTGAAAATCTCTTATTCAGCATTCGGTTGTACTTAGCTCCATCCTCTCGTGTCACTTCTGGTTGCAAAAAACCAACATGGCAACGGCCAAAATGCCGAACTCAAGGCAGTCCACAAACCAATGGGTGACGTCACGGTAACTACGTCCACTTCTTATATACAGTCTATGCCCTGACACTCTTAAAGGTAGGGTTGGTAATCTTCAAAAACATTTATTTGTTATATTTCTTGAAATTTTCTTCACATCCTTACAACAATCAATAAATAAAATGCTCTGACAAAAAAAAAGAAAAGAAAAAAAAATCTGGTATTGGTGGCTGTCGCAGGACTGTAATAAAAATGTCCAATCATTTCATTTGGCCCGAATGTAATGATTGGCCGGGCTACCTGCTTGTCTACCTGCACAGTTTTCCAGAAGCTGCTAGCTTGACATCTGTGAGTACTAATAACAGACATATTTGTTGTTTACGTTCATTATGATAATTGTGGAGGAGTGGCTTTTGAGGGAGGCCTGAAGGGACGGGCTGTCAGCGCTGCCGACTTGGCTTCTCGTTAGATTTAGTGACTTTTGGAGCTAGTGCTGCTAGCTACTTTCATTAGAAAAGAGTTGGCAACACTGGGCTGGGTTTTTCAGTTGGATACTTTTAAAAATCTAGCATACTCTTTCTAGTTTCTCAAGATTACCAAACCTAGCTTTAACAGAGATGAAAAGCATGTTTCTGGATCTCAAAAAGAGAAAGGAGTAGAAAATAGTTTTGCTTAACTTACCAGTGAGGCTGATTTTATGGTGGCAAAGCGTCCCTGGTTCTTGTAGTTTTGGGCCTGGCTGCTCTTGTCGGAGGAGGACGGCCTAAGCCCTTGTCGGGGGTCCCTGTGGATCCCATCGTCCCAGTTGTACTGATGGTCCTGCTAGATGGACAGCAGTGAGAAATGCAAACTGAGCACAAGTCATCCATTAAATCACAGAGTTGTCTTCTTTAAAAAAAAAAAAATACAACAACAACAAATGGCACTGACGTGAACGAGGTGAAAAAATGAAGGTGCACTTCACAGTTTTTAACTCACTAAAAACTGTGCCAGTGTCTGTGACTTTTTAAATAACAAAATTCCCCATTGATTTTAATCGTACGACATTGAAACTTCAAAAGGAATCTTCAGCATTTGCTAAAACTGTGTCAACTCTAACCTTGCAAAACATGATGAAATGCCAAACACTCAACCCCTCCCCTCCATTAAAACTGATTTTCAGGAACCAGGGGACCAAAGAGTTGATTCATGAGAGGAGGGAACTTCATCAGCATCTGAAAACAATATGTGTCACTTGCATTTGTTCTCAGCTCAGCCCCCTGAACTTGAAACAGCACATTGGCTGTCTGTTCATAAAGTGACATCCTTATTCATGCACTGTCAAAACACAAAGAGCAGATGAAGAAAGAGAATGAAAGAGCAGTGACAGCCCTCTCTTCACAGATGTTTAAGTCACATGAGAATGTCAGGCATTGTGGTGACCTGTGTGTACTGAATGTATGTGTGTGTGTGTATGTGTGTGTGTGTGTGTGTGTGTGTGTGTGTGCAGGATGACAGAGCTGTAAGTGGGGAGTGTGTGCTGCTTGTCGACATGTGTACACAGCCTTTGTTCTCGGAGTGTGAACGGTGTTCGCGATGAACTTGAAGCAGTCTGCCAAACAGTGAGGACTGTGTTGATGGTTTCCATGGTTTCAAATGGGCGGTAAAGGGGGGGGAGGGATTACGCATACACTTGAAAATAGTAAGAGAAACCCAGAGGATGTTTGCACGGAGCTATGTTTCCTTTCCATTTTGGAGTGCACAGTTACAGAGGAAGTGATTGTTCTAGTAGCATTGCATGTGATGATTATGCTTGCTGTGTTTTTATGTACTCACTTAGGATGCTTTCACAAGCCATAGTCTGTTTGGTTCGTCTGAATCAGAGAGAAATCGCTACTTTTGGTTCGTTTTCTATTAAGTCTGGTTCAGTTTCACAGTGCACAAATTAAAGCAGAGCAAATAAAAAAAATAATTTGCTGAAGGCCGTGTACGAAGTAGCAAATTTATCTTTTTTCGTCTCGAGAGCTGCCACTCCTATGCAGGGAATCGCAGACTTTGATATATTGCTGTCGAAGTGTTTTCACTTTCACTCGGCACTGATCGACTGTGTGTACGAATCCCTTCTCCTCGAACGACTTTATAAACGTCACTATTTTTGTGGACTTTATTTATCATATTCTGTATGCTCTCTTCGACCAAAATGTCAAGCAAACATCAGACTTCACCACCTCTCGCAAGCGGTCTCGGACCGGTTGTTTTGGTCCGCACCAGAGTACAATTACTGTGTTCACAACTGCCCAAACAAACCGCACCAGGGGTTGATTAAAGCTGACTAAATGTTGGCTTGTGAAAGCGCCCTTAGAAACCTGGGTACATGGCATTTCGACAAAAGTGTTTACTACTGCAAAAGTACTACTTAAATCAAATTAGAGGACAGTTATTGGGGAGGTAAAAAGTTGTTCTTGTCTGTAATCAGGCTTTTGCTCCACCAAGGAGGAATTCATTTTTGCTGGTGCTTATTCGTTTGTCTCTATATATCAGAAGGACATCTCAAAAACCTGAATTGAACTCAATGGAATTTGGTGGACAGATGGGCCTCGCGTGAATGAACAACAGATTGGACTTTTGTGGTGATCCGGATTTGAGATTTCAGCCATTTAGATATTTTTCTTTTTTGTCATGATGAAACACTAATCCTTAAGTATGGGAATCAGATTAACTGGACATGTGGAAACATTGTGGAGTAGGTCAGCTAATTTGAAAAAATTGACTTGGTACAAAACCAAACAAAAACATATTTGTGTTTGGGAGGAAAATAAACACAAAATCAGGATTACAAATTGGTGTGATGCTGATCTTTGGTTGCAATCATAGGTGTTGACATCATGAGTGTTCGGGAACTCGAGCACCTATTGGCAACTTTGAGGGAAATCATACTGTGAGGTGACCATATTGGAAGCATAGCAGAGTTTTAACTGTGAGCTAAACTTGTGTCAATTCCTATATTAAACTCTCTTGGTGTCCTGATAAGTCCCCTTTAGGTTCTGACCACTCAGTGGTTTCATAATGATATAAAAGTGCATCATTTGGCATCTCCATGTAAACCGCTGCCATCTAAACCAACAGTAATTGGCTTTAAGGGTGCTTTCACACTTATCACTGTTTGTTTCGGTTAAAGTTCCGTTCATTTGGGCTGGTGTGAAAGCTGTCAATCGAGCCCTGGGGTGGATAAAGCAACCAAACCGAGACCACTTGAAAAGGGGGTGTTGGTCTGCTTGTCTCTGGTGTGCTTTGTTTGCTATGTGACAGCATACACAGGGTTTCATGATAGCAGATCGGGATTTTAGCATGACCTCAAAAGCTAAACTACTAATATATCCATCTGCTGATCGTGAAATCTGTTCAGGAAGCAATCCTATTGATCTGTATTTAAGGCCATGTATAGAAGCATGTCAATGCAGGTATTTTCCCTGATTAATAGGTCAAAAACTGTTGAAAATGAGTTGCTTGTATCCCATCATTAACTCCATTAAAGAGTGTATGACAGCGATCCCACAGTAATACGTCTCATGCACGTGTCTATGCACTTTGCGATTAATCGCATTAACTTTCACAGCCCTAATATTTTGTTCAGTGTGTAGTGTTTTTGTCTCTGCTGACTGAAGGGCGGTTTGGACAGGATCAGAAAACTAAATGCTCAATTTCAAATGTAGTTTTCAACCAATAACAACTTCCAAGGTGTGGAATTGTCGTGAACGGTGACTCTGTGCTATAAATTTTTTTTTCATCTGTCACTCAGCCCTAAATCCTCACCACCTCACTCCCACCATCCAACACTTCACCCCTGACTTGTACCTTCTTGGTGTGTGGGGAGGACTCCAGGGTGCTGCTGTAGTCCTGGGGGTGCATCATAGTCATGTCGGAGCAGCCGTCCTCCTGCACCTCCTGCATGCTGTTCACGCTGCTGCTCTGGCTGCCCGTGCTGACCGAGGTGCTGGGGATGGAGTGGTTGCTGCCCAGGCTGTTCATCTTACAGCTGGCTGCCTCGCTGTCCTGCAAGTCAACATCCACACACACACACACACATAAATTCATAAACACATGCTTCCACAAATGAACACTCAAGAGTCATGATATTATACACAGATGCAACTATACACACACGTGTCCTTCACCCCCAATATGCACAATCGTATACAGTCACCTCAATACAAGGAACAACTAATGACCTCTAGATTGCATTACAGTCAAAGTCATGCTAAATTAACTATTAACTTCAAATTGCACGGATGTGTAAGTGTGTATTTTTCACCTGTGTCAATTCTAATGTTAATGCACATCTGTATGCCTGAGATGTGTTCAGATTAGAAGGCCACTTGAGTGTGTGTACATGATAGATAAATGGCATCAAGCTGCAAAGCTTTTAGGTGCAGCAGACAATTCAGTTAAGTCTGCAGTAACAGACTATATTAGGATGTTATAATCTGTCTTCCCACTGTCGCTGAAACCAGAAAACGAGGTTTGGGACTGCAGTTTTTTTTCAGTAAAGCCGTCAGCGGCGTCTTGTTGCAGCGAGGTCTGGTGGCTGCTCTGAATTGCGCTGCGTGGTGTAGGATGACACCGCTGTGGCTGCTGGCTGCCCATGCCTGTTCATGCTGCCTCAGGCCAGGTCAACTAAGGGACATTTCATCTCAATGTCAGGCTGCCGGTGGAAGGCTGCAGTTTGTTGTGATGTAAAAGTGCCGGACTGCTTGTGAGCCACCATAAACTGTATTTCTGTGTTCTAACCAAACTTCATCAGTTTATAAGACCACTTTGGACAAAAGTACAGTATCCAGTTCCTCCCTCTTCATCACTTCCGACAAACTATCCTGTCCTCACCCTTTGTGCTGTGAATCTGAGCTCAAAGAGTCCTGCATGTTGACCCAATAAAGTGAAAAACTCCCTCACTGCAGTGAAAGACAGGTGCTAAATTACAATAAGAAATTGATGCAGTAGAGCTGAAAAAGATAAGTCCATTAATTGATGAACTTATCATCCAACAATTTTAATAATGGGTTAATTGTTTTGGTCATTTTTCAAGTGTCAAGTGTAAAAAAATTGTTCCAGCTTCTCAAATGTAAAGATTTGATGATTTTCTCTGTTTAATATCATTATGAACTCAATGTGTTAGTGGTTGAAGATGTCAACTTGTGCTCTTGGAAATTGTGATGGGCATTTGTCAATATTTTCAGATATTTCATAGACCAAACAATTAATCGATGAATCTAGAAAATAATTAGGATTAATTGATAATAAAAACATCATTAGCTGCAGCCCTACACTGCTGTATGTATCCAACTGTTGCTTTTTAGCCGACTACCAGGTTATTATTCATCTCTGTTGTCGCTGTTGGCTGTATTATTGTTTCTGCTGCTGTTCCCTGTGAATATACACTGGAGACTTGTAATGTGTTTTATACAAAAGTTTCTTTCTGTGATAGTAAATCTGAATTTAATTTGGTTTTACACAAAATCCATAAACAAATAAAACTACAGACTTCCCTTTGAGGTGAAAGTTAGAGAATTGTGAACATAATGGCGCTCAACTGATTTCATGTTTTTAACCCCTTGTTCTTCACCCGTCTCCCTCCTCGTTACTCCAGACAAAGTCTATAATTCTCATCTCTGTATTATTTCTTTCCCACTGATCTTTTACATGAACCCTTCCCTCCTCCCTCTCCCTTTTCCTCCCACCTCCTCCTCCTCCTGGCTGTCTCCCATGGGTCCGTTGTGTTTCTCTTGGTAGAGGATCTTCTTCATCTTGCGATACTGCAGGTTGTCCAGCTCACGCACCGCATCCTTGGTCCTCTGGATGAGGTCGATGAGAATGCGCGGCGAGCGTTCCCGACGCACAAAATCATGCTGGACAGAGAAGAAGAGGGAGAAAGTGAGTTAGTTGGTTGGTTGGGTGAGAAGTTATTTAAAGACGGCCAGAAGGAGGGAACAACTTTTTTTAGAAATTTAAAAATAGTGTTTTTTAAAGTTATGTTTCAACTTCAGCCTTCATACCAGAAAATGTGTCTGTGTGTATTGTGTTTTTCCAAAGTTTTCCCAAGAAGATGTTTGTTTCAGACTACATGTTACAATTTAAATCAATTTAATGTATTAATTAAAATATTAATAGCAAAGAATAAACATTTCTTTGGGAAATACAATCGAACAAAAAAGTGGTGTTCGCTGAAATGATGTAAGAAATTAAAATGATATAAGATGAGTTGCTTCTCAGTGAAAACATCTCATAGCTGCAGGACCTTTTTACATGGTCTGTTCTTAAAGATCTTATAAATTATATTTAAAGGACATCTAATTTTACACTTTAGGACTGTGCTGCCTTCAACTGTATTATTTCAACGAGCACCATAACTGTGACCGTCACTAGAGGGCGCCTGTAGGTTGCTCTGCCCATCCTGGGAGTTCCAGCACTCTTCATCCTCTCTAGTACACTGACTGAACACATGGGATGTGTGCAAGATAGTCCATAAAATCGATTTTCATAAACACTCTTAATCCTTTTCATTCCAATAAATAATGTATTAACTGTATTTGCCTTGGTTAATGACAGCTTCAAATAAATTATACAACCGTTGAGTCACATGCAGATAATTAATTGAGAGGTTTCCGTCTTTTAATCTGAATATTTATGTTTTCTCTAGGAGCATTCAAGGGAAGAGTCGTAATATAATTAAGTATATTGGACCCCATTGTATACACACTCGATATTAGCAACCTAAATGTTCTGACCAAAAGAAAGTCAAAGTCCTACAGCAAGAAAGTTAAATCCCTGTAAAATTGAAATTACTAATGAAAACATGATTATTTAATGATATTTTGTAATACAGTTTTACACTAAACTGATTGGTGAAGCTGTGATCAGCTTTACTGTAAGGAACTGACCTTTCTGTAATTTGATGGAGGTGTATTTTGGTGTAGGTCGGGGCATTATGCATTTATGTAATTATTTATTCTGTGTTACATAACCTAGCAGGTCATAGTGTGTGTGTGGGGCTGGTGGGGGTCGGGTAAGAATGAGGTGGTGAAGATGTTTTTTAATTGTATGTACTTTTTTAGCAATTCACTGTACTGACATCAGGATGAAAATAAAAATAAAACACATCTCTCCCCTGCGCTTCCACCCACTGCACCACACACACATATTCACACCTCCCCTGAGTCACTCTCATTCATAAAATATTGTGTGGCTGAAATGTATGCAACCTTAGAGTACAGGACTAAAATATATATACTGTATAAAAATATTTTTAGGTCTATTTCCAGCTCTCTGTCTCTGCACACCCTCCTCTCCATGTGACAGATGCTGGTGTAATGGGTTAGTCAGGACACGGGGGAATGACATCACGCTCTGAAAATAGAGATGGGAGTGATTTGTCCCGATTTCTGACGGACCTACAGCAGAGTGTGGGTGGTTGGCCACCCCCGTCCCATCGACCAGCCAGAAGTTATCTCCCAGATTCTTCCTCATTAGAAGGTTAGTGTTAAGAAGAAGCGACAGCATCTTCAGTCCCTGAATGTACACTGTAACATCACCAGCTTCCTCTACCAGAAGTACTTATTCATCCTACAGATTTACTCCGTTAGGTATCATCATTTTGTGATGTTAAATGCAGTTTATCACATATTATTATTAAATGTTTCTTTATATATTGAGATGATTATTATGTGTATATGTGATAAACATTAAGTTCATTATTTAAGTTACAGAAAGGGGTGGGACCTCATAAGTGTTTGCTTCTGCCTACTCCTTTCCAAACACATGTTTATTTATTTTAGGGCTGTCAAAGTCAACGCGATAATGACGCATTAACGCAAATTTGCATTTTAAAACTAGTGAAGATACTGGTACCATATGAAACTAGAAAACCTAAGGAATCCATTGGTACCAACCATGTCATGCTAGCCTGTCGCAAAGGAGGTTGAAGAATGCTCCAAACGTATGCAAAATTTTGGCGAGGAAAAACTGGCATAGCCATATTCAAAGGGGTCCCTTGACCTCTGACCTCAAGATATGTGAATGAAAATGGGTTCTATGGGTACCCACGAGTCTCCCCTTTACAGACATGCCCACTTTATGATAATCACATGCAGTTTGGGGCAAATCATAGTCAAGTCAGCACACTGACACACTGACAGCTGTTGTTGCCTGTGTTGGGCTTGAGTTTGCCATGTTATGATTTAAGCAATTTTAATGCTAAATTCAGTACCTGTGCGGGTTTCTGGACAATATTTGTCATTGTTTATTGATTTTTAATAATAGATATATACATACATTTGCGTAAAGCAATCATATTTGTCCACTCCCATGTTGATAAGAGTATTACATACTAAGCAAATCTCCCTTTAAGGTTAATTTTGAACAGATCAATTTTAATATTTTAATCGATTGTCAGCCCTAATTTGAACACATCCTCTTGTGCTATGGGAAACTGTTTGGGGAAACTCTGGTGTTGCTCTGGAAATATCACTGAGGTTTGCTCGTTAATTTATGGGATTAAAAAAACATTCCCCCGAAAACCAAACAACCCAGAGCTATTTTTAACTGTTCAACTGTACATGTTTTGCTTAAACGGTGGGTACTTATGGGAGCAGGTCACTGAGAGGTTAATTCATTATTTGTATAATTAATATTACTCTGAATGAAGTATACAGGGAGTGAGAGTGTTTAACCTGAAGCCAGAACACTGATAGCTCAAGGCCCCCAGATTAGTGACCTGATTTCCCCTTTAAAGAGCTTGGAGGGGCGTGTGCCTGTGTGTGTGTGTGTGTGTGTGTGTGTGTGTGTGTGTGTGTGTGCACACTGAAAGAAACAGTGATTTTGTGTGTCTGAGAAGGGAAAGTGGGGTATTAATCATAAGCTAACATCCCACCCCCCAAGCCTTCACTATAAAGCAGCCCTTTCGACACTGATCCCAAGTCTGTTTGGTACTTATCCCTCTTTAAGGGTTTTTCGGCCAGGATTTGGGTCAGGGGTGTTGGGAAGAGTGAATTCCAGTCTACAGGTCGATCCCATCCAGACCCCCTTATTTAACCGCCACCTAACCTCACACCCTCCCACAGGTGGGGTAGGTGTGAAAACTCCTGCTCGAGCTCCCACACTGTTGAGTGTGATCACCAAGAACATAAAACTCTTAGTGGGCCAATAGGATTACCTGTTGGTCACACAAACAAAAAGATCAACCCCTCAATTACAGGGAAACACAATGAACATACACAGATTAACACTCTGTAGGTTCATTGTGTTGTAGTGGGGTGTTGTTGGGCAAAAAAAAAAGTCATTATAAAGGCTGAATTGCTGCTGCATTTCCATTTTATAATCCTTACTTTATGGGATAATTTTTCCTTTTATTTGACAGATGACAGTGGAGAGTGACAGAAAGAGAGGGAGGGAGGGTGACATGTAACAACATAGTCTAAATTTAGACTGAGTCGACCTTATAATAAGATCTGTTTGTAAAAAGTTGTATTAAAAAAAAAAAGAATGGGGCACCCCTTTCGTGTTTAGAGCAGTGTTAATTTGGCAGCTATTATAGATTTAGTCTTAGCCTTAAGACAAAAATGATTAATGATTATCAAAATGTTTTGGTCCAGTTTTAGTCGCCGAAAAGTCATTCGATTTTAGTCAAAATGTTTTCTCTATTAATTTTGTCGGCTTTTTAAATTTTTATTTAATCTTATTTAGTCTTGTTTAGTCATTTTAGTCAAATTCTTTTCACATAAAATTTTATCTTATCATTATCTGATGAAAAACACAGGTTGAATGATTAAGAATGCAGCTTTGCAGTTAGTTGGAGTCGTCCTGACTGTGCTCATTAATGATGCACAGTTCAGTCGCACCCACTGGTCCGTTATGAGAGCCAATTCACCCACCTAACATGTAAAAATATGCATTACTCAACCACCCGAACCCGACCAACAAACCGCCAACTTTATGCTTTAAAGTAGCAATATTGTCAGGACTGAGGTGTGAGACAAGAAGGACAGAGATGGACTGAGCGCCGCCGCTGCAGCATGTTGTGTGTTTGAGACAGAGAAGGAGAGAGAGTGACAGAAAGGTGACAAAAATAAAGATAGGTTTTGGTTTTATGTTTTTAAACTACATTTTAGTCTCGTCTTTTGTCATCAACGATATTTCATGTTTGATATTGTCACTGTTATTGTTTAATGACGTCGGTACGTCTCGTCATCGTCTCAGTCATGGAAAAAAAAGGTCGTTGAGGAACATATTTCGTCTTAGTTTTCATTAACAAAATTAACATTGGTTTAGAGTCAAAATGTATCCATGGACAAAAATTGTTTTGTTCTTCCTTGATTTGCAATGGATTGATTGTTGAGTTTTGTCTTGTTTTGAATATCAGTGTATTGTAGCGTATTCATTTTGACAACCAAGGCTAAGTATGTATGTGGTGACGATGAGCTGTTGGACTTTTTTGAAGAAATAATAAAGAAACTGTTAATCAGAAAAACAATGGGGCACCCTGGTGGCGGGTTTAAGGCACCAAACAGGAACCCCAAGGCCGACTTTTGTTACATGTCCTTCCCTATTTCTCTCTCTCGCTCCTCATTTCCTGTCATCTCTCTACTGTCCAACTATCAATAAAAGGCATAAAATGCCAAAAACTGATGTGAAAGCAGCAAATACTGTACACGCAGCTCTATGGAGCCCTTAAGGACCATGGCTACGAGGCACGGCACAGGAAGCAGAGTTACAACAAAGAAGGAAAAAAAATAGATAAAGAATAAGCAATTCTCAGCGGGGTGCTTGATTCCTGGGCTTGAAGAAGACACCGTGTATATGCTTGCGTATTAGGGAGTCGTGGGTGGGTGGGAGTGACTCATCCACATGGCTCGGAGACTGACTGAGACAGGAAGTGAGGTCACAGCTGGGGGGATTACAGAGGAAGCCCACTCACTCTTAGCAGCTCCCCTGACGAGGGTCTGTCCTGAGGAATTTTCAGTAGGCAGTAGTCGACAAAGCTCCGGAAGGGGTCAGACCTGGGTGAGGAGAACAGTGAGATGGAGGTCAACGATTCCCCTTCGTAGTCTAATTTATTTAAATAACTTAAACAGAAATAGCAGTGACAATCTGATAATAGGCTGCCTTCAGCCACACCTTACTCTCAATGACTGCTTAATGTGATGAGTAATCTCTTCTTCTGTGTTTATCATATCAATGAATTAAACCAGAACAATCCTATGTAATCTCTGACGGCAGCCACGTATATGAACCATATATGGATTATGTAAATATGTGGAGCAATAAACATATAGGCCACTGGAGCTGTGGAACACCGTGCCACTGACTCTGATCTAAAAATATGCTCATGATAACAGAGTATATGTAACACCATGTGTTTGGGTTGCTGCTATGGATTGATAACATTAAAGTAAAATGCGGTGCTATCCATGGTCATTGTAGGGTCAGTAAGTGCACCTATCCACCATCTCGCTACATCTAACGTCCTCTGTGGTTAGCTGAGGTCCATGAGTGCACTTGTATGTCATGCCAGGGTGTGTACAGTACATTGTGGCCTTGTGTGTGTGTGTGTGTACACTATGGAGCTGATGTCTCTACTAGTCTCATCTGGCGGGATGATGCTAACGCCTCGGGCCGCTGGAGCTCCTCCAAAAATACCACAACCCTGCGCCGCCCCACACAATCGCTCGCCTCAGCACGATGCTAGAAACCAACGCTAATTTCACAACTCGAGGCAGCCAAATTCTAACTTAAAAGACTCCCCCTGCTTCATGTTTCTGATGACAGAGCCCGTGATGTATGCTCTCTTTTAAAAGGTGTAAAAACGAACACTGTTGTTATTTAATTGAGAGCCTGGGTGGAAGATTCATGAAGGCTACTGATGCCTTCGGGCTGCTCTGAGGCAGGTAGAGAACAACATTCAACCTCTCGCCTCGGCTGTGCTGAAGATTCTTGCAACATATGACAAGGAGCAAACACCGACACGACTCTGCATGCTTAGGACCACACAAACTTCACTTTCATACCACGGTGGTGAAAGCATAAAAGAAGAACACAAAGGTAAATTAAAGGGAGAACATCAAACAAAGGGTTAATAATTGATGAGGGTTGTTTCCCCCATGAGGATCGCACCTCACATGCAAAGTGTGAGTGGTGGCTAGAGCAACTTAGAGAAAAGGTTGAATATTTGCTGCTTTTTTTTTTTTGCCAATTTGCATCACCTACTTCTCTATACATTTATACTACATATTTATCCTCTTTTTTGATGTGTGAAATATGTTTACCTAATTTTGTATTAAATTCCTGCATTCATAATCTCCATTTTTGTGCAAGCTCATACATACATTACATGTGCATGTAAAATAATTATGAGGATGGAATATTAACTGCTTAGTTGAGTATATGTAACATGAATTAGCCAGGGTATGGTGGCTAGCGTAGAGTATACAGTAAGTGTTAACATTCATGCTCTAGCTAGCCCAAATAACTTGTTTAGAAAATAATTAAAAGGTGACTTTGGTATTTTTCAACCTGGACCATATTTTCCCATGTTTTTGTGTCTAAGTGACTAATAGGGACTACGATTTTTGAAATTGGTCCAGTATTGAGGGAGAACGCTGTAACCGGCAGCCACGAAACAAGCTGTGAGGGCAATTGAGCAGAGTTAATGTAATGTTACGTTCACTAAAAGTTCTTGTTTTTGCCACAGAGAGGCTCAGATTGCTATTACAAGTGTCTGACAACATTATGGAAAGGACCCTACAGAGAATTTTTTCTTACCTTTCTCTTGATCCGGTCTGTTTGTTATTGTGTCCAAGTCCCGCTCAAGGAGAAGTCTCGTTGTGAAATCTGAATATCCGTATACTTTGGCTCAAATAAATACATCAAATTCAAAAACCTTGCCCACATTGTGTAAATCTTCTTAATATTAAGCCATGACATTGAAAATCTTTTAGAGAACACTAAGCTACGCTTTCTGTACTCCAACACAACAAACTCTGCCCGGCCGACAATCACGATTCCTCCATGGATGTGTTCCACTATTCCACGGTTGTCTTTCGGCAACACGTCACCTCACCAGATTTCAGAACGAGACTTCTCCTTGAGCGAGATTCTTTCCATAATGTCAGACACTTATAATAACAATCAGAGCCTGTCATGGCAAAAACAAGCACGTTTAGTGGACGTAAATGACGCTGCCAGCTTGCCCCAACAGGATTACATTGCAGCCTGTGAGCAGCTGCCGTCTGCAGCGTTCTCCCTCAATACTGGACCAATTTCTGAAATTATTGTCGCTATTAGTCAGTTAGACACAAAAACATGGGAAACTAGGTTGAAAAATACTGAAGTTATCCTTTAATCTTCCTAAAATTGAGTCCTCCAAGCAACAATGAACATTCTTGAACTAAACATGAAAATGTCATAATTCATGATGATATCCAGTAGTACAACTAGGCTTAGCTGGAAAAAAAAAGGTGCACTTCAACACTGTGAGTGAGATGTTGCAAAGATACAGAAAATAGCTGTTCAAAACCTGCTGGCCTAAATTAAATTGCTTAAAGTTTTTTGATGTCTGGAAGGACAGTCTCTAGAGAATCTATTAAGCTGTGAGGCTGAGAGCAGCATAAAGTATTGGTTTTCCCATAATACATTTAGAACAGTGTGTCTGTGTACAAAGAAACATCCTACTTAGTATGGCAAACACAAGATGATGTGAGTTTTAACTACTAGAATAATATTAGTATAATCACGCTGCTTTGTTTTGATGTTGATATACATTAAAACACGCCTTATAGCCCAGCAGGAATGATGTGGGTGTTTACACAGTGATACTTTGGTAGCAGTTTCCCAGATAATTACATAAGAGACTTAGAGTGTGACCTTGCGCAAGGCCTGTTGCAGGGATCATAGGTCGTGCAGATTAACACGGGGATGTCTTACCCTCACTGAGCTCAGATCGGATTGAGCTTCAATATTCACAGTTGAGTGGAAGTATTGTGTCAGCAGTTTCACTGGATTTTCTTGGTTTGTGGACAATTTTTTAGTTCAATTAAAACACCATTTTTTCTTTTAAATTTTTGTAGGGTGTCAATTTGAATGATCACGTATTGGACAGCACTCTGCAAAGACTGCGTTTTTAATTAAAAGGATAAAAACAAACATCAAAAACAAACTGAATGGTAATATTTGGGAGGTGTGTTTTCAACTCACCACTCATTGGACTGTAGCGTGGGAGAGTCGTTCTGTGCGATGTGATATAAGGCACTCATGGCATTCATGTTGAACAAGGGTGGTTTGCGCTCCGCTAAAATAAGAAAAGATGGCAGATAAAGATGGAGAAGAGTGACGTTTCAGTGCCAACATTTTCAGAATCACCAATCAGCTTCTCCTTGAATGAGACAGATTCAAAGTCTCAAAAACATGCGGGAAGAAATGAGATGTATTTTTTTTGTCCTCCTGTTTCACAAATAATTTTAATCAACTTAAATCTGTTGAATTTTTTAATTTTAAGCGCCTATAAATGCATTATTTGACAAGCAGGTGGATGGATGCTCACCCAGTTCAATACAGGTGATCCCCAGGGACCAGATGTCCACCTTCCCCTCGTACTGACCCTCGTCCATGGCTAGGATCACTTCTGGGGCCATCCTGAGGACAGAGAGAGACGCACATGCAAATGCGCACACATGCATAGTTTATTAAGTATGGGGAAAAAAATCCATGAAAATGTTATAATCTGCTAAGCCTCTCAGAGCTTTTAAAGACTCTGGTATGCTGTGATAGCAGCTCAGTTTTAGGAAAATATGTGTTTCTGTAAACGTGGAGTGTGACTACTTGTGTGTGTGTGTGTGTGTGTGCTGTTGGCATTTAGCATCATGAGAGTTCATCACTGGTCCAGCTGTTTATGTGATGATTTCCTTCACCATCAAAGCTGCATGAAGTGTGTGAGTGAGTATTATGGTGGGTACGGTAGAGCTGATGATTTCTATATGAGTAAAAAAACAGAGGACATTACAGTAGCTTCTGTAACAATATCTAATGGATAGGTTCATGTCTCAGGACAGCTTAAGTCCTTTTCAGACTGGTGTGCAAGAGAGAGCGCCGTCACAGCTGGAGAACACGGTGGGTTGAAAACTCATCTAACTAAAATGGAAGAAGTCTCTGTCAGTCTGTCTGTCCTTCGAGTTTCTCGACAACTATTCATCCGATCAACTTCATACTCGGCGGGTGTATTGCTGAGGAACCAAAGAAGTACAGTGTCGAGTGTGAAGTTGTTTGGATGATTGGTTCTCGAGAAAGCTGCAAGCAGCAATACCAGAGGGCAGAGACCAAACAATCGGTCGAACGGGCACCGCACTAGTGATATGAATGAGGAAAAGTGTTGTGTCAATGGTGACCATCTTGAGTGGGAGGCACACCTCACTTCTCAAAGTGAATACTGTAATTAATTTTCTTATGAATTTCATCATTTATTCAGCCCTATCTCCTCAACATTATGTTCCCATACAGCGAAACTTGTTTTTTGTCATGGATTACGTTTGTTTTTGATATATCACAAATACGTTTGTTATGATAGTCCGTGTATAGAAATCCACTTAGGAAGGTGGTGTGGTCAAACAAACACCGGACTTTCGCCCAGGGGGGCGGTGTTTGTGTCCCGTGTGTAACTAAAAGTCGACGTTCATTTATTTTAATCATGATGTTTTTTAATAAACCTACCCAAGTAGTTTTTTTTGTCTCAACCTAACGAAAGTAGTTTTGTTGCGTTTTTTCTTTTTGTTTGAATTTACAACATTAACCACATATTTAAAATTGTTTAAAAGTGCGGCCGTAATCCGGGATCTCTTGTAACATAATTGAGAATGTAGTTTAGTTGTATGGGAACGTAATTTTGTAGGGTTGCATTTATTAGTATTACTAGGTCCGACCTAAAATTGCCATTATGACTTTTATGTAAAAGTGACCCAGGTGCTCATTCAGACATATAACCCCAGAAAAAATCCTATAATTTATGGAGGTTGTCAAAAAAAAAATAATCACTGACAGCACAGCATGAAGAACTCACACACTGCAAAAACAAACAAAGAAGCCATAAAAGCAGCTAACTTAGGCAAAACTGTTTATAATTTCTATTCAAAAGAAAGCACACACTAAAGAAATGCCCCAACAAAAATATGTCAGTTCACGTTGGTCCTCTCAGCACATGTAGTCCTGTGTGGTCTTCTGTGTGGTGCCCTACCATATGTGTCTGTCTTGTCTTATGTATACTGACCAGTAAGGTGTTCCCACAAAGGAGTTGGCAGGTGAGGCAATGGAGGCAGAGCCAAAGTCGGCCAGTTTGACCTGACCCAGCTCAGTCAGCAGGATGTTACCAGCTTTCACATCTCTGGATGGGGAGAGGGTAGTGAAGAGAGTGAGCATATATACTGTACTCTATGCATGGCAGCTGAGAGAAACCACATCAGTTCCAAGGATCTATTATGCATTATGCTTTTCCCTTAATCTTGACAAACTGCTCACTGGTTTGGTGTATTTATAGATATGAGTTCACTTTAATGGGTTTTCTGTCACTTTTCAAATTCTGCAATGAGACCTATAATGACACAGAACAGTAAAAATGATTCATATGGCACCATTGTTGGATGCTAATCATATTTGTCTGCCATAAAAGATAGATATTGTGGACACCAGTGAGACAGGAGGGCTGTTACCTCCTCACAGTGATGTAGAATGATGCAACCTAAGTACAGAGATATGGTTTTATGGCTTAATTAGCAATCGCTGCAATAAAGGGAGAGCATGAGCGTCTCTCATCTCATCTTAACTGTCTTATCATGTATTTGCTAAAGTCACTGTATGTTCCTGCTGGGAAATGTTTGGAGTTCGAAAGTAAACTCACCTGTGAATCATATTATGGGAATGTAGGTAAGCCAGTCCTAGCAAGGCACCATGGGTAATGGCAGCAATTTCCATCTCTTGCAGTGGTTTCTTATGAACTTTGGGAGAAATTAGTAGAGTGGAAATGAGTAGGAGCCCTCTAAAGACGTCACTTAATAATGAATAATAATGAACTGTAACAGTTCTGCACAAAGGCCTTCATAACAATAAAGCTAAAGTGCAGACCTCATGCATGATCAGAGTCTGGCATCCAAAACATCACAATTTTAGTAATAATAAAAACTATACCAATCTGTCCTGCTGATATAGCAGTGAGAAAGTACTCCCTTGACATCTACCATATGGATAGCATGTAAACAGTTGAGATATGGGCTCCTAAGCTGGCTCCCTGTGGACGGTTGCAGTAACAGAGAGATTACGTGCCAAGGCAAAAGGTCACTGCAGAACTAGGACTGAGACATTTCATAAAGTCCCAAAAACAGGCCAGGGCCAACTGTCATGACGGTGCATCTACGTCAATGACGGTTACACACATAGGTGCTTAAAATAGCACATTAGGTTCAGGTCAGAAATGCTTAGAGGGTGGACAGTTAAAGCTGAAGTCGGTAACTTTGAGCAAATATGATAAAAAGTTATTTTTATAAAATGGTCACTATATCCTGACAGTAGTGCATGTGACAGATAATCTGTGAAAAAAAAAAAATGTTCTCTGTGTCCTCCTGTGCTCCTAATGGAAAGGAAAACAACCAAACATCCGGCCAGTGAGCGGTGCTTTGTTTTGGTTCAAAGGTTTTCAACATGGTGGCTGGAGCGCAAACTTGCTCATTTTACAGCTTAACAGCACACCACAAGATGTTTCTGAAAACATTTGAGGCGAGAAATAGGGATTACAGTAACAGAATATTGATTCATATTTGATCAGCGCTGCCTAGTTTGACCATTTGATCGGAGTTCAAGAGCTTTGCGAGCAGTAATTGACAGCTGCCCAGAGACTGCTTGGCTCCAGCTCGGCTCTGATTGGTTGTTTTTGTGCGGGCCTGGCGGAAATTTGCAAATGCCATTAGGAGCACTAAGAGGAAGCAGAGGGACATTTTTTTTCCCCAGATTATCTTTCTCATGCACTAATGTGACTTTTTATTATATTTGCTCAAAGTTACCTAATGCAGCTTTAAAGAGAAAACTGAAAAATGTTCTTTGGTCTTTAGAAAAAGTAGTTAGATTATAGTCTTCCATCTGTATAAATCTTTTGATTTGTAAAATCACAAATCAGACCACATAACTATGCTAAATTCAGGTACGAGAGAGTAGACATTTACATTGTATTATCTTGCTCCAAGAACATTTATGGAGTACTTTGTTCCGTTTTATTTTTTGTTTTTTTAGTAAGGTTCACATGACTCAATGATGACAAATAGCCACAAGAAACAACCACAGAACATGAGGTTTTATGGGTTTTAAGAGGTAAATGCAGCCTCTTATAGCAGGCAGTTCCTCATGTCTAGAAAGTCTAGCAAAACCTCATGAACTAAGGTCATAGAGATAAACATCCTGATACATACAATAAAAAACTGTTTTATGTTTGCAAAAGTATAAACATGAGCGCACATTAAACATTAATAAATACACTTACCCTCTAGTAAATCTGATGCGGAGCCCAGGCAGTACTCCATCACCAGCTGAAACACAATACAGTTACAGCTGAATAACTGATCATTCACATGGTGTGCGCTCCATCATTAAAGGGGACATATTATGCTCATTTTCAGGTTCTTACTTGTATTTGGGGTTTCTACTAGATCATGTTTACATGTTTTAATGTTAAAACTGTCTGAATATACCTGTATCCACCCTCTGTCTGAAGCGCTCCGTTTTAGCGCCTGTCTCTTTCAGCCCCCCTCCTGAAAAAGCCCAGTCTGCTCTGATTGGTTTGTGAGAATAATATGGTGCACCTTTGCAAAGGTAGTTGTCAAGCTGTGGGTGATATATTCTAATGAGTCTGTATGTGACATGGAAAGGGGAGCCAAAATCTGAATGGCTTGTTGAATCAAATGTTTTCTGATCTAGACAGCTCACAAAAAACCTGACTGGGTTGTCTTATTTCACAGTTTGTGGGTTGGTAGACACTCCAGATACCAAAATGTATGTGCACAAGCACTGAAAAAGTGAGTTTTTCATGATAACCCCTTTTAAATATCCTAAATACAAAGCTTCAGATAACGTTTATGAATACTTGTGAAATATTTCTCTACTGCAAACTGATCACAATGTGATTTCTGCAACAGAGGTGGTACTGATTACAACATATGCAGATAAACAGTAGCAGGCAGTGAGAAAACATAGTCAGTAGGAGACGAGAAGAAATAAAGACAAAGAGGATGGGAAGAAAAAGATAAACAAACAATGTTGCAAGACTGAACCAAAGAGGGGAACTAGGACGAAGGGAGACGGATCCACTAACCCAGGCAGTGTTGTCTTTCAAGTAGCAGCCTTTGTACTCAATTGTGTTTGGGTGTCGCAGCTGTCCCAAAAACTTGACCTCCTTAATGATGTCCTGCCACTTCTGCCAAGAACAAAATCAGACACACAGATGGTTACACACTACAGGTACAATCGCAGTAAGTGGGCATTGCTGTGATTGCAGTGGCGCAGCTGGCCTCAGTGTTGTAACCACTTGAACAGGTATAATGGACTTTATACATCTGTTAACATTGTGTATATAGACAGAGAGAAACGTTTTTCAATAGCGCTGCACCATGATAAATGATAAACAGAGTAATAAAATGCAAAAATGTAAAAGCTAGCTCTCTGCTTACCAGAAGAGTTATTATAGCAACCGAAAGCCTCAGCTAGTTAGGAACATTCTCAAAATGTCATGGAAGAGGCCTAACATAAAACCATCACTCAAAGGTTTATAAAAAGAAGAAAGTTTACGAAACCACAGAGATGTGGCCTCGAGTTCAGCTGAAGCATAAGCTGTGATCACATAGGACGCCTTCTGAAATACGCCTGTGCCTAAACTTTCAGTGGTTGGCTTGAGGGAGGCACATGTTTTGTTCCAAACTTTGCATCTGGTGGTGAGTAATTATTTTGAATTATTTTCACATTCTTTTTTGTTCCTTTAGGGTTGCTAACCATCACAAATGAGAAATCTCACAGTCTCACAAGCTAGTGTCAAGCTTTGGGTGAATATCATTAGAGAATGACTTTTTTCATTTTGAGCTCTTTCTCTCACTGTTACTGGATTTGTGCCGTTATCTGACTGTGGGCTGAACACATGTCCACTTGACCTTGAGATATGTTTCAACCACCAAATTGTGGAGATGCCTTTACAGTGGCAGTGTGGTTTTGAAGGCAAAGTTTGGCATGTCTATTTTCTCCTGTGTGTGTGTGATAGTCTTTCTTACTTCGGTAGTCTGCTTGCCATTATAGGACATCTTTTTGATGGCCACCACCTCGTTGGAGTAAGAGTTACGTGCCTGGAGAAGAAAGCAGAGAGATTCAATTTGAAGTCTAAAATCTTGCAGACAACTCTCACAAACACACATACAGCAATCCTCTCACAAGACATCACAGTGTCCATAACACTTTATAAAAAGAGTATGGCATAAATAAATTAGTAACTGACACACATTGATGGAACACACTGGTTATATAATTGTCACATGTGACATGACTTTAGAACGATCCATATTGCTAAAAAATGTTAAATCTTTATACTTAGTTTCACACATTCTTACAAAATCATCACATGTAGTATTGTACTATGTACTAACAGCAGGGAAAAGATTATCCAAATTGAAAAGGAATGCGTTTTCATTGGACAGTAACTCCATAACACTTTACTTTAACTTTCCTATTTAGCATTTATAAGCACTATATAACATTTGAGAATACTACCATTCATTATCGGTTTATATACCAGCCTCCACTTATGGGTGCCCACAAATACATTAATACAAATTTAAATCGGTTTACAACTACATCATAGTGTGTTAAAAAGATATGTTCACAGTACGAGCGACAAAAGCGACAAAACATGGCCAAACATGACCAGCTACATTGTCGCCGTTGAAGTGTTGCTCAAACGCTCGTTGACGTAGTTATGTCATTAAATGGCACTGGGAACTGGCTAACGGTATTTTTTTTAGATGAAACGGAACAGGGTGAAGCAAAAACATATGATTTGCTGACGCTTCACAGCGTCATTGGAGCACTGAAAACAGTTGAAATCAGTTCAACTTTATTTTTAGCACGTAACGCCCGTCACGCAGTGACTAGTGTCGGGCATCAGTTTGTAGCTTCATGTCACCAGCTTCCATTGAAAATGACTTGTAGCCTGTTGCTGTCTTGCTCGTAGTGTGAACATAGCATTTATTAAATGTTTCTATACTTATGAATACTAAATAGCGAGTTGAAGTAAAGTGTTACCAACTCATGTAATGTCTTAGAGTCTTAAGGGTGATCCAGATGTGAGCCGGATAAATTCAGTGCATGCAAAACATCATAATGCCTGCACAAAGCAATACAGCTATAACAGAGCGATACGGCAGCAACAGATTCTCTCATTTGAATTTAAACACATTTCCGCCTGATCAAAGCACTCAACAACGTGATTAGGGCAAGCCTGCAGGTAAGTGATATGAGGTTGTTCTGCAGCTCCTGTTAGTGTTTGAGTTTGAGCACATCCACATGCCCATGCTAAACCCGTGGTGTTAACCTCAAAGGCATTTGGCCTTAGGAACAGCTACGCTGCAGCTCAGCCTAAGCCCTTATCTCTGCTTCATCCCACTTACAAATGAATGGGAATTTTATGTTGAGATTCAAATGGAATTACAGTAACAGCAGGCAACAGAGTATTCCCATTTCATTTTTTTTTTTTTTCAGATTCATTTGATCCCTATGATTGCCTGTCAGTTCATGCATAATAGCTGTTCCCTCTGGTGTAATGTATAGATAGATTGCTATAGAGAAGAGAGAAAAAAAATCATGTAACCCTGAAATATTGAAATACATTCAGGCTAATTGTCATTGCAAGAAGAGAGGGAGTGCATCAATAATTACAAGAGGCTAATTCATTCAACATACACTTTAGTGTTGTGTGTGCGTACTGGGCCTGCATACCCAGCAGGGGGAATTCCCCTTGTTCTCTTCTATAATGGAGTTCCTCCTTAATCTTAACATGCATACAATATGGATGTACGTACAATTACATATATTTCTTTGACTATGCATGCATACAGTAATAACCAAGAGAATATGCACGCATTTACAAAAGGAAACACTGTGCCACTGTATATTACCTTTCCTCTTCTATCATGCACTTAACCTGCTGCAGCTATCTTTTACAATACTAGTTCTGCAGACATTTACTTCTTAAATGTTAGACAATACAACTAGATAGCAGTATTGTAAAGCACAGCTTATTGTTATTGTTTTGTCATCATAATGTGATATTTGCTACATGTATCCTCCTGAATATGTTAGCAGATCAGTCGTTTTAGAATCTAAACATTGAAGAAAATGTGTATTTTTTAGACTACTTTCACTACAGCTGCTCTGGCTAACAGCTAAAGCTAGCAGTGTACCAGTTGTAATGCAGACAGCATAAGTGTGTCAGTGAGCACATCAGGGCCGGATTTAGACACACAGGCCTGTTAGCCAGACGGACATGGGCACCAGGGTTACTGGTGATGTATTGGGGCTGTGTGTGTGTGTGTGTGTGTGTGTGTGTGTGTGTGTGTATATGTGTGTGTAAATGACATGGGATAGAAGAGGATGGTAAAGCCCTGCCAGCGAAGAAAATCCTGCCCCACTATCGACAGCTTCTGTTTTTCTATACCAAGAAAACAGCTGTCTTAGGAGGGAGGGGAGGCTTATCGCCCCCAGCCCTGCATCTGGAGGAGAGGAGGAGAGGAGAGGAGAGGAGCTGACGAAGAAAGGAGAGGAGAGGAGAGGAGAGGAGAGGAGAGGAGAGGAGAGGAGAGGAGATGAGAGGAGAGGAGAGGAGAGGAGAGAGATGCGGTATGCTTTCAACCCCTCCTCCTCCAAGCAGCTTTAGAATCAAAGGCTTGATGAGTAATTAGTGATGATGAGATTAATAAGAAAGGCTATAGAGAAAGTGCTGAGAGGGAATCAGTCTCTACTTAATTGCATTCAAAGAGCTGTAATGTAGCAGGCTACACTTACAACATGTGTACATATCAATGAATCGATAAGGGGTGAGTTGCTCATAAATAAATCAAAGCGATACTCGTGTATTAATAATCGCCACGTAGTAAAGGGCTATGAGTGCCTTGCTTAATGGTGGTATTAAGTATCTTAAATAGTCCAGCACTTCATTCACATGCTGTCTTTCTTAAAAGGGGTAGTTCGGGTGTTTTGAAGTAAGGTTGTAGGAGTTACTTATCTACAGTCAGTGTATTACCTACTGTAGATGACGGTCAGCACGCCCCCAGCTTGTAGAAACAGACAGGAGTTACCGCACAGAGCCAAAGCAATGTACCGCTGTGGACGTGGCCGGTAGAAACATTTATTTTAGCCACCTAAAATAAATGGCCTAAACAAATAAATAGCAGTTTAAATGTACGCTATATTTAGAATATTTTCGCCGGTTTACCTTGCTGTGAGACAGCTATACAGTCTATGTTTATGATGGGGAACTGATACCGACATCTATGTTCTTGCCAAAGCCACCAGACTCCATTGAAAAAAAACTGTGATTTTAATTAGTTTGTGCTATTGTGTGACTTTGGTTAATTTGGATTCACCAAAGTCACACTATAACACAAACAAACTAACCCATCAAGACAACGGTAGACCAGCAACCCCCGTGTTCTGCGAAGTAAAATTACAGTTTTTTTCCAATGGAGTCTGGTGACTTTGAAGAGAGCATAGATGGATACAACGGCTTCAGTTCCGTTGGAAAGGGCTGTCTGATGTCAAGGTAAAACAGTGAAAATATTCAAAAATTTAGCGTACACCTTAAACTTTCTTTTATGTGGCTAAAATACTAATATTTTGCTGCCGGTCCTGTCCACAGCAGTACATTGCTTTGGTTCTGTGTGGTAACTCCTCTCTGTTTCTCTTAGCTGGGGGGGTACTGACCACCCCACTTCAAAACACCCAAAATATCCCTTTAACTATGTACTTCAAGCTAAATTGACAGAATTCCACCTCTACATCTTTGTTGTTTTACTCCCACAAGCACATAACTTTCAAAACATTTCAATGCCTTCAAGGTCCGGTCATATTCAATTAATAAACTTTGAGACAAAACTGTCTGAACAGACTTGCAATGCCGTCTAATGGTGTTGAATATGACTGAGTGAGACTCAAAACAAAAAGATGTGGTCGATACAGAAAAATAAATACAATATCCTTTATGGAGCGGTTAAATTCCAGTCTAGATGAAGTCCTTTAATCCGGGTTCAAAACTCTCTCAAGAACCTTCATGGCTTGTGAAAGTACACAAAACCTGAATTGGTACTTACAAAGTAGACGGCCCCAAAGCTGCCATGTCCGATCTCGTGCAGGTCACAGAAGACATCTTCGGGGTCATCTTTGAAGAAGAGGTCAGCCAGCTCGGGGTCCTTCGGTACTCCTTTCCGTGTGGATGACGGCATTATGGGCTGGACATGAGCTAGGCACCGGGGACGACGCTCACATACACACTAGTGCTGCTGCTGCCGCCACCAGATGTCCACGACGGGCCCGGCATTGGCCAGCTAGACCTGGGAAACAGAAAGGACAAGATTGTGACATTTGTTTCCTTCAGGCTAAGCAGATTCTCTTCACTTTAACACTAAGCTGTTGCCAGAAAACATATCACGTCCTGTGTGGAAGAGAATTTTTACCTGACCCGAGTAAGTTAGTATTAAAACTTAGAAACAGCGTGCAGAGTGAATTACTATTTATATAATCAGTGTTATATTAATTGTTAATAGAGTGCTACAGGAATGAGTCCTAAAACCCGAAAATGAGTTAACATTTTAGCACTTCCGTTTCCCTCGTCTGGAAGTCAATGGGTTTTTAGTTAGATGGCTGAAAAAAGGTCTGTGGTTAACACAAGCTGAAGAGATTTTAATGTTTAGTTCTACTATATAAAATACATCATTTAATATCCCTCTCGTGAATTTTGAAGCTTTTATGTGTCTTAAAAAAGGTGGTTGCTAACAAGTGGCTACACAAGACTACTAAACGTCATCACGGAGACTCGTCCGCCTTTACGGCTTCGTTGTGTATACTCGTGCTCAAACGACCGTGGTGTAGTTCGTTTATAGCCTAACGTTAACTTTTTACTTCTGGTGATTGCATTTACACTTCAAAAATTGTAAAAGTGGTGTTCATTTGTGGAAATTAACATGTAAGCATCATAAACGTTTGTTTGCCACATAGCTTATTTTCTGCAATAATCAAAAAACCCAATGTAAAAATCCCATTGGCTTTTTGTCAAGGGAACACAGGGTGATGCTAACTTTCTAGTTGGCATACAAAAATACGTCATCCCTGGAGCACTCTATATGTAGTTAATGTTAAGTACACAAGATGATACCTGGGAACATCCAGACACTGTTTGATCTAATGTTACTTCACAGCCCCTTCGAAGAATATCCACATTCATGTGTGTGTGTGCCTTTCTATTTGTGTGTTTACATTTGTGCGTCTCATGGACAGCTGATAAGACAAGAAAAAAGGCAGTCATATGATGACGGCTAGCTGTCTAGTCCTGCTGCTCATCCAAGTCACAGTCACGCTTGCTCACGTAAACATGCGCGCACACACACACACACACACACACAACACCCTTGACAGCTGAAGCTGAGTCACTGATGCATCATTTTCCACACATGCACACGGTGTAACAGTTGCCCGTGTGCGTGTAGACACACACACTAATGCTAAATGTTTTGTATCACAAGGCTGCAGCCAGGCCGTCAAGCGTGTACGCATCCTGGACACCCTGCTCCAGTTAGCTTCGCTGCACATGCATCACATACACATGCACAGAGTCGCACGCTATATCTCCCTTTCTCTCTCTTTTTCCATCTACCATGAAATCTCTGTGCACATTGGCCAGATGCAGCAAGCAAATCTGGCTCCAAAGGCCAGCCCCACACAGAGCGAGCTGACATACAGGCAGAGGCAGCAAGACACACAGGCGCACAGGCCAAGACACTAAGCATCAGCATCATCCTAATCCTCTGCTCTTAAAGGGATCTAAGCCATCACACCCACTCCAAAAATATCAGTCTTAAAAGGCAAAATCCTGTGCCCTCTGTTCCATGGCACCAGATGTATAACGATGGCAGCCTCAAAGCTTTGGGGGGATTATTTTAGGTATGGGATTCTAAGGCTGAACTACTGAGAAACATGAATTATGGCCCGAGTAAAAAATTGCTCCCCCAATCTAAATGTGATGGTTATATTTTGATATCTGCACATCGCATTATGTTTGGTAAAATCCAACCAATTACATGTTCCCAGTGTTTTGTTTTGTTTTAAATAAACTTTACCAAGGAGTTGTAAAGTACGCGGTGTGGACAATAGCCAAGTGTGGTCTTATCAGAGGCAAAGTCTCTCCCCTTCCGGTGGACCACCATGGGACCTTATTTTGGAAAAAATGCGAGATGAGAGATGTAGATCACTGAGCGGTTTCACACAAAAATAAGTGATGCTACGACAAACTTGCAAAATTATCTTTTAAATTGACAAACATCATATGTGTTGAAGGCCTACATCAAGACATGCTGGTTATTTGTTACCCTGTGAAGTTGAGGGGAAGACATGGGTGATCATTTAACTTATAGCTTTGGAAAATACTGATTCCAAAATCTTTGTGATGGCAGTGAGGGGGTGATGAGCATCAAGGTTGTGACTATATAATCAGGGATTTATTTCTTTTCATATCAGCTATCCCTACAGCATGTGAAAGCAGTGTGTTGGCCAAGTAAACGTCAACAAGAACACACATGCTGGGTCTTGTAACCTTAAGGTCTCCTGAGGCATCATGTCAACCTGCTTCCAACTACAAAGATGCTATAACATAACATCTCAGCATAGGGAATGGCAGCCGGCTGTACTGTAGCTTGACTAAAGTCAATTTCATGGCTTTGATTTCTCTCTAAGAACATGCTTAGAAACCACCAACCCGGTTGCCATATTTACAACAGGCATGGTTTCAGTTTACCCGCTTACATAATGTGAAAGATCACATATACAAGCTTACATGCTTATTGCCTTAAGGCATCTCCTGGTCACCCAGGCGTTTTTGAGAAGCATTACGCCTTCAGCTGAGACCTCCACGCCTGTGATAGAGGTGTGACGAATGATAAATGAACTGTAGAGTACAGCATATCAATGTAACAGTATGCATACAACCTGTAGGTTGCAGGTATGTGTATATACGATTCATTAGGGCTGGGACGATACACCTATCTCCCGATTCAATACTGCCTCGATACTTGGGTGCCGACTTGATATGTATTACGATTTATTGCGATTTGTTAACTTTTTCAACACTTGATCATGGGAAAAAGTTGAATCATACACTTACATACACTGGTATCTGATCAATGGACTTTTTTTTAGCACTGAAAGTTTGTTTGTTTACATAGTACCTATCCAATTATTATTGGCCTTGCAAGAACACCATGGAGTGTCTCTATTTGTATGTGTGTGGATATTTATGCCTACGTCTTTGAGTATTTTGTGTGCTTGTGTGTGTATTTCACTGTGTGTTCTCTATCTGTTTACCTACAATTTGAACTTGTGTGTGACCGCGTGTGTTTAGTGAATCTGTGTATGTGTCTGTGTGTCTCCCGGTTGCATCAGCGCTGTCTGTCTCTCATCTCTCCAGATAGCTACCTGTACTGAAATAAAGTCTGACACAACCCCCATCTCAACCCTCTCCCACGCACACACATCTTGCGCTAATATAAAATGAGACAAGAGGGAAAAGGTTAGAAAATAATAGAGAAAAATAAAAAAAATGTAGAAAGATGGTTTCGACAGACACACAGATAGATACTGAGAGTAAGTTTTTACCCCATGTGAAGGAGCTTTGAAAGCAGATCTAAACCACAATGATGGAAGGAGTCAGCAGATGAGTAAAAGACAGATAAAAATGGAGCAAATGAACACTGATGTCATGTGATTACTCTGGAGGCTCTGCACACCTCCCTCTCACCCTCTTTTTCACTCTTCCTCCTCCTCCTCTTCCTCTTCTAAGATGTGTGAAGTGATGCAACGTGGCAACAACAGGTTGTAACACGGGGGGCTTGGTAAAGCTGTCACTAGTCCGGCAAAGCTTGGTGTTTGGACCGGTCGCTGCGTGTGCGTGTGTACGTGAGAGTGTGTGTGTGTTTGTGTGTGTGGTTACTGGGGATCTATGAATGGTATTGTGCTGAGAGAGAGCTGATTAGTCAAATGGCTTAGACAGATTTAACGCTTGCTGTGTGTGACTGTGTGAGTGTGAATTCTTTACTACATGTGCACTACTACACACGACTGCATGACACTGTACTTATGTGTAGGTGTGCATTAGTGTGCCTTGCATGCACGCACTGCTGTTTGAGTGAGTAAATGAGATGACATGTGTGTGGGTTACTGTGGGGGTGGGTAATGGTGCTAAAAGATTTGCTATACACAGTAAACTATATATCATAAAAACTAAATTATATGTAAAAGAGATTATACGGTTTATGATAATCTGGCCTGGATCACACACACACACACACACACACACACACACACACACACACACACACACACACACACACACCTCTGAATTCAGCATTTTGTGAAGGGCAATACAAAGAAATGCAATCTAAATGGACACATGATCTATAATTAAATTTTTCCGATATAGTTGTATCTGAACATGAACACATGCTGTGGGCCAACGTTCAACATGCATACACAAGAAACACACAAACAAACAAATAAACAAATCCTGTACACCCTCCCACCCCCAGGGCCCCTGTTGGTACGGTTATGACTAATTGATGTACCAACATGTTGTTGCAGGACTAAGTCCATCAGGCTGGTGGATATGGCTCTATATATGTGCTGCCACAGACATATTTAAATGGGCCATCCCATTGTGTACACTTGGCCAATTATATGCAAGAATATTAAATATACACCGTAGAAAATGTTGCAGAAATGTAAAGTCAGTCACCAGTATGGATTTTGTTTGATTATTTTCATTGTTGATTAATCTGACGATTATTTTCTTGATTAATCGATCAGTTGTTTGGTCTATAAATGTCAGAAAATGGTGAAAAATGTTGATCAGTGTTTCCCAAAGCCCAAGATGACGTCCTCAAATGTCTTGTTTCATCTACAATTCAAAGATATTCAGTTTGCTGTAATAGAGGAGTAAAGAAACTAGAAAATATTCACATTTAAGAAGCTGGAATCAGAGAATTTTGACTTTTTTTTTTTTTTAAATTACTCCAACAGATTAATCAATTATCAACATAGTTGGCGATTAATTCAATTGTTGACAAATAATTGATTAATCGATTCATCATTGCAGCTCTAAAATGTAGACGGAAGACAGAAATCGCTTCAGACAGAGCCACAGTCTGATAGTGAGCTGAAAAACATTTAGTTTTGGAGAACAAAAGCGAAACTGTCCACAACATTTTTGAACTGAATCCATGTCAACCACGACTTCCAAGTCCTGCAAAAACATTTGTCCAAGTCAATTTTTAGACACAACTTGTTAAAATAATCGACGGTTGTGATTCCTGTACAATTTTAGCGTTGAAAAACAATCCTATGCTTTTCTTTTAAATTAATTTAAGGTGCAGTAAAATACTGAGAGGATTTAGACCGAGATTCTTGCAAATAATGCAGGGATGGTTGAATTTGCATTCATTCCTGCAAGTGCAAGATCACAGGAATTAACAGGTCATACAAGACAGAAAAGAGGATAATATCAGATGACATTATTGCATATGTGGACAATATGGATGCATGAAGACATCCCTTCACTGATTGAGATGTGTAAGATTGAGTTTGATAGAAAACAACTTTACAGACACACCAAGTTTCCTCTGTGTGGATTCATCTAATTCTCCCTCCTATCTTATCCTACATGAGTTCCTTCAGTCTGGCTTCTTCTATAACACTTTCACACTCTTTGATCATTTTGTATTAAAAAGAAAAGCTTTGACAAGGAAGAAAATGTGATTTTCTTATCAGTCTCCTGGGTTTGCCGGTATCTAAACTCTTGTGAGAGTGCAAGTGAAGAGCATTCTTCTGAATTTGTATCTGCACGAAAAAATATATTTGCTCCATTACACCAGTGAGAGCACACGAGTGTCCATATGTGTGTGTCAGTTCATAAGTGTGCGTGTGTATAGCCAGGGGGGGTTTAGCGGCTTACTGGCCCCCCTACCGGCTTTAGGCAGGAACAGGAATTAGGCAGACTGTGGGAATTCTTACTGGGATTAAAATCACCAGCTCTAATCAGAAACGGAAAAAAAAAGAACTGGTAAATCCACTAAATTGTGCGTTGAGACATAGTGTGAGGGCAGTATGGGTGTAAGAGAGAAAGAAGAAGAATTACGTAATGATTCAGTTCTCGTCTCATCATGACATTATAGAGAGCAGCTTTGGAGTTGTGTGTGTTTGTGTGTGAAGGTGCACATGTATGTATGAGTGAGCAAGAAAGCCTGGATCATACACACACAGAAAAAAATAAAAATCACTGTACTTCAATAATCCTGTCTAATAAAAACCTAAAGACTGCCAGAAGATAGCAAGAGCTTTACATCTCAACAGAGTGCACGGTCCCTGGGGAGTACTGCATGCGTGTGTGTGACGTGTACCTGCGTGTGTGTGCATGCCTCCTGCATGACATTAAATGGGTCAACCTCGTTATGAATAATATAGAAGCCTATTTAAATGCACAATGCCGGGTCGCATGGTGATGACAAGCCAATTTAAAAGGACCAAATGTGATACGGTTGTTTCTTATCAATGGAAAATCTGAAGTGGCTGTTCCTCCCGTGAGTCAATGCACATTGTGTGGATGCATAGATAGGGAATAGGTATCCATGTATGCATACTAGGGCAGTCATAGTTAAAAGGATAACGTGTTAATGCAAATTCCTTTAAACGCCACTAATTTCTTTAATGCATTAACGCAACTTGCAATTTTTAGGCAGTAACAGGTTCAGTTTTACAGCTAGAGTGAAGATACTTGCATCATATGAAACAAAAAAACTTAAGGAATCCATTGGTACCAACCATGTCATACTAGCTTCAAACCCAAATTGCTCCCCTGTACCACACCTGATCCCCCACAGGCTCTTTTCCCACTCAGGGTGTGAGTCAGCAGCAAGACTTGCCCACAGCACAGAATGTACACACGCTCGCCTGACTTCCTGCTGAATCCAATGATTGGTGTTGGCTCAGTGTGCGATGAGGACAAGTTGACAGAAGGATTTACATTATTACCCAATTCACAAAAGACTCCAAACCACAGACAAACCTCCGGCTTCCTTCAATCACTACAGCTTAAAGATGCATGAGCAAGACAACTTTCTATGAAATATTTAAGCAAAACATTTCAAAACTAAATAAAGCAAAAACAGGAAAGTGGTTTTCAAAAAAAAAATCTGCATTCCAAGGCTACCATTGTCCCCCACATTCAACTTCATATAATATTTAATTTCTAGTCATTGAACAAACACGATGACTGTCTTTACCTGGCTTAAAGAAATTAAGAGTTTGCAGCTACAAATTGCAAATGTAGAGTCTAACATGAACAATCAAACACGTACAACTGGTCCGGGCTAGCAGGCTTTCCGTTTAAAGTATCCAACAATGTGTTTTTCCGCATGCTGCCAACAAGCAACCTCAAATAGTTATGTTGCAGCAATCCCCACACACAGGAATTCACATGTGCATGCATGCACCCACACACACAGGCAACTTGAGATGGTACAGTATAGGCCAAAGAAACTTTGCCTCCTTCCAGACTCAGCTTTAATACAGTGTGACAGAGGGTTGGTTAGCTGTTATGTACATCAGAGAGCCGGCAGGGCAGCGAGCTTTCATTACGAGGCGAACAAGACCCAGTTTACAGTCGGCTGATGCCTGTGCTGGCATGAAGAGGAAGGGGATTTTGACACACACATACACACAAATGCCTTTACCGTACAAAGAGTGAAACCGGATGAAATGCTGAACTCAATGAGACAAGCGTGAGTTAGTCTGTTGGATGCTTGCAACAATCTGCTTACGAGATAAATCACCTGTATAGCATGTCAGACAGTTTGCTTAGGTAATTTATTTGCATGCTGGAAGTTGCAATAAGATTAAAGACATTGGTTAAAAAAAAACATAATGTGAGGAACAGAACAGGAAGGAAGGAACAGATGTGACATTGCATGATGAGGTGGCCTGATATAGAAAAATAACAGACCAGACAGAGAGAGATGTGTATAACCTACCTGTAGGAAATGTATGAAGGGTGTTTCAGACCAGCCTCTGTCTCCCTCTCTTTCCTTCTCTTTAGTTTAAGTCCAGAGTTGACTTCTTGCCGACTTTCCTCATGACTGGATTAATACTGCACCTGAGGTAAGAGAGAGGGAAAAACAAAAGAAGCATTAGATGGTTGGATAAAGAGTACATTTAAGTTAAATACATTAGAAAACTGTGGCTGTCATAATGTGACTTGAACTTAAATGATAAGAGGATAAAAGAACAATAATCAGCAAGTATTTTGATAATCAATTATGCATTATTTACAATTTTCTCACATTTTATACACAAATCAATTCTTAGGGTGCTTTCACAAGCCAACATTTAGTCCGCTTTGATGGAACTCTGGTGCGGTTTGTTTGGGCAGTTGTGAACGCAGTAATCGTACTCTGGTGCAGACCGAAATAACCGTGAACGCTTGTAAGAGGTGGTCTCGGACCGTTTCCAAGCGAACCAAAACGCAGGCTGCCTGTGCGGGCATTTGATGAGATGGACACAGGTAAACGACAGGTTGACATGAGTGGGAGAGGACTGACCTGGACTTCTGCAGAAAACATACAGAATATGCTAAATAAAGTCCACAAAAATAATGACGTTTACAAAGTCATTCGAGGTAAACTGGAGGAGAAGGGATTTGTGCGCAGTCGATCAGTGTGAAAAACTTCGACAGCATCAAAGTCTGAAATTCCCAGCATAGAAGTGGTATCTCTTGAGATGAAAATGATAAATTTGCTCCTTTATACACGCACCTCGGCAAATGTATTTTTTATATTTGGTTGATTTGTGCGCTGTGAAACCGAACCAGACTGAATCAAACCAAAATTATCAATTTCACATCTGATTCAGACTAGCTAAATGGACTATGGCATGTGAAAGCGCCCTTAGATTAATTGAGAAACTAATAAAATATAAAAAAATCATCATGAAAATCATCATTAGTTGCAGCCCTAAATGTGACTATTATTCGTCACCCTCTAGTGCAACTTCTGCGAATATCGAAATGCCAAAACAAAGTTTGTTCTTCCTTCTTTTTTGTCTCTTCTAATTGCCTTTTTACTGAAATATTATCAAACACAAGACCATTACTGAAAAGACTAGCATCAGCTACAAGAATCTGCACTGCAATTAATACAATTTATATCATGTGCCACCGGGTCATATTTTATAAGATTTTTGCAGGATTGCTTTAAAGCACAATGAGTTGCTGCTTTACAGTGCAAACTGAGGAAAAGCTTTAAAATTTCCTTACAATAGCAGATGGTGGAATGACTCAACAGCCAATGAAAATCTCTTTAATGACTGTCAGTTATTATCCTCTCAACAACTCCAGGATACACAGCAATGATCCTTTCTTTTATCAGCTTCGGAAAGACGACAGTACAACCTCCACAACAGAAAGTTTAGAGGCATGAAGTTTCAAATCTTAGAAATATTACCACTAACAGTATCACTAATATAAGGTTGTCAACTATCTCAGGTGGTAATAATACATTGTACATGGCACTGATGTCTTAAAATGCTGCAAGTATCACTTTATTTAGTACAGGATAGTGAGGTCCGCTTCATGTTAACTGATTTACCACACCTGCTTGTCCATATTCAGGGTCATAGCAGGGAGCATAATGTCTATCCCAGAATGCATTGGGCAGACGGTACCTCAAACTAAATGTCTTGGCATTTTATACAAGGAAAGCGCCTCCTGTTTACAGCCGCACGTATCCTCTTTCTTCCTCTTTCAAATACTCGAGTTCAAGGACGCTACGCAGAGCGCCGTGGACAAACACAAGCATTCACACGCACACACACACCCACAAGCAAGAACAAATTCAATATTTTGCTTTCTCCCACACATACACATCAAAAAATGTGAGCGAGTTGTCCTGACAGCAGAGCGCTGTGAGCTACTGGACTGTGTGTCGTTTTGACAAGCAGGTGGGGCAGCATCCACAACAACCACAGCCCTCATTTACAAGACCAGCACACAATAAAACCAACTGTTG
The DNA here is from genome assembly GCF_043250625.1 of Sebastes fasciatus. NCBI lineage: Eukaryota > Metazoa > Chordata > Actinopteri > Perciformes > Sebastidae > Sebastes > Sebastes fasciatus. Next base: position 27,785,372 of record NC_133800.1, on the reverse strand, counting down.
TCCACAAGCAGCCAGACAAACAGGAAATGCAGTAGATCCATTGTTCAGTCCATAAATGACCCCGTGACCTTTGCTTTGTGACACTTAATTCCTGATTGGAATCAAACTGGAATGACTCATTTCTTCTTCTCCTCAATTTTTTCACCCTCCCCTCGTCTTATTGGTTTCACCCCCCCAACCTCCTCCTCTCTCTTTTTGATCATGCCGAGCGGCAGATTGGGTGCTCAGAGGAGCTGCATTCAATAATAAAAGAAGGAGAGAGGATGGAGGGATGAGAGAAGAAGGATAAAAATGTATTGTGCCCCTTCTGAGTGTCCCTGAATGATTTATAACACAAACTGACGCTTGCATGAGCCTCTGGGGAAGTTGTTGCTGCACTTCTCCTCCTCCTCCTCCTCGTCGCTCCCTCCACCCTGCTTGGCATTTGTGACCAACCAACAAGCGAGTGATATAGATAGATGGATAGAAAGAGTGAGGAACAATGCAAGGGCAGGAGTGTGTCTTTTACTCGATTCCATCTTAAAGAGGCCTTTAACTGTATCTTATTTAAAAGATAAGATCTGAACACATACTACTTTTAGGGCTGCAACTAGCGATTCTTTTCATTCTCAATTAATCTGCCAATTATTTTCTTGATTAGTAGATTAGTTTTTTGTCAGTAAATAGTGAAAAAGGCCCAGCACAAGTTTCCAGAACGCATTGTGACATCCTCAAATGTCTTGTTTTGTCAGACAGTACAAACCCAAAGATATCGGGTTTAAAATTATATAATACAGAAAAAAGCAGCAAATCCTCATATTGGAGAAGGTGGGATCACAGAACGTTCTGCATTTTTGCTTGAAAAACAGCAATTAATTGGTTATAAAAATGACAAATCATGTAGAATAATCAAGATTAAAAAAGCGAAATCTGGATTTTGGAGAAATGTAATAAAAGAAAAGTCTCTTGTATAGGCCAGGAATATATCCAAAACTACTCTATTTGGAGCAGTAACAACACATATTCTATGTACAGTACAGTAAAAAGGAAAACTGAGGAAAAATGTAAGCTTTTCCTCAGCTGAGCAGAAGAATTTACAGTAGCTAAACAACACTGTTTGTAAGGGATACATCTAGAAAAAATTGGAGCAAGATGGCGCCATGGACGGCTACCATGTCTCGAGCTCCTCCTCAACTTTGCTCTTGTTCTTGTTTTATTTTGTTTTGAAATTTTCCATCTGAAATACTGTGTTCAACAAAATTACAAATTTTCATTACTTTTTTATATTAACTTATGTTTATATTTAAGCCCTATATTTTAACTACACTATTTTATGCCTTAGATAATCATTTTGCTTTTACTTTTACTTGTGTGATTTCCCCTTTTATGTATACAAATTTTATGAGCATGACTTTGCTGGAATTGACAAATGACAAATAAAGAACCTTGAAGGATAATTATTGCTAAACTGTTAATGACTAAGAAGTATCATGTTGGATTATCTACCGTATATATACAGTATATGCACATTTGCTGTGAGGGGACAAGAGCAGAGAGAAAGGCAGCATTGAATAAATAAAAAGGTGGTTACCTGGTGGCCTAGTGGTTGAAACATATACCATATACTGCCATTGCTATGTCAACTAAGTGTCCCTCGTGACCATGAATGTGTTGTGCTTGAGGAAAAGTCTGTGTACAAAGGTCAGGGGGCCAGTTTAGGTACAGCATGATAAAATCCATAAAACACATAGAAAAGGCGAGAGAAAACTGAGAAAGAGGCACAGAGTAGGGCAGTCGCAATAACCACAATATTGACAAGCCAACCACAGGCGATGGCTAGCAACCGCCACAGCCGCTATGTTCACGTTTTTTCTTTTTTTAATTCTTTGCAATGGGAGTGCTGCAGGAAAAAAACGTTATGCATCATTGCCCTTCTTTGTTCTATATTTAACAATAAACAAGTATTTAATTCGTTTTAAAACTGTCATCTTTGTCATTTAAAAAGCAACAATATACCTAATAATAGCCTAACAATAAAGCGTATTTATACAGAACTAAAATCGGGATAAATAAAGTAATTTTCCATAAAGAAAGTTGCAATCATTATCACCGCAGGGGAAATTCCTTCACTGCAACAGCCCTAGCACAGAGGATGTGATGATGATGATGATGATGATGATGAAGAGGGTGAGACACAGAAAACAAGAAAGAGATGATCCGAAAGAGAGTGAAGGAAGTTAAAAGCCAGCGATTATCCATTTGTCAACTTCCTGATTTTCAGGCCTTGCTTATTTTTTACGTTACGGATTTTTACGTGGCTTGGTAGGACTACATCAACTGCACAGTGATCACCATGTTGTTACAAACTAGATCCATTACTATGAATGGGAGAGACAGCAAGCACACAAAGTTAAAGACAAAGAAAGTATTTGTGTGTGTTGTTCTGCTATCCTTGAGAGAGGCAGTTTCAGACCTTCAGAGTGAGGCCAGATTAGTGTAGCAAATTCTCACTTCTTCCAAGGGCTGTAAAGGGTTAAGGTCAGGCAATGTAGGCTCAATATAGTAAGATAAACAGCAAACCATCCCTGGTACAGTAGTACCACAGGCTTTCTGACTAAGTTTGTTGGTGCATTGGCTAATGATAAAAATCCTGATATCCAACTCCTACTTTCCGTTCCTCCTGTTACATGACACACGCTGCGAAATGAATCATAAATCCTGAGTCACGAGCCGTCAATTTCCGAGGCACAACTTGGCTTGTTTTTCGAAAACAAAACCTTGTAATGCATTTCTGTTCTTGCAAAACAATCCAGTAGAACAGATTTCAGAGGGATTGGCCAAACAATGCATCAAGCTGGATGTGATATCGGGTATCAAACAGGGACTCAGGCCATGTTCAGGCCTCTTTTTGGTTTAGTTTTTTTCACATACAGACTTCCAAGATTTTATGAAATGCTAAGTAACGAACTGGCTGCTACAGGTATCCGTGATGACATTACTTCCTGGGCGACTACCTGGGAAATTCTGTGTAAATGGAGTGATTCCCCTTTGCCAGCAGCCGTCAAAGTATTGAGCAGGTCACTAAACAAGCAATTCTTTCAAAAAAACTGCTAGATTAAAAAGGTTGAAGTGAATATATTGTGTGAATCTGAATTAATGCGTACACTGAAAGCACTACGAACAAACCGGTTAAAATACTTTGACTGTCTTTATTATGACTTTGAGCCCTGGTTTGCCTCAATCTAATCAATGATAATGAGACCCAATGTTCACAAATGTAACACTCAATGATTCCCAGAGTGCCTGATGATGACTGAGGTGGGCTTTTGATGAGTCATGCTGGAGGTAGGTGTGCTTAAAAACGCACGTCCCTTAGTGAAATGCTGCTTTAAATAAAGCTGAGACAACCAAATATGAGGCGATTTCCACAATACGCGAAAATTCTCCCTGGATGAAAATAAACTAATCCACTGAGATAGAAGGAAACTAAACATTATGTCCTGATTATCCTGCCAGGGTGGCATAGTGTGGATTTTTATAGCACTGACTCATTTTCACAGAGTGAGGAACACGCGCACACACACACACACACACACACACACACACACACATACACACACACTCTAAAGCAGGATTTGGAGACTTTGGGGCAGCTCTCATCGCAGGAGCTTAGTGACACTATTGAGACATGCATGCATACAAACAAACACACACATGTGCACACACACCAAAGACTGTTACCTTCTCAGATTAGCTTTAAAGCTAATGCCAACATAAATATGGGTGTTGGTGGATTGAGGGACAAATACGAGACAAATAAGTGGCCTATCCGCCGACTTAAAACCCTGGGCCAACTCTAAATCTGTAGTTAATTTGAAGTGATTTCCTCTTGTTGCCTTGAAGCAAAAACAGCCCAAAACCGAACAGTGGCTACTCCACTTGTTTTGTTTAAAACTTGGCACCAATGACCTTTTACAGATCACTACATTTCCGTCTTGCTCGAGCACTCTGGGGATCACCAGAGATGAGCATGTGAGCCTTTCAATCCTGACTTTAAGTACGGGAGAGACAAAACAAATCAGTGTCCTTGGGGAAGACTTTTGAGCAGTGATTTTAGTAGGACAGTAGGACAATCTTACACACAGTCTGCGCATGCGTCTATATGCCGGCCCAGCATTTCAAAGCAGAAACCTTTTGGTCTAGTTGCAAGATGCTGCCAAAAAGATAGAACATTGTTCACATATTTAAATATTAATACATGTCTTGGCTACCACCACTGCCGTTAAAACAAATGTTGAGCAGTTAAATGCTACCATAAACCACACTTCCAACAATAATAAACATGCAAGGTGCAACAACCCTCTCCTCTACATATCAACAAAAGTAGATTAGCTCTCGATAGAGCCAAGCCAAATTATTCACACCAAGCAGAGGAGTGCAGCTCCTCTTTTGCCCTAAAGCTTTAGGTCAATATCAATCTTAATCTCCATATTGATGTAGAAAAGCCACTTGCAGTGATGCAGACTTACAAGATATTAGTGCAGAGCAGCGCATGCACAACCACAACACACGTGAGAAATATTTTCACACTGTTTTTCCCTCACACATGTCCATGTAGGATTCATGTGTAAAGTGGCAGCTATGCAATATTAAGCTAGCCTGGGGCATTTGTGAGGTAGAGGGCTGTGGGGGAAAGATAATCTCCCTCCATTATGGACTGTTGAACTGTGGTATGCTATGGCACAGTCACAGTATAAACCTTTAACACCATTATTTCGTTGGTTTTATCACTCATGCGTACACATGAAATCTTTTGGAGGAAATCACCATTTATGTAATTAGATCTGCCTACTGTTAAACTTGCTGAAATAATTTGTCAATTAATGAATTAGTTTATTAACAAAAACTTACTCAAACTATTTTGATAATCGATAAATAATTATATTTAAGAGCCTTTGTTTTTAGGCAAAACATCACAGGTTCCTGCCTCTCAAATGAGATTATTCTCAGTTTATTTTGGTCTTCTATGATAGTACACTTAATATCTTTGAGTTTAGGACTGTTGATCGGACAAAACAAGACATTTTAAGTAGGGCTCTCAATCGATTAAAATATTTTTTCTGTTCAAAATGTACCTTAAAAGGAGATTTGTCAAGTATTTATTACTCTTATCAACTTGAGTGGACAAATAAGCTTGCTTTATGCAAATGTATGCATATATGTATTATTGGAAATCAATTAACAACACAAAACAATGACAAATATTGTCCAGAAACCCTCACAGGTACTGCATTTAGCATCAAATAATATGCTCAAATCATAACATGGCAAACTGAAGCCCAACAGGCAACCACAGCTGTCAGTGTGTCAGTGAGCTGACTTGACTATGACTTGCCCCAAACTGCATGTGATTATCATAAAGTGGGCATGTCTGTAAAGGGGAGACTCTTGGGTACCCAGAGAACCCATTTTCATTCACATACTTTGAGGTCAGAGGTCAAGGGACCCCTTTGAAAATGGCCATGCAAGCTTTTCCTCGCTAAAATTTAGCACAAGTTTGGAGCGTTATTTAGCCTTAGCCTTCGCGACAAGTTAGTATGACATGGTGGGTACCAATGGATTTCTTAGGTTTTCAAATTTCATATGATGCCAGTATCTTCACTCTAAAAGATCGAATAGCGGCCAGGCCTGTCAGATTTCTAAGAGGTTAATTAAAAATCACAAGTTGTGTTAATGCTTTAAGGAAATTTGTGGCGTTAAAACGAATTTGCGTTAACGTGTTATTATTGCGTTAACTTTGACAACCCTAATTTAAAGACTTCACCTTGGGCTCATTGAACTTGTGATGGGCATTTGGCGACATTTTAAAGACCAAACGATTAATTTATTGAGAAAATGATTGCTAGAATAATCAATTAATAAAAATAATCGTCAGTTGAAGCCCTTAATCTAGTGTCATGCTAGTAAAAAAAAAAATTAAGTGAATTAAGTGATGGATTATTCCTTGCAACTTCCCCAAGCTGGAAAATGTAAATTTATGTTAATTTTTTTTGTTAATAAATGAATGCCTAACACACTACTGACCAGTTCCTGTTGGGAGTCAGTATGTGTGCAGTTATGTGGCTATGTTTCACACAGTATATAATAACGTTGCCTCACTCAAAATAAAGTCATTCTTTCAGATGGATGTAAATAGTAAATCTCATTGGCCTGAGGATCACTAATGGAGAGAAAACAGAGAAAGATCATTTCAGAAAGAATAATGAAAATCTCCCAGATAATCTAACATAAGGCATATGTTATAAGCAAGCTCCCACACATACACACAGCTTTGGTCACACACATTTTGCCACACAAAGACCATCCCTCATTCAGTGTGAAAGCTTTTTTTAGAGCGATCCCATGAATCCAGAGGGCTCGTTGTGTGTGTGTTCGTCCCTCCGGAGCGAAGCCTGGAGTTTTCTCTATTAAAGCCATTCATCCTCTCTGGCAACTATCAGTGCTAGCGCCTTTTCAGCTGAGCTTTTTTTTCAACCTGGTCAATAGTGTGTGTGGTCTACTGTCTTGCTTTTTCAAAACCCACACAGTCTTTCACACAAAAATCAATCTCTGCACTGTCTTTTTCCAAACCCCTCCCCTTAAATAAATACAAACACACACACACACACACACACACACACACACACACATTGAATGAAACAACACACTAAGTGCAGTGTCACAGAGCGCCGTCACCAGGCTGTTAAATTATTCAACAGTCCCTTACAGACAATTTTGCACATCAGAGAAAGTGAGGGAGGAGGAGCAGGGGGTTGCTCATGGGGTACCACTAGCAGGTGTTGAGTGTTATAGGGATCAACAGGTTACACACACACACAGAACAGGAGAGCGAGCTGAAGAGCAGCACCTTTTGCTGTAGAGTGCTACAGGAATGAGTCCTAAAACCCGGAAACGAGTTAGCATTTTAGCACTTCCGGTTCCCTCGTCTGGAAGTCAATAGGTTTTTTGAATGGGTTTTTAGTTAGATGCATGAAATAAGGTCTGTGGTTAACACAAGCTTAAGAGATTTTAACGTTTTGTTCTACGACATAAGATACATCAATAAATATCCCACTCGTGAATTTTGAAGCCTTTATGTGGTTGCTAACAAGTGGTTAAATGAGACTACTAGACGTCATCACGCCGACTTGTCCGCCTTTACAGTGTATACTCACGTTAATGCGACCGTGGTGTAGTTCGTCTACAGCCTAACCTTAGCTTTTTACTTCTGGCGACTGCATTTACACTTCAAAAATCATAAAAGGGGTGTTTATTTGTGAAGATTATCTTGCTGAACAAAACGTGTAAGTTTGCTACTGAGCTTATTTTCTGCAATAATCCATCCATTGTCGAGGGAACCAGAGCGGTGCTAACTTCCTGGTTGGCCTACAAAAACACGTCATCCCTGGAGCACTCTATAGAAGCTGCAATTTATCCAACACAGATAATCAGAGGCTACATATCCTTTTACTTGACGTACCCTATAATCAACTATAACCACCAACTTAACAGTGATTGTTACTGCCCTTAAACTGTTTGTAAGGGCCTTGGATGGCAGTAGCTCAGGTAGTAGAGCAAGTTGGTCATTATTGGTGGATGAAGGGAACTGGGAAAACATAAAAAAGACTGGGATGCACCCGATTAATCATCTGGACAATGAGCAATAAAGGGAATAAATCAACTGTGGCCCTTAGTTCTCAGATAAAGATGGTGACAGTGTGTATGTGTTGTGAACCCATGCAGCATATTAAAGATACGTATATAAGTCTTGAAAAAAGAAGAGCAATTACAACTTTAACATGTTGTAAAACTGCTTTGAGTTTTAAAAAAAATGTCAAGGCTTTACAAATAAAAGAAATGTTTCCCATTTCTTCAAAAATATTTATCTCTAAAAAAAAACTAAAAAAAAACGGATTCTTTCAGACTAACTCAAGACTTTCTGTATTAAAATAAAAAACATATTAAAAATGATAATTTACGAACTGGTATTAAAAGTCAACCAGTATCAAAAAAGCTTGAATTATACCCAAACCTAAAAACTGTAATATCTTCATCACTCTAGATTGCGAGCACTTATTGCTGCATCATGACAGCTTCCCGGTACACCATGTGTCTTCTGTGACATGCCTGCAGTAAAACACATGTCCAAATGTGGGAGTTTGATGTTTATGTAATTTCTTTTCTCTTGGGCAATCATTTTCGTAGAACTCTATTTTTTGAAAACCCTTGTAGGCCTGCACAGAACCAGTTCATTATTTTAAAAACACGACTCCACCAGCGCCACCTCCTCTACGCTGACTCACTGTGCAAACACCAACATGCACGTGTGTTGGATTTTATGCACATTATTATGTCCGAAAACCACTCAATTAATCTGAAGAGACTGTTCATGTGCACCTTAGCAACAACGCCTTAGTCATTGTCCCCAGGAGAATTTAAAATTAAAAAAATAAAAACCTCAAATAACACTTGAATCACCCCAGGGCTCAAACTAACACCATGTCTACACATGGGCAGCAGCAGCAGCAGCTTCAGTCCACCGCAAGATGCATTCAGGCACAGTCTGAAGTGTAGGTGACCCGCATTTTGGAAGCGTTCAAAGCCCAATGCACAAAATCTGTGGTTATGCTCGTAAAATGCAGGAAAATAGACTTGAAGTGTAAAAATAGGCCTGTGTAGACAGTTGGATTGATTAAATGGATGGACTACTGAAAAATGTGGCTGAAACGCCTCCTGCGTAGACACGCCGTGACCCTGATCTTCTCTTAACTTGGAAAAAATCTATCATACATCAGCTTGGCTTCTGGCTGTAGGTCAGTGAGAGGATCTACAGTGTGAGTATGTGAAAGCAGGTCACTTTCCCATATGAGCAAAATAGGCAGAGCGTGTAGGATAAGTATGACTGTGTGTGTGTTATGTGCTAATAATGCATCATTGGATTAAAATGAGAAAGAGGTCACGAGGAGAGGATGAAAAAGAGAGACAAAGAGAGGGACAGGTAGAGATGGAGGCAGCAATTGGGTCCATCATAATCACAGATAGGCTTGCTGCGGTAGTTGGCGTTACCGATGTTACATGGTTTTCAGGCATACACCAATTATAATACTTACAATATATTGAAATAAAACTCATTTAGTTCATTTTTGCGTATACATAGTACATAGTCGGACAACTGACGCTACAAACTGAAAGTGAAAGACTCTGCTCCGTACAGCACAGAGTAGCAGGAGTCAGATTTCAAACATGCGGGACGAGAGTGAGTTGACAGACAAGACGATGGTGGAGGATTTGGTGTCAAAGTGAAAAGCAAAAGCACCTATTTGGCAATATTTCAGATTTAAACCCAATGCTATAAGGGAACCCTAACGTTAATGAGGAAATCGCCGTGCGGAGGAGCTGTGCCAGGTGGAAACCTGCGGCCCCACAGCGAAAGAGAGAGGCCAGGAGAGTCCAGACACACAGCAATCAAACGTTAACAATCAAAGAAAGCGCTCTAAATATATTGACCATCATCTTTTCTGGTAAAATGTCCGATGTAATCGGTAACATTGGTGTTGTCATAAGTTTATTAACAGGAGAAATCAATTTCATTAGAATACTTTTCTACCAAGGAAATAATCCCAATGAAAACAGTTGACAGCAGGGTTTTATCCCAGTGGTTCCCCAACTTTTTGACCTGTGACCCTTTAAAACAAAGCAATGTCCACTTGCAACCCTGCATGTGTTTACGAGCTATGAGTTCAACTAAACAGATGTAGATATGAAGGGCTCATTCTAAGCTAACGAAAACATAATGATTCTTAGTTTCAAGTGATTATACACAAATGAAAACATAGTTATGAATATTATATTCCATTGCTGCCAATAGATCCCCCGAAATGTTACCCATTGTTCCTTTAATCACTTTACAACCACTCATATTGATCATGCGATCTTTAGGAAGGGTCCTCGCCACGGTTTGGGAACCACTGGGTGACCCCGAGTAACCAGGACTGTGTCTGTAAAGAGACTGTTGAGTTAATTTAAGTAATTTGTAAAAGTGTTCCATTCACCTCCGATGACATCTTTGACATGTCATAGCAGGAAAAGCACAGGTGTAATCAATATCATTAATAATGACTGCACCGCATTTACCTGTGCCAACTCCAGGTTGCTGGTATTATGCATGCTGGCTCAGCAACATGTCTTACAGGAATACTTAATGAAAGAGAACCATCATTAAGGTTATTAGTTACACCTGTGCATTTCCTACACAGACAACACAGAGGATAGATGGTAAAGACACAACAGCTGTAGTGAACTACACTAGTGAAAGTGTGGGAACTCCAAAGCTGTCTACAAGATAATCACTAGTGCATTATTGATCTACTGATATTGCCATCATGAGGTGGAATTCAACAAAGTGAAAAGTGTTTACTGAAGTATAATCTGTGCCTCTGTAGGAATGGAGGGTTTTAAAGCAAACATCCAAATGTACATCCATCATGGCAGTCTATGTTTGATTCCTGCCAAGTGAGGCGTAGATTTGTCCCATTTGATCAAAATGAAATTCTAGCGAAAAGTGTGGACACTCTCGGACTAGACAGAGGACTCTAAATTTAATATAAGAAGAGGAAATGCTATTGCGCTGCACAAAGTTATTTTAACGTTGTTTGGCTTGTGTAACCAAGCAGGACGCTTAAAAGAAAAACACATTTATAGCTTCTTGATCCTTCGCTTACTTCCCATTGCAATTAGAAGTCACCAACATCCAACGTAACCTGCTACAGCTCATATAATCTCTAATTATTACAAAATATTGCAGATGGAATTCTTGTTATTATCAAGAGAGATAAAAAAAAAATCAGAGTGGAGAAATATTCCCAGACAAACACAACCCTTTTGTCTTCAAAACAATTTCACATTTACTGTGGCCTGCTCAGGTGGTGGTCCTGCTGGCTAATGGGCCCCTATCAGGAGTTAATGACAGGGCTGGGGGACTGGATACAAGTCAATTAGAGAGTTAACAGGGTGTAATCTGTAAAGCATTGGCCCACACACAAGCCAAACTGAATCCATAACGCTGACCTGGGGTCACTGGGTTCAACAGAGAATCTGTCTCCATCAGCTCAGCTTTATGACACCCACTTTCAATAGATAAGCAGACACACTCTCAATACTCCATACAGTATGTACAGTACTTGTCATATAACAATATCAATGTCTTGACACACTCCTTTATAATTACTGTGCTTATATTACAACAGTTGATTCAGATTTTAAAGTGGAGGAAGGCAATGTTTAGTAGCTGCACTAGCAAGAGCACACTGGATCAGACATCATTTTAAAGCTAAACAGAAGCTAAACTAAATTGTATTTTATTAACATGGTTAATAAGAGGTCATTTGAACTTTTACATAAATAGCTGGTTCCACATTCAGACTGTAGAATGGAAAAATATGTTTAACTCCTCAAGCAGGCATAGAACTATCAGTTATGAGTATGCACTACGCAACAACTGAATGCATAATGTGCATAGGTGGTAAGAAGCACAATGTAAACTTCAGGCATTGCAGTTTTAATGCTACAAGAATATCACAGGGAAAAGAAAGAACAAAAAACAATCTAAAAATAAAACAACACATAATTATTCAACTTTTAGACTCTTTTCCCACTGGGATATTCCCCCTGCTCTTGCATGCTTACACCATAACAGCATAATCAAAAATAGCACAGTCGCATGAACAAAGCAAATTATTCTCCCAGCTGGAGCATAATTTGAGGGAAATTGAGTCTAAATAAAAAAAAGTGTTTACAGGCATTAAAATGTGGTACTGTTAAGTTTACAAAAAATATGACAAAACTGGTGCCATGATTTATTCCACACTGGTAGTCTGTCTAGCAATATGGGGGAGTGAAAGGCAAATTTCGGGAACATCTATCCATCTGCAACCGCTTATCCCGTTAGGGGTCGCGGGGGGGCAGGGTACACCCTGGACAGGTCGCCTGTCTAGAGACAGACAACCATTCACGCTCACACTCACACCTACGGGCAATTTAGAGTCCACAATTAACCTAACCTGCATGTCTTTGGACTGTGGGAGGAAACCGGAGTACCCGGAGAAAACCCACGCTAACATGCAAACTCCACACAGAAGGGTCCCAAGCCGGATTCGAACCTGCAACCCTCTAGCTGTGAGGCGCCAGTGCTAACCACTGCACCACCGTGCAGCCCTGGAACAGACAACAATTAAGGGTAAATGTCAATTAGGTTTGGTCACTGAGGCCTCAGCCTTTGGGTTTCTATTGACCCTGGGTAACACGTAGGGCTGCTGCTGGTGCTAAACTGGTGTGAATGCCAAAGGCAGGCCATTCGATAACTGCTAGTGTTTTCATCAATATGTGTAACACTCACTGCCATTGGTCACATCTAGCCAGGCTCAGCTGGGATTCTGGTGACGAGATGGGCCATATCGACTAGGCAATAACCCTGGGCCTGTTTATGACACTATCAATTCCCAGCTGTATTGATTTTCATTGCGGCTGCAAAAATACTCTTCAGTTGCACACCCAAACACATGATAGCTGTGGAATCACACATGCACTCACAGAGAATGGTAAAAACAAACAAACAAAGAAAACCCCAATGGGCAAGTGCACAAGGCACATGTTCACACTATGATTGAAGACCTTTGTGCAACTATAAACAAATATTCAGGCGCATACACACACACACACACACAAACTCATAAATGGCGGTACGTCAGCAGTGAGAGCAATCAGTCTGGGGCTGTTTGGTATCAAGGCCACATGACAGCCAATAAATTAACTATGATTTGCTCCCACCGTGTCATGGCTGAGGTTTTAGCCCCCACATCAACTACTCTGGCTTTTCAAAGACTCAAGAACTCTGCATGTGAGTCTTAAGCTGGGGACACACCAACACGACATCAGAGAACTAGTAGCGACGAAGGCCGCCTATTGGGTCGCCTCACGTTGTTTTGGCCGACAAGTTGCACCCGAACACACCGCAAAGACTACAGGCGACGGCCAGTTAGCATTCAACATGCTGAATCGGCCCGAGGGAACTCCAACACGGGCATACTAGAGCCGACGATGCGGGATACACCAAAAAACAACAACTAGACTGACAGACGCTCACCGACGGCCCAAAACTGTCCGACGGTCTACCGTCGGCTTAGTGTGTCAGGGCCTTTAGAGGAGACTTGTGCTGAGAGAGTCCTAGCTGTGTCCCTGACACCACAGTAACAAGTGCTGGCGGTCAAATGCCTACACCGGCTAGTGAGTCATCCTGCTGCTGTAGCCCCATTCTGCTTTCCCACAAGGCCATGCAAAATGCATGAAAGTAACAAGGAATGTTTGAGAGAAAATGTGCAAACACACATAGGCCATGCACGTGTACACAGCCACACACATACACAGAGAATACATGTAATCATTACACAAAGTGCTATAGTCATTTAATCAGCAGTGAGTGTGCATAGACATACACACAGGCTTCTACTCGTGGAAGTACACACCAGCTGATCTAGTTTCAGCTCCAAGTGTGTGTGTGTGTGTGTGTGTGTGTGTGTGTGTGTGTGTGTGTGTGTGTGTGTGTGTGTGTGTGCGCGTGTTTGTATGTGTACATAGGGAGGGCTGAGCATAGAGTGAAGTGCTACTCTAAAGCCCAACAGGATTTTCCAATCAAGAGCAGCGGAAAGATTAATAGAGGCCTATTGCATGTTCTGTAGTGAAAGCAGCGCAAAAGAGAAATTATTAGGACATGCAGCTGCCACTTGCTGAGTTTTTTTTTATTATTATGAAATATTAAAGAGATTCAAATTAACAGACAGGCTGAGCTGCCATTAGCTCAAGTGTGAGTGGTGCTCCAGTGCCATGAATGGCCGAGTCGAGCTACTACTGTCCTTGCACATGATGTGTCAACCGTTCCCAGATAGGTTGAGTGAAATCAGGTTTCCCCTCATTCTCTGATCTGGTGCCAGAGACTGAGAGCAAAGATTTAGACCCCTTGAGGAAGTATCTAAATCTTTTCGACGGCCTTCTTTCCTTAATCTGCCGAGCAAGGTTTGCCGAATTCAGAGCAATACCGACTGCCCTCCAGACAAAGCCAAAGCAATGAACATGAGTCCACTCTAAATCTCTCAGCTCAGTGAATGGATTCCATGTAGGATGCCTCTGCTGGGTGGATGAGACGCCCTCTCTGACTTTCTCGATGGCCGTTTTCTTGGAGGGAAAACGATGATGTCATGCAATCATTCGCCGGGGCCTCACGGGATGACGGGGGATGTTGTGATTCAGGGTTATACATTTATGGCTAGGACTCCCACAGCTGTCAGCCTCGTAATAGACTGGATAAAAACATCCTGCAACCACTAGTGTATCACAGGGAGCCATTTTCTGAGGGAGCCTGTAGCTTTCAGATGACCGTGAAGAGAAGAAGACAAAAGAATGGGATGGGGGGGGGGGAGGGTGTTTTTTTGTGTCAAAGTCTTCAAATGCTTCCAGAGAAAAATACCACAAACCTCACCTTGCTCACTGAATGCTAACATGACACATTTCCTCAATTGTTCTCATTTGATCAGTGTCAAAGTCAACACGGAAATAGCTTGATCATCACAGCACTTGAGAAGTAAGGTGGTGAGTAATTTGACTCATCTAGCCATCACACCTCAATGAATGCGACACAGCAAGAGAAGCCCAAGCATGCTAACCTACAACCCTTTCCGCTCCTCTGCCTCTTACAAAGAAAAGAGAGAATGATCAGCCAAAATGAAAGAGAAAGATAGAGGGAGGAAATTTAGCAGAGGAAACCCCAAAAAGGAAATATGCATCTAGGCCACTGAGTCATTTCCCTTGTGCTTTGCCTCTTCCTCTTCTTCTTTTTCAAATATACACTGACAGTATAAATTATGTACATCATCACTGAGGTTTACACAGAGTGGGAGAGGGCCCATGGGTTTTAGGACTTAGCATTTCAGCTTTTTATCCCCTGTAAAGTCTGCCCGCAATTAGTTTGGGAATTAATTCAGGCTCAGAACTTAGCCTCCCCCTTCCTCTTTTAGATCTACTGATTCATCCAAGCCTCTTTTACACACACAAAAAAAGAGAGGGTAAGTAAAAAATAAAATATCTGTCCTGTGGAGGATAGATTTTACCCACACATATGACTTAGTAAAGTAACACCAACATTATAGTAATGTGGTTTAATACAAGTCACTAAACTAAACTACATGTTTGCTAATTCCAGCCTCAAGGCCTTTTCACACCGGGGACACAAACGAAAATATTAAATAGTCGTTGCCGATTTTTCGCATTTTAAACCTTTCACACCAAGGCTGAAACAAATATTTGCGTTCTGTGCACTCCACCGAAAATTAAAGTTTCGCACCGTCACACAATCATCGATGCATAAGTTGTTTTTACTATAATAAACCCACACTCAACTCTATGCACTGGAGACGAGCTAGTTATTATTCCAAGTGGGCAGGTTTGTTACATGTGGTCGCATTTCCTATGAAGCATGTTATTGTAACGAGTGTAAATGCTGAGCTTACTGCACTGATTTTCATCATTCATGACTGGATTGGATCATATACAGCCGATGTGTTTATTATACGTGATACATGGCCTTTAATACAAGGCTTTATAGTCAGTTTATAATGGTCAGCTAACCTCCAGGGCTCTGTTGATTTCTCAAGGAAAGACAGTGAATTCATATGCTTCAATTGCTGGTAATAACAATAATAAGCTAATAATAATAATAATAAGGCTGTACCAGATAGTTTGAAGCATCAGAGTTTCATTCATAACGTTGACATTGTAATTATTATTACTAAATAACTTGCAGGAACATTGCATGAAATAGTCCACCTTCTCTCTCCCTCACACACACACACAGAGTGACTTGCCAGCTGGCACACACCTGTAACGGGGCAGTCTAGCAGCAATCAGTTCCATCCATAAACAGAGTTATGACTTTGACTTCCGAAAATCTATTGATCCTGTGAGCAAACATTATTAGTTTGTTGGTTGGTTTGTTTTTATCGGCATCCGAAATTCACAGAAATCGAAACAGCTGCGGAAAAAAAACCATTGCATCGCGAAATACGATAGTTTCAGATTCGGTGTGGATAGGCTCATAGAGTTAGATGGGATTGAATTTTTACGTGTTATTTATTTGCACAAATAATGCGTGTTTGGTCTAAAAAAGGCCTTTAGAGTGGGTATGTGTGAGAGATGGTCAGGCCAATTACATAAAAAAGAATCAATGTGAATCAATATGCCAACTGTAGCCAAAGTGTCGGGTCTTTAAAACCCCAGGCACTGAAGTATTGATGAGTTTTGTTAAACAACTACCCAATAAAAACAGACCTGACTACAGGCAACACTTTGGCTGGGATAGGCCAGGCTATGTCAAATAAAGATCCCCCTTCCTGTACCAGCACTTACTGTAAAGTAACCTGCTGATCCTCCAATGCAACCATGCTATCAGTACAACTTGTCTTGTTGTGCAAAAGTCTTCCCTATATGCATATGAGTGATTGTCCCAGACATGAATGAACCTTATAATCTTCTTCAACCAACCCCCAGTCACAAAAGACAGGGAAATCTTCAATAGGGCTGCAACTAATGATCAGTTTAATAATTTATTGATAAGTCTTTTTTATCAATTAAAAAGTTGGTTGGTCAACACAATGTCACAAAAATCATGACAAAATGGTTTGGTGAGCCGACAGTGGTTTCTTCAAATTGATTGTTTTGTATTTATTAGTTAACTGGCTGAGAAGTTCAGTTTTTCACTCTGAGAGACATGTAGAAAAATAGATGTTGTAGGAACGAGCCAGGTTTCATATTTAAAGAACAGTGTCAGTCCAACAACTAGATCACCCTGCTGCCTGCACTTTTTTATTTATTCTGCTGTTTTTCCCTTCATTTCAAATATTCACTGTTGCTTCAGGCTTACTGATCCTGGTGGGATCTATTAACTTCTGCAACCTCTCAACAACCCGGCTCTTTGGGAAATGGAACAGTGATTTGAGAGCAGTCACCAGTTCCTTCCAGTATATTTTCACTATCACTACATCCTCCACTTTAGCGGCGAAGTCTGATCTCACCACAAGTAAACACAGATCAGACTTACAACAGTCATGTGTGAGGAAGTATCAGAATTCAGCCCCACCTTCTTTAATTTTCCCAAAATGCTGTGGATTTTCTGATGCTACTGTACAACTGAAAAGTCTTAATTCCCAGTGTCCCTCTAGACTTAGGTGCAATCAACAGTTTAAAAGCTAATCAATGAATGACTGTTTAATCATGCTGTACAGTGATCATAAAGTGTGTCAGCAATAAAATCCAGCCTGTGATTATTGGTGAGAACAGTAACTTGAACCTTGACTTCTAATCTGGCAGTATTATTGGCCTGCTTCCTGCTCATTTACTGTAAATTGGTGAAAGAATAATGGGCTTTCCTATCTGACATGGCCCCTGTATCACACCAGGAAACAATAGCTGGACAAGGGTCATGCTGTCTATGAAAAACCAGGAAGGGCGTGTGCATGCATCGGGATCTTTGATACTCTCACGGCCTGATGATTTAACCATTTCCTGACTTGCCCTCTGGGATGATATCATCCCTGCAATTATCCCAGGGTTCGTGGCCTCCTGGCTTTGCAGTGCAGCACATCTGGTTCATTTGTGTTTGTGCATGATGAGAGAGGAAACGTGAACAAGAATGAGTAGTGGGGCGGGGTGTTGACTTGCAGAGTTTCCTCCAAGTCACAGTTTAATTGGACAATTGTTCAGCTCAACCTCGGGCTCTCTGGGTTCACAAAGGCATACGTAGCTGTCCAAGCATGGACTATTAAGCAAGAAAAGGGTGGCAGAAGTAGTAGCTTTGTTGCCTTCTTTTTCCTCATGAGAAACTCCTATGTTCCCTAATGCAATATGACACACCATTCACATCCTGTCTGATGAATCAGAGATAATGGCAGCAACTATGGGAGGAGGCTGAAATACAAGAAAATAGCTGAGTTGTCCAATTGTTAAAACGTGCAACCTCCATAAATAGCCTTGATGTTGTCTTGAACTATAAATTATTGGTGGGGAATCCTGCGATAGACATATTCAGCCAGGCCGAGCCACAGACTTAACTAAAAAATACAAAAATTTAAGTCACATTTAGCCTGATTCACTGCTGGCTGGCGAGAGCGCGACACAATCTCCCCCAGATTCATCAGAGGCAAATCTCCACTTGACCCAATGGAGGCAGTCCAGTCATAGCATTAGGGCTGCATAGAGCTTGGGCAGAGGCCTAGTTTCTCTTGGGACTGGGGGGATGGGGTGGGTTTGGCACATACTCTGGGAGCCCGACAGATGAGGAGTTATCAAGCATTTACGTCAGACCAAAAAGGTTCAGTGCGATCTTGCCAGGCAACATCACCCTTAAAAGCCCTGCATCGTTTGGTAATGCTATGGACTGAAAGCTTGTCAACAGTCGTTAAATAATACCAATATTGGCAACAGTGCCCACTGATGCTCAACCAACACACCAGTGAAATGTGCTCTGCAATGACACTTTAAAAGAAATGAAAGGCAGTTTCGGAAACATGTTCTAAAGGCGCCGAGTAGAAATTATGATGTAGAACTGTGAGACACAAAAGCGCTTTGGGCAGGCAAAGGAAGCTCCCAAAATAGAGCAGTGTGGTGCAGTGTATTACCTCACCCCCACTCACATAAGCAAATGTGTCCATCACAATCATGCATCCTAAGCCTTGCTGACATGCCCCACTCTGCTAAGCTAGCAGCGCGGCACATACTGGAGTTTTCCCAGCCGCTTGCATACAGGGGAGAGTCAGCAGAACGGACGCAAATTGTAGGCCTATGACATGACACTTTCAATTTTTTAAAAGACGCCTATTACAGTGAACCATGTAGTTCTAAAAATACTCCAGCCTAAACCCTTTCCTTCATTCTGCTGTGCTAAATTAAGCCCTAGACCCAGGAGGGGTGGTGGTGGGCAGAGATAAGGCAAGCCAGCCATCAGCAATGGTGATGTCTCTTTGGGTGATGATGATGGCTGCTCTTAATTCCCCAGCACTTCAGCTTGGCCTAGTCATGGAAGAGCAGAAAGAGGCTTGCAGATTTCACAGGAGAGCTGGAGACAGATGTAGCCGGACATAATGGGGGTTGAAAAAAGGGGAGGGGGGGCAAACTCATGGTCACAGCTGCAACCTCGCCAGAGGATTGGAGGCGCGCGTCTAATGAAGGGTTGTAATCAAGTCGCTCATACTAACCTCCCACACCCAGCAAGGCCGACTTGCCAAAATGCCTCTCTTATGACAGAGGGTTTAGTATGCTTGAGGAAGAAAACAATGAGAGGAAGAACACTCCATGTAATGCACAAGATACAATGACGTGTTTAACTACCAATCTGTTCTGCATTTTGGCATATAACATATCTGTATTGCGTGCGGTAAACAAGTTAAGCCAGATGTCACGCTAGCAGAGAGCCTATGAAAGGTGTGAAAAATGAAAAAAAGATTAGACCTGCCAGGTGAATAAAGGCTGGCATGTGCCTCCAGACACGAGCCTACATTTAAAATGCCACAATAAATGTCTTTTAATGTACTTCAATGGATGACAGCCGGATCTTTACCAAAGATCTAAACTGGTTGGTCAGACAAAGAAAATTTTCAGCAGTGCGAGGTGGCGAGTGAACAGCAGAAGTGGCACAATCACTAGGGAGGCATTTGTTGATGAGACATCTGTTGGGCCGTGACTTCCTCCCCTCCGAGACTGCTTTCAGTAGACCAAGGCCATGACTCAGGTCTGCACCAGCTGCTGGGCCATGACTAGATCCATTTCACATTTTTCCCTGTGACTCCTATCATGGTTAGGGGTGCAAATACACAGTTTCCATCAAATCCAGAAGTAAATGCAGATGAAAGAGTGTCTGATTACGACTTGGCCTTTTGGGCTTTCATGGACTTGGACCAACAGATAGATGATTAAAAAGACATTTTGCTTAGGAAGTGAAGTTTTTCACACATTTAATTAAATTGAGAAGATAGATGGTTGAGTCTATCTTGGTTACAAACACTGCCTTGGTGCCCATCAGAAGAAGGCTTAGGGATGCACCCGCTGTGATGAGCATGGGCATGTGCATGCAGTCCTCATGATTGGGTAATTAATTTAACTACTGCTACTGCAGATTAATCCTGTTACCAAATATCTGTACTGGTTCTCTCGCTTGCTGGCTTCACAAGACCATGATCTTGCAGCAGTGCAGAGTTTTGTTGTCTTTTGAAATCATCATTAAAAGCAGTACGCATTAACACATCTGCTAGTAGAGGAGAGGTGGGGGTAGTGAGGGCATAATTCTCCTTGTCATCTGAGACAGCATTCCTATATTAGACATGCTAAACCAGATCACTGCAGAACATTAAGCCTGACAGCAGCGCTTTAATATTTGATGCACTCTGCTACCGTGGCATAAACCACCAAACTGCTGTAGCACATGCTAAACTGACAATTCTCTGATATATTCTTCCAAAGTCACGCTTCCATCACATGGAAGTGGGGAAAAGTTCATCGCTTTCAGCAGAGAGTTGTGAAAGATGCTGAGATGGATTAGTCAGCAGGGAGGAGAAATGTACGGTTTTTCACTGGTGCTTTCAACAGGTTGCCCTAGATGCAAAACAAAACCTGCCAAGACTTTCTCTACTGGCATCAAGGGTTCCAACTTTTGGAAAATATCATAATGGCCGTCTTACAGATATGTAGAGCTGACCTAGCACACAGCCAGTAAACTCATTACAGGGCTGGTGGAAAGCTATGAGACATATATGCCTACCAGCGGGCCTGTCACGGTTCTTCGACAGCAGAGCAGGTAAACTTGTTAACTTTGACATCCACATGACCCCCCGACAAGAGGAGGGGGAGGAAGGAAGAGTCACAGACTGGTAAGACATCACTTACTAAGTCATAGCAGGGACAGAGGAGGCTGTCCGAAGTTTTCAGTGCTAATTAAAATAGGCCCAGGTTCTGTAAGGCCAAAAGCCTGCATGTATGCTTTCTGCTTGGTCTTAAATTAGATAAGTCAGGATTCAACTGAGACTGACAAGAGATTGCATTAGGCACCGCAGCACATTAGTAGAGCTGTGAAGCAGAAGCTAAAACAGGCACATAGAGGTCACACCAACAATGTAACTACTTTCGCCTGTTTTACAGTGCGGCTAGAAACTGCTGCAGCCTTTATAACAATGACATGTAGACAGGCATTCTGCAGACACAAGAAATGTTGGTGATTAAGGAGCAGAGCTGTGAAGTTAATGTAATAATTTACAGCTCCCATGAGGACAAATTCACTCATCAGGGTCAGAGGTTAGGCTCAGCAACAGAATAACAGACTCAAACGCTCTGCAGCATATTGGATACGTGCCACCATGTGGGTTTGAATCTGGTCACTAAATTTGGGGAGATGTCCTTCACACTGTTCTATACTAGGGGCGGGGGAAAAAAAATCTATTCATATATGTATTGCGATTGTTTTTTTAACGATTTTTTAAAGCCAGAATAGATTTATTTGATTAATTTGAGTCACTTGTGGTATGTAAACGAAACCAGACCAGAAACCAGACAACGCTGCACATGTGTTGGTGCGTTTACCCGCGTTACCCGTCAACATCACAAACGAATGTGCAAATTGATTCAACTGACAAAGAACCAGATGAACAAAAAACAAAAAGGAAATTTGTGAAGTCTTTGGAGGCGAAATATCCCGGCATCTTTGAGCTGGACGGGAAATGACTGATCATGGAGAGTCAGTGATGAAAAAATGAGGTTTCAAATGATGACATCATTTAATTGGTTCAAGTGACATAATCGGCAAAGCCTTGAATTTTTTATTCAACAATTTCTTCTCGTTGTCAGCCCCCGAAAAAGTGTATTCTGACAATTTGCCTTAAGTCTAATCTTGAACCCGATTTAAACCAGTCATGTGTGCAAATGGGATCCTGCCTTTAGTGTGAACATGGCCTCAGTGTGAGCATGTCTGGCGCACACCCCCACCCACCCCCTGTCTCTGACAGCCACATCAGCCAATTGTCAACAGCAGCTGATGTGTCCTTCCCCAGTGCATCAATCAGCGTGCACACATCCACACACACAACACTGGTACTCAAAGGGATTTGTGCAAATTCATGAGAAGACCTCTGGCTAACGTCTCAATAATCTCTCACACAGCTCTATAAAAAGACATGACTGGTAGCATTATGCCTCTGCATGTAAAGAAAGCTTGTTGTCACATTATATATAGAGTAGTGTTGGGAAAAGTGATTCATTTTTTTACGATTTTGAAATTGATTTTGAAATGCCAGAATCAATATATTTGCCTCATTTGAGGCTATGCAGAGGTAGAAGGAAGTTACCACTTTTATTGTTGTAGTCTGAGTAACGTGACGTCATATCCGTTCCTTATCCGTCAACAAAAACAAACCGCAGTCGGCCGGAGCGAGCCGAAACGACAAAGCAGAAAAAGGCGGAGGGTCCGCGTTAATATGCCCTGCATCCTCACATGTTAAATCCAAAGTGGTAAACACTGCACATAGAGTAAAGTATGGAAACACTTTGGGTTTCACACATTGCCAGGAAAAGCAGAGCTAGACATCACGGCTAAAGCTGTATGCTAACTCTGTTATGGAAAGGAAACGTTATGATTACGTCCGGTTTTCAAAATAAGGTGTTATATGATTATAATCACCAGAAGTATAAAAGATTATATGTCCCTATCAATTATTATATTTGACTAACTAGATATGGCTAACACATTTAGAACATCATAACTTGTGTATTATCAGCCTGCACAGTCACCCTTTCCTTATCAGTCCAACAGCTTGGATGAGTGAAACATTTACCTGAAAATAGGGTCACCAGATCCCAACAAATCAAATGTGGGACAAAGAGTATGTTTGTGTGGGACAATGTGGGACACGTTACCAAGGCTGAGAGGTAGTGCAACATTTTTATATAATGTCTATCTAACTTAAATAATAAACATTTCTATTCTGCCCCTTATCTTGTAACATCTCTATGCTTTGCCAGAATGTATCCATAAATCGGCACATCTCTTTTTGAGTTGCATGTTTCTTGTGAGACTCACATGTACTGTGTCGCTTTATGTCGTATTCCCCTCCTGTGAAATTGAAAAATAACTGGCAAATTTCGCAAAAAACTCTTGTAAGTAGTCCTTGTTGTAGTTGCATTTGTTTTTCTTTGTGGTAGTTTCCATCATATTCAGCCATTGGATTAAAGCCAGATTTTAGAAAAGCGTCTGTCCTGCAGTGGTTTGACTCTTGAAATCTAGAAAATGTGGGACAGCAACAACTGGGATAAAAATGCTGTGCAGTCCCTCGTAAAGGGGGACACCTGGTACCTGAAAATGACCCAGTCAAAGTAAAATCACAAACGCTGAACTGCCCTATAGTAGATGCCATGATTAATAAGGAAGTGTGTTACTTTCTGTTCCCTCTCTCGGTTGCTTGGTCAATATGTTGCAAATGAGCCTACTAGATACGGGTAATGTGAACAAGGGAGAGGACTTGCACAACGGTCCTGTGCCCTTTGAACTGCTGCAAAACTGAAGTAGGTCACTGAAACTCTTGTAAAGTAAAGCTCACTTGTTTCCCTCAAAAGATCTCTTACTCAGCATTACGACGGAGTATTAGGGCCACATTGAGGGGAAAAAAATCTGAGATTTTGAGAATAAAGTCATACTATTTCAAGAAAAAAAAGTCGGAATATTACGAGAATAAAGTCATAACTAAACTGTAATTTCCTCCTCCACAAAAGAGGCAACTTCCTCCAGGTCCGTGTGGTTCTTTCTTTGGAATAAACACAGTTTCTTGCACAATCTTTTCAAGGTCCTGATACTTGTGATAATGTGGTGCTGATGTGCCAAAAGATTAAGTATTTCCTTATTTGTGAAACCTATACTAAAGTATAACTTCACACAGGCGGCACGCTGCTCTATTTCCCCTCTAAAATAACACGTAAAATTACTACTTTATAATATTATGACTTTATTCTCATAATACGACTGTTTTTCTTGTAAACTTATGACTCTATTCTCATAATATCACGGCTTTTTTTCTCGTAAACCTTTGACTTTATTCCCTAAATTTTATGACTTTTTTTCTCGTAAACTTATGACTTTATTCTCATAATATTACGATCTTTTTTCTCGTAAACTTATGACTTAATTCTCATAATATTACGACTTTTTTTTTCTCGTAAACTTATAACTTTATTCTCATAATATTACAACCTTTTTTCTCGTAAACTTATGACTTTATTCTCATAATATTACGACTTTTTTGTCGTAAACTTATGACTTTAGTCTCATATTACAACTTTTTTTCTCATAAACTAATGACTTTATTCTCATAATATGACGACTTTTTCTCATAAACTTATGACTTCATTCTCATAATATTACGACTTTTTTTCTCAGAAACTTTTGACTTAATTCTCTCAATATTATGACTTTTTTTCTCTTAAACTTGTGATTTTATTCTCATAATATTATGACTTTTTTCTCGTAAAGTTATGACTTTATTCTCATAATATTACGACTTTTTTGTCGTAAACTTATGACTTTAGTCTCATATTACAACTTTTTTTCTCATAAACTAATGACTTTATTCTCATAATATGACGACTTTTTCTCATAAACTTATGACTTCATTCTCATAATATTACGACTTTTTTTCTCAGAAACTTTTGACTTAATTCTCTCAATATTATGACTTTTTTTCTCTTAAACTTGTGATTTTATTCTCATAATATTATGACTTTTTTCTCGTAAAGTTATGACTTTATTCTCTCAATATTATGACTTTTTTCTCGTAAACTTATGACTTTAGTCTCATAATATTACGACTTTTTTTCTCGTAAAGTTATGACTTTAGTCTCATAATATTACGACTTTTTTTCTCATAACCTAATGACTTTATTCTCATAATATTACGACTTTTTTTCTCGTAAAGTTATGACTTTTTTTCTCGTAAACTTATGACTTTAGTCTCATAATATTACGACTTTTTTTCTCATAAATTTATGACTTTATTCTCATAATATTACAAATTTTTTTCTCGTAAAGTTATGACTTTTTTTCTCGTAAACCTATGACTTTATTCTCTCAATATTATGACTTTTTTCTCGTAAACCTATGACTTTATTCTCATAATATTACGACTTTTTTCTCGTAAATTTATGACTTTAGTCTCATAACACGACTTTTTTTCTCTTAAACTTATGATTTTATTCTCAGAATATTACGACTTTTTTTCTCGTAAACTTATAACTTTATTCTCATAATATTACGCCCTTTTTTCTTGTAAACTTATGACTTTATTTTCATAATATTACGACTTTTTTTCTCGTAAAGTTATGACTTTAGTCTCATATTACAACTTTTTTTCTCATAAACTAATGACTTTATTCTCATAATATTACGACTTTTTTTCTCGTAAAGTTATGACTTTTTTCTCATGACTTTTTTTTCGTAAACTTCTGACTTTATTCTCGTATTACGACTTTTTTCTCGTAAACTTCTGACTTTATTCTCATAATATTATGACTTTTTCTCTTAAACTTATGACCTTATTCTCAAAATATTACGACTTTATTCTCATAATATTACGACTTTTTTCTCGTAAAATTATGACTGTATTCTCATAATACTACGACTTTTTTTCTCGTAAATGTATGACTTTATTCTCATAATATTACAACTTTTTTTCTCGTAAACCTATGACTCTATTCTCATAATATTATTACTTTTCTCTCAAAATCTCAGATTTTTTGTTTTTTCCCTCAATGTACCCCTAATACTCCGTGGTACAGCATTACCTCAAGACATGTCAACTATTCTGCGAAACAAATGTGTGTGAAATTAGTTTTTTCAACCCCTTCTTTGCACATCTAGAGTAGAACAGATACAGTACAGTCAGAATACACTATAAATCAATTTGAATGACACGCAGGTGCAATGTCATAATATGGGATTAAATCCTGGTGATCCTTGCCTCAAACGGCGTGGGCAGGCTTCTTAAAATAAATCTTTACAAATGACACAGTTTAGCAAACACAGGTTCTGCCGCCTCTCACTCATGCGCTCTACACACACACACACACGCACGCACGCACGCGCGCGGGCGCACACACACACACACACACACACACACACACAAGAGATGACATCATGTTGGGTCAGCTTGGGTTTTAGTGCTCAGCATGCTATATCTTACATCTGCCATTTCGAGCGCGTCATGTTAGCCTACATTTTACTTTGAAAGGGGCTTGTTATTTAACCAAGCATGCACATCCATGCATGCATGCAGGTAAGAACCTCTTGCAGCCTGCAAGGACTTAACAAAAATATGAATGACGTGATTGTGTTTGCATTAAAATGAATGCGAAATCGTGCGAAAAACAAAAGTGTCAAGGATGCATGAGACAACGGGTGCAGAGAACGTAGTAAAAATGTGTTTCGGCTCATGTGTAGTGGACGTTACACCGTCTCTCAACAGAAAGCCATTGTGACTGTGCGTTGATAGTAAAAAATCTCACTCACAGTCACAACAATGTAGGATGCAATGGAAGGTACCACAGTCATTTTTTCCACGCAGACTACAAATGCATGACAATGCTAAAAAATAACACCCAGGACAAGTTTCCTATAGCGTCCACCGTCATGTCAGCTTCAAAAAACAAATGTACACTTTCATTTACAACCTGTCACCCCCGTGTTTTTGCTCTCCATATACTCACCCCCCTGAGGAAGAAACCAAGCAGCAAAGAAAGCGTCAGTTCACACACAGCAGCAGCAGCCAAGTATCCAGCGTAGATTTTTGAAGCAGGTGCACAAAAAGACATCAATCAACAAACATGCACTTAAAAAAAAAAGAAGCAAACCTACGCACTTAAAACAGCAGCGAGCTGATGCTGCTGCTCTCCAGCACTCTTGAGCGGAGTGGCGTTGAAACAATATAGCCGAACAACGTCGAAAAACCAGGCGACGGTGGTCATTTACAACTTGTTTATTTAATATATCCAACTCCTAACTGCTTTAGCTCTCAGTAGCTTAGCCGTTGAGACAAGAGGAAGTGTCATGTCAGTTTGCTAGCAAGCGCCTGTTAACCGTTAACAAACAGTGACAGCGACACAACAACAACAACAGAGAGAGAGAGGGAAAAAAACAACAACAACTCACCTTTAGTAAAAAAAAAATAATAATAAGTCGTCTTTGTTCTCACTTCTTCGGTATAATTTTTAGTCCGACTCTGGAGATGTGTCGGTGTGACTTTGTGTGAAGAAGTGCTGTCAGTTGGTGTGTGTGGACTTCCTGAATGACGGAGCTCGAGCAGCCGCACGAGCACAACCCCTCGCGCCTCGTTGTGTTTGACAGCTCGCGCTCTGACAGACAGCCGGAAATAAAAAGTTGTCTCGTGCAAAGTAGAAGAAGGGTCCGTGCACTTTACAGGTGTAGCCTATATTGTATAGAATAAAAAAATGTCTTATGCACAACTGGTTTACCCAAAAATGAAATGCAAAAAATATATAGATAGCATTGAATATATCTTCCTTTCTTTCTTTCTTTCTTTCTTAAATATGTATGTTACAGTAATAATACTACACCTTTATTTCCTTTTGCAAAATCATTAAAGATGCATGCACTGAGTCGTACCGATTCTGTTGCAACTTCAAGTGATGGTAATCCAGGTCGTGTCCTGAATGTACTTTAGTGCAATGCTGCCACCTGCTGGTGCACTTTTTGAACTTCAACTGTAATTCAATTCATCTTTATTGACAGACTCGAAGTCCATTAAAAAACATACAACACAAACAATAATACATACATTAAAATAGAAACTGCCACTTTTTATAAAAGACAGTTATACGATACCAGTCACCCCTGTGGAAACATTGGTATAACAGTCTTTTATAAAAAAAGTGGCAGTTTCTATTTTAATGTCTTTATTGACAGACTAGAAGACCATTAAAAAAACATACAACACAAACAACAATACATACATTAAAATAGAAACTGCCACTTTTTATAAAAAGACAGTTATACCAATGTTTCCACAGGGGTGACTGGTATCGTATAACACTAAAACAAGGATTTGACAGTAGCATGATAATGGCGTTCTGAGAATCATTAAGCCAACATATGTATTTATACATATATACATACATGTAAGATAGATAGATGTACTTTATTGATCCCAAATTGGGGAAATTATTGTGTTACAGCAGCAGCCTGTTATCCAAGCAATGCACAGGAACAGTACACAAAATGTACATGTCAACACGAAAGAAATATATCCAAAGAATACAAAATATAAAGAATATTGGAATACACTATGAATATACTTGACTACTACAACTAGCATACAAAATCTAAATTATAAACATAGAATAACCCACTATATATATTAGCAAAGCGTGCAAGATATATACATTAGCAAAGCGTGCAAGATATATACATTGCCAAAGTGTGCAAGATATATACAATAAGCGTGCAAGATATATACATTAGCAATGCGGGCACTATATATACATTGGCAAAGCGTGCAAGATATATACATTAGCAAAGCGTGCAAGATATGTGCATTTGCAAAGCGTGTAAGATATATACAGTACATTAGCAAAGTGTGCAAGATATATACATTAGAAAAGTAAGGCAAAGGAATAAATGTTTACTTCTGAATTATGGATTATCACTCTGTACCATTCTGCTAAACACCCCAGATGGGACTTGAACCCACAATCCCTGGCTTAGGAGGCCAGTGCCCTATCCATTTGGCCACTGGGGCTGCATATTTTGTCACTCCTGATGTTGAAAACTAAACTGCAGACTAATTGTTCAGTCTGTAACACAAAAGACAAAATTGAAAATTGCCTGTTACAGTTTCCCAGAATATGTCTGACTATTGACTGGCTATTCAGTTTACTATCACTAAGAAAAAAAGAAAAGCTCAATGATAATTGATTATCAAAATAGTTTGAAATTTCTGTCAATAGACCAATCGATTAATCAACTCTGGTCTCAGCCAAAAGTGCCTAATGACCAACAAGGTCAGCGGCAAAAGGCTCTCTGGAGGTGGGCTCCTCAGGAGACTTGTTCAAGAGCAGCCGTCAATATTATGGTGTCAAGAACTGTATAGATCGTCTACACAGGATCAAACTAGTCTACTTTCAAATATAAAAGCCTGTTACTGTTACCAGGCTGTTACCACAGTTTGATATGTTTTTATCGTTTCTTTGTTTTTCCGGTGAAATAAAGTAAACTGACATCAACTGTAACCTTTGTGGTGGTTGCAATTATGATATGCTGCATGACTATAAGTTAAGGTTTTTGCTTAAAAGGTAGTATGCTAAAAAGCAATGAAGCATGAGACCAAATTCTGAGCTTTCTGATATTGTTGCTTACAGTAGTTTCTTGCAGTTGCATGCAGCTGTTATAAATCAGCACAGTATGTGTCTATCTTAAATTGTAGTGCAACATAAGAAATGTAAGAATAATGTGTTGGGACTTAATTCCTAACTTCCCCGATTTAAATTTGTAGTAAAATTATTACAACTAATTATTAAGAGGGTGGTTGTGTGTGACTGGGAACTTGACACAGGTGAGGAATGGTTCCAGGATCAGTGAACAGAAAGAAAACCTAACAACTAAATGTCACAAGATTATGTTGCAAAACCAACTTCACTATCATGCTGATGATTTTGGTGGAGGGATGCTAATCTCATGTAATTTTGCCTTTAATTATGACCTTCAACATTGTTATACCACACGAGTAATTGGGACATGACATGATGAGACGCTATAAGCATTCTTGCATACAAACTCAGCATTAAAGGTCCCATACCCTGCTCATTTTCAGGCTCATACTTGTATTTTGTGTTTCTACTAGAACATGTTTACATGCTGTAATGTTAAATAAAAACTTTATTTTCCTCATACTGTTGGCCTGAATAGGCCTATATTTACCCTCTGTCTTTAACGCTCCGTTTTAGCGCATTTTGACGGAATTGCGACGGAATTGCGACGGAATTGCAACGAAATTGCAACAGGATTGCGTTGCTAGGTAACAGCTTGGGTCCATGTGTACTTCCTGTCAGCTGATGACATTCACATACAGTGCAACCAGTAATAAACTGGGACATATTAAGAATGTGTACGTTTAAAACTGCGTAAAGGGTCCAAATATTGTATATTTGTGACATCACAAATGGACCGTAATCCTGACAGCTTGTTTCAAATGCAGAGTTTCTGAATACGGGCTGTGTGTATTTCCCTGTGGATTGAGCGTTTCGATACTTTCACAGTATTTATATAGGACTTAAGCCTGCTTTATAATAAAAAAAAATGAAAATCTCACTTTTTTATAATATGGGACCTTTTAAGGTCAGAGAAGTATGGCTTCCTATTTACATTCTACAATTACACACACATGCATGTTAAATTTTACTTTGACTGTTTTTGGACACTAAATAAATACATGAATGAATAAATAATTATATAATTTAATAATAATAATAATAATAAATAATAATAATAGATGGGTTTAGTATTATGTTACTGACAGTCAGTATATATAATATATATATAATAAATATAATGATATTTATAAATAATAATATCTATAATAATGAATAATAAATATAATAATAATAATAAAAATAATAATAATACATAATTGATCAGTTAAATGACTGAATAAATGTGGGGGAGAGGAAGAAAATTACAGCTCTTTTGGAGCCAACTGGTCAAAAATGTCTTATAAGTGATGGGGTTAATTTCTGAATAAGTATTTCTAAGCAAGGGAAAACAGACAGGATGCAGGAATAAATAAACATCTTCAATCTTGTGGTGGATTAATTGAAAATCACTGGATTTCACAAATGTTCTACTTCTGAGTGTATAAAAACTAAATGGATAGCGAGCCAACGGGAGCCAAAACAAAGAGACCCCACAGCCCCTTGATGTTCAGCAATATGCCTGATTACATTTTTGACCATATATCCCAATGCACATAAAGAAAACATGCTAATTATTAACTAGTATCTTTAAAATGAAATTATATAATTTAATTGCTTGAAAAATCAACTTCTTTTTAATGTTACACATTATTATTACATACATTATACACAGGCATAACATCAGACAGCTCGATACTCGGAGGTCCTGCCAGTTGTAGGCGCTGTTCCAAACACAAGCTGCAAAAAAAAAAACACAAATCGATTGTTTATTTTTTGTGTTTGTTTACATTTTTTTTCCAAATGGCTTCGACTTTGCTATCACCCATGGTGGATTATTACAACGATGAAGAAGAGCTGGACAGCGTGGAGGACGACGATGACCGCAGTTTCAGAGGCAGAGACTCAGAGGAAGGTAAAAAAGGAAATTGAACAAAAAAAAAAAAAAGCTGGCTGTGACAGTCCGTCGGGCTCTGTCTACTTGTTGGAGAAAAGAAACGGAAGCGCGCAATTTATTGCGTAAATTTAGCTTATTTTTTTTTAATGCATCTTTTTAAAAGGGATCTACAGATTACTTTCTATATTGATCAAGTTTTATTAGCACTTCCTAAATCACATTATAACAGCATGTACACCCAAAGCTAGTCCAATACGCTAGCTAGCTACATAACAAGTTAGCTACCGCCAATCAAGTGTCTGCAGAGTCGAGAAACACTTCAGAAACAAGTGATGTTAGACTACTTTACACTGGTTTAACATCTCCAGTGCTGATAGAAAATGTACCCCACTGTTAACGATAATAATACAGGAAAAAACCGCATTGTTTACATGCTAACTAGCTAGCTGAAGCTTCAATACTAACGTGTGTGGCATCAAATCAGCTTTTAACCACATTATTGGTCAGATTGGCTGCACGTTTATTGTGTTATAAATTGTTGCCTGTAAGTTAAGATAACATTTTATTTATTACATCTACCCTACCTATTTTACAAGTGCAATTACCTCTGTTTACATAACATCTATTTTTATATTTTATACTTTTAGTATAACACTTCTGTTTATATTTATTTATTACATCTATTTTACCTGTTTTATTTGCTTTATATAACTGTGAAACAGTTAGAATAGAATAGAAAGCTTTATTGTCATTGTATTAAATACAACGAGATTCACAGTTGCCACTTCTGGTCAGTGCTTTAAAACAAATACTTGACAAGACTAAACGAGGCAGATAAAACATAACAGGCAAACACACACAGTTATAAAGCAAATAAAACAGGTAAAGTAGATGTAATAAATAAATATAAACAGAAGTGTTACTCTAGAGGTATAAAATATATAAAAAGATGTAATGTAAACAGTTAATTGCACTTTTAAAATAGGTAGTGTAAATGTAATAAATAAAATGTAAACAAAGGTAGTTGCACTTGAGATGTATGTTGCATCAAAGGATATATTGCACAGACAAATCTATTTCACATGTGGCATCAATCAGCTTTATTAACCACATTATTGGTCAGATTGGCTGCACGTTTATTGTGTTATAAATTGTTGCCTGTACATTTTATTTATTACATCTACCCTTACCTATTTTAAAAGTGCAATTACCTCTGTTTACATTATATCTATATCTATCTTTTTACATTTTATACTTCTAGTGTAACACTTCTGTGTATTATTCTAACTGTGTTTACATCCCATCTGGATTCATATATAATAAATTATATCCCAAATATAATATATAATATAATATAATAAATAAAATGTTATCTTAACTTACAGGCAACAATTTGTAACACAATAAACGTGCAGCCAATCTGACCAATAATGTGGTTAATAAAGCTGATTGATGCCATATGGGAAATACATTTGTCTGTGCAATATATATCCTTGATGCAGCATACACCTCAAGTGCAACTACCTTTGTTTACATTTTATTAATTACATCTACCAGACCTATTTTAAAAGTGCAATTACCTCTGTTTACATTACATCTATTTTTTATATTTTATACTTCTAGTGTAACACTTCTGTTTATATTTATTTATTACATCTAATTTACCTGTTTTATTTGCTTTATATAACTGTGTGTTTTTACCTGTTATATGTTTTACCTGCCTCGTTTAGTCTGGTCAAGTATTTGTTTTAAAGCACTGACCAGAAGTGGCAACTGTGAAATCTTGTTGTATTTAATACAATAACAATAAAGCGTTCTATTCTATTCTAACTGTGTCACAGTTATAAATAAAATAAAATCAGGTAAAGTAGATGTAATAAATAAATATAAACAGAAGTGTTACAATAGAAATATAAAATATAAAAATAGATGTAATGTAAACAGAGGTAATTGCACTTGTAAAATAAGTAAGGTAGATGTAATAAATAAAATGTTATCCATCCACATATGGGTTAATATATAATAAATGATGGGGCTACATAGTGTTAATTAGCCAGCTAGCTACGTAGCTCGGAGCATTGACAGGTCGGTCGGCTGCGTGCTGCTGGTGTGTGTGTCCACTGTGCACTGCCCTTTTCCACACTATCCACTGAAGAGAGGACGGATATAGCTGTGAAAGAGAAAGAGAAAGACGAGAGGAAAAAGCAAGGCGATGACAGCACTACAAGGTTAGCTAGTTTCCTGACACTTCCACCCTGGACTTGCTTCTTTTCCCTTCCTCTCCTCCTCCTCATCCGGATATGTTGATGTCTGTTGCTTCCTAAACTACTAGGCGAGCTAGAATCGTGTTTTAGACTGAGCTAACTTAAGCTAATGCTAACCGAAAATGAAAGCTGCTGTGTCAGCTTAACAACGACCCCGGGCCTTTACTCTTCTTCTTCTTCTTCTTGTGTCGTTTTTTTTTTAAGGTAACACCATGATCTGATCGAGGTTAGCTTGTAAAAACTTGGCTCCCACAAGTTTGCCACATCGCACTACTAGCTTAGACATGTTAGCATTGCTAAAAGAGAGAGAGAGAGAGAGAGAGAGAGAGAGAGAGAGAGAGAGAGAGAGTTGCAGTTGGACTATGTCTGATTAATCCCACCATGCGGCAAATGCTTGACACATTAACAGCTATATTTCTGTCGCTAGTTAATGCATGTAGGTTGATTTAAGTTTACGAGCATTACAGCAACTTTATCTGCTGTCAACCCGAGACTACAGTGTGTGATCTTTCATGGCAAACTTGGGATTTGTGTCCCATTCAAACACAGGAGGGCATTCCCAAGCTAGGTTGTTCACCATTACCTTACCAATGCCACGCACGTCCTTTTATTAATCTGTACACAGATCTCTGCTGTCTTCTCTGTGGACTCAACTTATTGTGGAAAAGCTTAAAAAACTGCGTACTTACCTTGTGGTACAGCATGATGAAATGATCACATGTGAACATGAAATGATCACATGTACAGTATTTATTTAAATACTATCATTTCAGCATGTACAGTATTTATTTGTTCATAAATGTATAAACTACATAAATGATCACATGTACGGTATTAGTTGTTTGGTCTGTAAAAACTGCATATTTACCTTGTGGTACAGCATGATGAAATGATCACATGTGAACATGAAATGATCACATGTACAGTATTTATTTAAATACTATCATTTCAGCATGTACAGTATTTATTTGTTCATAAATGTATAAACTACATAAATGATCACATGTACGGTATTAGTTGTTTGGTCTGTAAAAACTGCATATTTACCTTGTGGTACAGCATGATGAAATGATCACATGTGAACATGAAATGATCACATGTACAGTATTTATTTAAATACTATCAGTTCAGCATGTACAGTATTTATTTGTTCATAAATGTATAAACTACATAAATGATCACATGTACAGTATTTATTGTTTGGTCTGTAAAAACTGCATATTTACCTTGTGGTATAGCATGCTGAAATGATCACATTTAAATACTGTACATGTGATCATTTCAGCATGTACAGTATTTACAAATAAATACTGTACATTATCACATGTACAGTATTTATTGTTTGGTCTGTAAAAACGGCATAACTACTTTGTGGTACAGCATGCTGAAATGATCACATGTACAGCATTTATTTAAAACAGAGAATCAGTTTTTGTATTATAATTGAGAAATAGTTTTGAGTCGACTCTTCTCTCCTGTTCATGGCAAACTTGGGATTTTCCCCCGGTGTCCCATTCATTCAAACACAGGAGGGCATTCCCAAGCAGGGTGTTCACCATTACCTTACCAATGCCACGCACGTCCTTTTATCAACCTGTACAGATCTCTGCTGTCTTCTCTGTGGACTCAACTTATTGTGGGAAAAGCTTTAGCATAATTACCTTGTGGTACAGCATGCTGAAATCCTTCTGTTATCAGGTTATTAAACTCAAGACAGTAGTAGTATTTCATGTGAGATTTTTATTGACAGTTCCCTTACATGAGAATCATGTAACCATGTCTATTTATTATCTATTTGTTTTTCTCTTATCTATTTTATTGCTATTTATTATATTTTATTAACTTATTTGCTGTCCTTCACCGACCTCTGTTTAACAGTTCTACTGGTCTGGTCTGTGATTGACATAACATTTTGGATGGTTGTCTGGATGTTGTCTGTGTGTGTTTGTGGGGTAAGCTGTGAATTGAATTGGCCTTCTTGGGATCAATAAAGTTGTCTGAATCTGAAATGATCACATGTACAGTATTTATTTAAAAACAGAGAATCAGTTTTTTGAATTATAGCTGAGAAATAGTTTTCTTCTTTCTCTGACCTTTCCCCAGACACGGAAGATGCCAGTGAAACAGACCTTGCCAAGCACGACGAGGATGACTATGTTGAAATCAAAGAGCAGTGAGTGTTTTGCCAACCATGCA
Organism: Sebastes fasciatus; assembly: GCF_043250625.1. Taxonomy (NCBI): domain Eukaryota; kingdom Metazoa; phylum Chordata; class Actinopteri; order Perciformes; family Sebastidae; genus Sebastes; species Sebastes fasciatus. The sequence continues at coordinate 27,749,450 of NC_133800.1, read as the reverse complement.
CGGATCAGCTGCTCTAACCTTAATAAAAATAATTTGAAGGTGAATGTTTTGAATGTTTGCCCCGGTGAAAGGAAATGTGATACTAGCTCTGGTTTATTTCATTTGCAGAATGTACCAAGACAAACTGGCCTCTCTGAAAAGACAGTTGCAGCAGTTACAAGAAGGTAATAATGTTTTTGTTTTTTTTGTTCTTATGACTGAAGTGTGTCAGGATTTTTTTTCAAATGTGAATGACTGCTGCTCTTTATCTTGTGGGATGGCATTGTGGGATTCATTTTCATTTTATGAAGGACACATCCAGATCCTAACTGGTTATTAATGGAGGTTCAGGATTACATCATCAGGCCACAAGTGCTGCTCATAAGTGCAGCCAGTGTCTCTGGCTAAAAAGAGAAACCAGCTGAGAAACGGATGATAAATGACGACAAACAGTCCTCTGCAAAGAGCAGCTCATTTTGATTCGTCAAGTCTGTCTGTTGTTTACTGATTCAAATTGTTTCTGAACAGTAAATTGAATGTGTAGAAATTGCTGAGTCACTGTGGGCTTTTTGTAAATCCAAATATAAGTGCAATATCAGTGTAATGTAGTTTAGAGACTGTGGGTGGGTGATGAGAGTAGCAGGTCGAGGATTTTGTATCTATGAACTCATACCGAGTCGAATATCAAAGATATGCACACATATGTGCAACAACTATTTTATATGGAAGACATTTAATAAGCACAATTTTTGCTTTTTTCCAAATTTTTCAAAAATCTTGACTTTGACCATTGTTGACTTTGCAGGTACACTGCAAGAGTATCAGAAGAGGATGAAGAAGCTGGACCAGCAATACAAAGAGAGACTCCGAAATGCAGGTAAGTTGAGCAACATTTAGAGACAGAACACACCGTCCTTTGCTTCTAATGAATCCACACCAGCTGTGTTTGGAGCCGATTATTCAAATTGTGGAGGGCTTCCTGCTTTAATTTGGTTTGTTTGGTCAGGAGAGAACATTGGCAATAAAGAGTGCTGCAAAACAACTGCTTGGAGAGGTGAGAACTAGGGAAAGGAAACCTGCCCAAATGCAACAGTTTATGGATATAAGAAGAGAAGTGTTGGTCATGGAAGTATTATATACAAAGAGGTCCGATTTCCCACATGGCTGCCGTCAAAAGACTTCTTATAAACTGTAGTGAACTTGTTTTAATATTATTGCGGTAATATTGTACATGTGGTGGTTGACTGTAGTCTTATAGTCTTTTTTTCTCCTGCTTTCTTTTCATATTAGAATCTCACAAAGTAATGCTGTGTTTCTCTGAAACTATCTTGTTTTGAATAAAACTTTATTTGAATTGTCAACGGACAAAACTGTATGGGTTCCTTGTTGATATTCAATGGTGTGAGCACCAATGTTATGACTGGTTTAGGGCTGCAAATAACTATTATTTTCATTTCATGGCAATTCATTTAATAGTTGACAACTACTCTATTGATCGTCGATTGAATCGTACAGTGTGAGGATAGAAGTCGTATATTTTTGATTTGGAGAAAAAGTGAATAAAACAAATAGTGTGACTTAACATGACACACAAGATTAACAAAAAAGTACAGACGTCATAATTTATTAAACTTACAAGAACGGATCTAATGTGTTTTAAAAAGGACTGAGCTTCTTCCTCTCTCTCTCTCTCTGCTCCCAGCCAATCCATATTCCACCATTTGACTGTTTTAATTATATTGATTACTTTATTGTTGTTGACTCAGTGCCTTGTGTCTGATCAGCTTTTTCCTTTGCTTGCCGTGTGTGCCAGAACTCATCTTTTTGCTGATCAAAATGTTTGATTTGTCCAGAATGCACTGCAAAAAAAGTGCTTTTGAGTTCATTGATTTTTGCTAAAAGTTTTAGGGTGTTTTTACTGTAAGCTTGTTTCTTTGTGACCCTGCTTTGCGTCATTCTTCTCTTTTCTACTCTTGAGGGTAACCAACATTTACTTTAGCTGTCAAAAGTCAGATATAATGTGCTAGTATAATAACATAATGCTTGTTCTACATGACCAGTTATGTTTTTCTCCCCCTTTACAGATCTGTTTCTCCAGCTTGAGGTGAATATAATATATGATTCTTCTTGCTGACTGATAATGTAGTTTATATGGAACTGCCGTTTACTTTTTTTCGTATTACAAGGAAAACAAACATCCCTTCTTTTTCCATCAACTCCTTCTCTCAACCTTCTGCAGACGGAGCAGGTGGAGAGGAACTATATCAAGGAGAAGAAGGCAGCGGTGAAGGAGTTTGACGATAAAAAAGTCGAACTGAAGGAAAACCTAATTGCAGAGTTGGAGGAGAAGAAGAAGATGATCGAGAACGAGAAATTAACAATGGAGCTCACAGGCGGTAAGAGATTATTAATCAGCAGAAGAGAGAGAAATGGGGTAAAAAAAGTATGTGGGTGGAAATGTTAAGTTGTCTGATCGAAATAGGACTTTCAGAATCAGTAAATTAAGATGTTGCTGTCTGTCCTTTTGAATTGTCTGTGCTTTTTGGGAACGTTTGACACTCTTTATTTTATTGTTGGATCTCAGTTTGTCATTATTTCTTCATACACAGACTCAATGGAGGTAAAACCTATCATGACCCGGAAGCTGAGGAGACGGCCCAATGATCCGGTCCCGATACCAGACAAACGGAGAAAACCTGCACCAGATATCCTTCACATACAGTTTCAGCCTCTGATTGGCAGCTATCACTTTAGATGAATCTGTGAGCGGTAGATTATTCCGTTTTTCTTGTACTGGTAGCATTTGCACTTTCTCAAGATACTTTTTGATTCCCAGGGGAGATCTTTAGTTTCAGTCAAACAGGTCAGCTACATCTGTTGAGGTTTCTCAGCCAAGTTGTGTTTAAAAATGTCCTCCTTAACTCTTCACACCTCAGCTAAACTATTTGTTAACAGATGAACAGATAATGGAAGATCTAAGAACACTAAATAAGGTAAGTGTTTCTGAATGTCTTGATATTAAGCACGTCCCCGCTGAATCACATTTTTTTTTTTCTTTTAACATTTTCACACCTTCTCCTTTACAGCTTAAGTCGCCGAAACGGCCAGGTATGTCGATGCTCACCTTTTACAGGTTAATTTCCATTTGTCGTGCACAACGAGTTTAAGAAATATTTCGTCATTTGCTTTTTTGCTGCGTTAGATGAGAAAATCAACTCCCACTCCCATGTCTGTACGCTCAATATGAAGCTATAGTTAGCAGCTGGTTAGCTTAGCTTAGCACAAAGACTGGAAACAGGGGCAACAGCTAGCGTGGCTTGGTACGAAAGGTCAAGAACTCTGGACTATTGTCTATTTTTTGGCTGGGAAGCAGTAACTTCCAGGCAACCAGCAGAGAAATTAAAAAAATAATTTATGTATTTGGCATATTTCCCAATGGACATTATGGTCATTGATCATTTATTTGGACAACTACACGTGATACCGGCTAAAAGCCGGCATCTGCTGGCCAACGTAAACCCTGGTTGTAACTTGATATTGACTAGACAGAGAGGAAAGTGGTAACATCTCACTCTAGTCTCAGCAAGAAAGCAAATAACATTAAAACTGTTTGTACATGATGTGTTTTGCATGGCGATACTAATCAGGTGCTTCTCCCTCTTCAGTGTCGCCGACGACTCCGGAGCACATCCCCCCCGCTCCCATGGAGAGCCCCATCCAGCGCTACGAGGCCCGCATCGAGGACGGCAAACTATACTACGACAAACGATGGTAATTCGTATTTAATTCTCTTAACACACATTTCTCACATAGCTCGACTACAGCTTGTGTCACCACTAGATGGCCACATTGCCATGAGTTTGACGTCTCTGGTGTTTGGTCGGTCTTCAAAAGACATGTTACAACCACTTTGATGGCAGCTTCTTTTTGTTCTGCGCTACAGAGAGAGATATTTCTCAGGAGCCACTGAAAAGGTGCTCGCGCTTGAAGTCACCATAAAAATCCATATACCTTGACCTGCCACAGGTCCGGTGCCCTTTTGTTTGAGAGCAGAGCTCTGTATCAGACATGTGTCAGAACATAAGGTCATGTGAAGAAGGGTAACAATAATAGAGCTCTGTCTTATTAGCTGCTGATGTAGACGGAGGACGTTGAGAGGAGCAAGCTGTGAAGTATGTGCACTTTTCTTTCAAGGCAAAGTCTCATTTGTTCATCGCTAAAGAAGACGCCGCCACCGGAAAGCCTTCACAAAGAGCCGCAGGGAGACACATGCGTCATTATTCTTCAGTGGGCCCTTAATGATCAAACGTTGTGGTTGGCAGTCTCTTCCCCTGGGTTGGTTCTGTCCTCTGACAGTTTGGAGCCATTAAAACAAAACAAAAAAAAGACTTTTTGTTTTGACTTTCAGTCCAATTATCTATTTAGTGCCATCTCAGGAGGAATGTGGTTTATTCAGCTGAGTAAAATGATGTATAATGAACCTCTCTCCTGCCTGCACTTATGCCTATCCCTCTTGTCTCACCATGAATGCCGAATTAATGCGTTTGTGTGTTTTTTTTTATGCTGACAGGTACCACAAGAGCCAGGCCATCTACCTGGAGTCAAAGGACAACACAAAGATTAGCTGCGTCATCAGCTCAGTGGGGACCAATGAGGTGAGCTTTAGTTCTCCTCCGACTCCTGTTGTACATACAACTGAGTTTACAACTTAAAACACCATGCTGGTGGTATTCTATATTTTCCTTACGAAGTATTGTCTGTGTAGCCAAAGCTTGATATGTTTTATTCCTCTGTGCCATAGAGCTCCATTGTGGTCCATAACCATTAAACCATTAAAAACACATTAATGAGCCACACTGTTGCACTGGGTGACATGTTCCCTCATTACCATGAACACTCACACTGCAGTTTATTTTGAGTCAATCCCACATACACCGTCCCGCTGCTGTAAATGCCCGGAGCTGAAAATAGTCTCCAACAAATGCACTATTTACTCCTGTTTGAAGAACATTTGTCATTGTCAGTTTTGGTCTTTCGGTGGGAATCGTTGACAATAAGAAAATTACAGAACAACACCAGTCTTATCCTTTTAAATCTAGAGTTGGTAATCTTCTTCAAAACATTTTTGTTATATTTGTTGAAATTCTCATTACATCCCGACAGCGATCAATAAATTAAATGCTCTGACAAAAAATGAAAAGATTCTGGTATATGTGGCTGTCACAGGACTGTAATAAAGCTGTCAGAGGCGCAGACTCTGCCTGTGAACTCATTGCACATCACCAGAGTCTTTATTATGATATGTTTACGTTCATAAAGAGTACCGCATATCACATTTGAACCAGTACCAGTACCTTTAATTCAGTACAGGTACCCAACAGTACCTTTTTCGGTACTTTACTCTCTCTGTAATAACAAAAATGTAATTTCAGTAGCAAAAATAAGTACTTCTCAATTTCAACATTGGTATTTATTCAGAGCATTTTGTCAGTTTTTAGAACATTTTATATACAACGCAAAATATTGTGACCGCTGTCGGCTCGCCACTCACTGTGACTCGCTTTCTCTCTCTTTCTCTGCTGTGGACACGCGCGGCTCATACTCTCTCACCCAGATGTGCTCTCAGATAGCCAAATTAGGCACCGATTGATTTAACGTGAATCGGTACTCGGTAGTATCAACATAATTTGTTTGGTACCCTTAAAAGTACCGACTTCGGTACCCTACCCTTGTTCATAATGATAATTTTGGGGGAGTTGCTTTGGAGGGAGGTCTGAAGGGACGGTCTGTCAGTGTTGCCGACTTGGCAGCTTTCTGGCTAGATTTAGCGACTTTTGGAGCTGTGCAGCTTTCATTGGAAAAGAGTTGGCAACACTGGGCTTGGTTTTTTGGTTGGATACATTTTAAAATCTAGGGTACTCTTGCTAGTTTCTCAACATTACTGACCTTAGCTTTAAATATTGTTTGTGCAGTGGAGGGCCCGACACTTGAGTGGTAGAAGGGGAAGAGATGCCAGCCACTGATTTTGTTTTGCATATTTTACTAGTGTTTGATGAGCAACAAGTGCTGATTTATAGGGCTGCCCCCCTCTTAGTTGATTAGTCAACTAATTGGTCGTTTTGGTCTTAGTCAAGGAAGATTTCTTTAGTCAATTAGTTGTCTCTCATGCTTTTTTCATGCTGAATGACTTATTTCCAAGAAACTTATGAGCACATCTCTGGTAAACACAAGATTTAAAGTGGTGTTTTTGTTTGATTCTTTGTGGAGAAACCCTACTAAATCCTACTAATTTCCCGCTCTAATCAACACAAGACTGTCACTAAGAAAGAATGATCACTGGAAAAGGAAAGTTCTTCTTTCCGGAGCACTCTGATACAAGTATAATGTGAATTTATTTCTGGAGTACCCTGTATTTTTTAGTTGAACATGGATGTGGTTTATATTGACAGCTACTGTGTAATACATTTATTTCTAAATGTCCGTATTGATGAATTGTCTCATCTTGGTTCTCCAGATTTGGGTGAGGAAGACAAGCGACAGTACAAAGATGAGGATCTACCTGGGACAGCTGCAGAGGGGAGCGTTTGTCATCCGCCGACGGTCGGCTGCGTGAAACATTACCCCACCCCTCCCCACCCAACCCCCATCTGTTCATTTATCCATCCATCCATCCATCCATCCATCCATCCATCCGCTTGTTCATCCACTGTTTCACTATTTGGTGCATCTCAGTTTGACACGTGGCCTCTTATTCTTCATCATATACACCACCCCCCATTACACAAGCATACACACACCGTCTTCCGTGGCCAAGAGAATATCTCATCAGATTTTATCGGTTTCCCCACATAAACCAAATGATAGTACAGTAAAGGTGGTGATATACGCAACTGGCTGTTTTCCGGCATTATTTGTCACTGTGTGGCATGTGTGTGAAGGCAGTTAGTTGTCATAAAGGAGCCTACTTTGATTTTGTGTCTCATGCTGTCAACACAAATCTTTTCTACACCATGCAGTCTTACATATTTACATTTATCATTAAGTTATTTTTCTTGAACAGCCTCATGTTGGCCCACAGAAACTGTCTTCAAGCCTTTGAAAGTGTCTCACTGGTGACAAAGCGAGCACTGAAAAACAGACGAGGAAATGCATCAGGTTTGGCTGATTATCATGAATCTCTTGACTGAAGAAGTTACAGTTTCCTCATAGCAGGAGTCATGCCATTTGTCAAAAGAATACTCCTTTTGCACTGTAATCGAGAAATGTCTGCTTGCTATGCTGATGGTTTGTTTAAAGTCCTATGTATTAACACCTAAATTTCTTATTTGAAAAAAATGTATTTTGACGTTTTTATGTTTTTTTTCTTTGTCATTTTGTGTGATCCTCTCCATATGTGAACGACCTGGATTAATTCAACTGTATTTGCATGTGGAGCGCTAAGTTGAATGTTGATTTGTACCGTGTTCCATTTTATTAAAATGTTTTCTGCATTTTATTAATTTGATGAAAAGGTTCATTGCTTTAATATTTCTGAAATACATAAACAAGTTTGCTGGCGTTAGACTAGTCATCAACGTTGCACTATGTTCATCTGCTTGTCGCTGACTTAAGTCTGAAGTAGTTTGGCGCTTAATAGCAAGCATACTGTGGGATTCTAGAGGTTTTTCACTGAAAACAGCTGCCTGGAAACGGGAGTGGTAAGACTGAGCCCAAACAGTCAAGTTGTGGGCCAGAAAAAGCAAAATAATGAGCTGAAAGATGTTCAAACACTGCAGAGTCCGGCGGTAATTCTCTAAGGGTTATTATGAGTAGGGCTGAAACTAACAATTATTTTCATTGATGATTAATCTGTTGATCATTTTCTTGATTAATTGATTAGTTTGGTCTATAAAATGGTGAAAAATGTCTAAGTGCTTCCCAAAACCCAAGATGACGTCTTCAAATTTTGTCTATAACTCAAAGATATTCAATTTACTGTCATAGAGGAGTAAAGAAACCAGAAAATATTCACATTTAAGAAGCTGGAATCAGAATTTTTTTTCTTAAAAAATGACTCAAACCAATTAATCGATAATCAAAATAGTTGCCGATTAATTTAATAGTTGACAACTAATCGAATAATAGTCATCGCTAATTACAAGCGATCCCTTTCACATACAAGTAGTTCTGCGATCCATTCAGTGGGCAACCTCTGGGTCTGAAAAGTGAAGCCAATGCAGAAGTGCTTTAAACTTGCATTCTTTCTAACAGCCAGCAGGGGGCGACTCCTCTGGTTGCAAAAAGAAGTCTGATTGTATAGAAGTCTATGAGAAAATGAGCCTACTTCTCACTTGATTTATTACCTCAGTAAACATTGTAAACATGAGTTTATGGCTTCAATCGCTAGTTTCAAGTCTTCAATACAGCATGATGTTCATTTAGTCAATTATGGTCCCATTTAGAGTCAAATAGACCATAAAGCAGGGGATGCTTTAGGGGGTGGCTACCTTGTGATTGACAGGTCGCTAGCACGGAGTCCGGTATTTTCGTCTTAGAACTTTAACCCTTTCAGTGTATTTTCAGTTCATGAAAGTTAATTATACTTTTTTTTTTTTTTAATAAAAATGTCTTATTGAGCGTTCGGTTGTACTTAGCTCCTCCCTCTCGTGTCACTTCTGGTTGCAAAAAAACAAGATGGCGACGGCCAAAAAGCAAGGCCAAAATGACGAACTTGAGTATAGAAATATTGATCATAGCTGCTTTAAATGAGCCAACAGCAATATATAAATGTGTATTTAACAATCTTCCACTGACCCCCTAGAAGACATCCGATTGAGAAACTGTTTAGAGAACAGCTATACAATATCCATAGAGCATGCTCATTGTAAAACATTTTTTTATCCTAAATTGATCATCAATGTTTATAGTAGGGTCAAGAGAAGCATTTGAATTGCTGTATATTTTTCTCAGTGTTTGTCTCTCTTATCTGTAGGAGGATATTTTTCCACATCACACTGATTTGCCAGCGTTTCCATATAATCAACCTGACCAAGTCACCTCACCGTTCCACTCCACTCACACATCTGCTCTCAACCGTCCCTCCACTTTGTAAACAGCTGAATTATTTGGCATTCAGCGCAGGTCTCCCCACCGGCCGAGCAGCCTGCCTTCCCCCTCTTGTGTGTCCTATCGCTTTAACCGGATGGCATGTTTCACTTCGCCTGACTTAATGACACAGCCTGACAAGGAGGGCAATTACTGTTTTGCGGTGCTGCACAAAAAGGCAAGGCTCATCTCAAAAGGCTTGTTGTCCAGAAGCCGTCAGGTGTGATTGCTCAGTCTCTTGCGGAGGCATGAAATGAGCTGATAGTGAATGTGATGACCGTCTGCTCCCTTTATTGCATCCCATGTCTGGCTTTTGGTTAAAGCCAGAATAACATACACTGAGGCATATAATGTGGGCTCTACAACAGGGTATTGATTTCTCTGTGAGTCTGTAGGCATCAGTCTCATATCTAACCACCGTGTTTCATCACTGTCAGGCCTTTTTAATTGATCTGGAATCAGGGGACGGAGACAAAAGGGGTGGCACCAAGCCAACTTGTTTTCTCCAAAACTTTATTTTTAATTTATGATATTCACTTTATTTATTTATGTTTATTTATATATTTACTTAATAAGTCAAATACAAACAACAACAATAACATACAGTATATAAGTTAAGTTAGTTTTGTTAAAATAACAAAAAGTGGAGACAAAATTACAGGGAATTCATTGATGACTTAAAAAAATGAAAGAAACATTCGGTGAAGGGATTGTTCAAGAAGCTTTTTACATAAACAAAATACACAGAAGAATGAAAAAGTAAATAAATAAATTAAGGAGCACAGATTAGTAACATTAGTCGATAATTTCAAAGGTATCAAATATTATTTGGCTTTTTGTTGTTTTTCTATTATTCAGCTTGAAAAGAGAATTGTAATAGAGGTTAATATCCGATAGAAAAAAGGGGAAGTTTGGTTTTCTATTGGTACATTTCATTTTGTGGAATTTGCCAAATATTATAAACAGCTGGATTAAAAAGCTGATATTTTTTGTCCGTTGAGTTATTTTCAAAAAACAGATAAAAATATCACTACCATAAAGCATGACCATTTGACCTGTTTTTCTTGATAAAAATGTTTACACATCAAGTTTAAGCCAAGTTTCGTTGTGGCCAACCAATGGAACTACAACTTCCGTGTCTGTCACGTGATATTTGTTTTTTCCCATAGACTTACACTGGGAAAAAGATCAGTAGTTCCCAGTAGGAACACTTGAATAGCCCTAATTTAAATCCTTAAGTCCTAAAAGTTGGAAAACTAACTAATAGCCGAATCCAGAGTTATTTTCCTTCATCCGTTTATGTGACGGAGCCCCAGACCGACCGACTGCGAGGCATGGTTAAAGGAAATACTAGTGCGCTTGCTCTATGGTCATTTTATACTTCATGCAAACCTGAACAACGTTCATAGGAATGAACAGGGCCCCGCCTCCGACGCTGTATCCAGTTCTCTTTATACATCCACGGGTGGCACGGGCCGCTCTGATTGCCCCTCATACCAGAGTCAGAAGGTGATAGTCTGTTAGCTTATTAGTATCATGGATGGATGACTGAACCGGCCTTCAAGGGCCCCTGGACCAGATCCTCTGTATGACATGGCATTTCTTGTTGGGATGTCAATCAAATGACTGCAAAGGTATTTAAAAAGGGCCACAAACAGTTGCAAAATGACCACAATGAGATGCAAAACAACTACAAAATTACCACAAATAGATGAAAAATGCCTCAAATAGACGCTAAACCTGCTGCACCCGCGATTCAGCCCTGGATAAGTAGTAGAAAATGGTTGGATGGATGGAGATGTGGTCACATCTTCTGTAGTCATTTTATTGATATAATTTCATATTAGAATTAGTTTATTTGGTATTCATTAATTACACTGAATAAACAATGTAACTATTGATAATAATGTACAATTTGTTATTGCCAAGAACCAGGGCTTTAATGGGAGTCTTATCACATTTTACAAATTAAATTACAAATGAACGCCCCTTCTTTAAAATCATCCCATTCAAACGTTTCTAAATCCTCCCTTGTCTGGGATCAATAGCTCATCATGACAGTTTCTCCCCTATATATATATATCACCATTAAATAGGGGGACATGTGAGCAGATGCTGATTGCTCCAAGTTTACCTGAATGGCTTTACTCCCACTTCACTTCAATGTCTTACACAAACAGATTACACATAAGTGGGGTGTCGATGACCCATTTCACTGCCTTATAATCTTCACATTTAACCAAGCAGCAGCTCTCCGCATCCACGCCTTTCAAATGATCCATTTCTTTCTTGTTGGGATTGTATCAGTCTTAAGCTTTCTCTGCAGGTGGCTGTTTACACTGTCTTAAATCAATATGCTGAGTAAGCAAAGGAACGAGCGGGAGCACTTGAGCATGTAGACAGTTCTCTGGTGATGAATCCATTTTTTTCCCCCCCTCGTGCACCATGTCTGTTCACCAGAGTGTGTAAAACACCTGCTGACACTCACCATGCGCAAAACAAAAGGAAGCTCTCCAGCCTTCCATGACCACAAGTCATTACCGCGCTCTGGCTGCGGTGGTTTGGGTTTGTTGGTACGTCTCACTGGAGCTGTTATACTCTTTGGTGGTTATTGCTTGTGTGCATAAAAAGTCACCCAGGGCATCAATAAAAAAAAAATCCCCCTCGCAATCTCCCACCAGCCCCAGTTCCAGCGCCGAATTCCCCTCTTTCATCCTCTTTCCCGTAAATTGAGCATTCGCTCCACTGCATGTTAGCACTTGGATGCATGGCTACAGGGCGGAGGGCTGCATCTCACTCTGCGCTATCTGGTGGCAACCGAGTGGGATCCAGGCAGACTCAGATTTGCCTCTGGTGGTCTGAGGAGAGGACGGTAGCTCGTCGACAAGGCCGTTGTGTATGTGTGCCTTTATCACTCTCCAGCAGGTCTGCACTGGGAGAGGAATTCATTTACAGTACAAGCTCCTCATTTGACTCTTGATATTTGACCTGCAGGGTTAAGGAATAGAGCCGCAGCCCCACTGGACCGTTTTGCCAATACTGATCATTTTTAAACATTCATGTTGTTAACTCATTACGAAATCAGGTCATGGTATCAGTTATTTATACGCTCAGCACTATTCTGTTTAGCTGCTCTTTTGATGTTACGCAGCATAACATAAAACAGAACAAAGTTAAATAAATAATCCGTCTCGGAGGCCAGCTTGTGTGAAGTGGGTAGACTGTATTTCATATTGAAAGAATCTTTTATTTGTGCCAGAAATGCTGCTCTGCTTTCACAGGTCCAGCTTCAAATTCTCCCAAATAAAACCGAAGCAAACTGTTTGAGAAAAGCTTAACACCAATTACCATCTCATGCTAGTAGAGCGCATTTATTTTAGTAGTTTGAAGCATGAATCTGGTCCATGAATCCCCTATTAAAACTACTGTTTGGAAGTAATGTGTTTCCCCCGCTTATTAGAGCCAGGAAAAGTTAAGCTTGAACAAATTAAACTTCTCTGTGTGTGTGTGTGTGTTTTCTCTCTCTCTCTCTTTCTCAACCCTTCTGCTAATTCAAAGAGAATTGCCTAATGATGATGGTCTCCTTTAAACAACGTCTATGTTTAGCACTCTTAGCGCTTGAAGCGTGTCTCGCCTCCTTTCCCACAGTTTTAAGGGATGCAGTGTTATCACAGCTCGCTTTTGCATTCGAAGGCTGAAAGTTCACGAGATCCCCACATTGTCTTATAAAACATGTGATTTCCTGACTGGTGTTAATTTCACCTACGAACAACGTGAGAGCGATTACTGCATTGTGCAATAAAACAAAGTTGACAGGATAAGTTAGTATATTTACTCAAATACAATTGAACAAATTTAATAACAATAATAATAATAATACATTTTATTTATATAGTGCTTTTCTGGATACTCAAAGACACTTTACACAGATAAAATGATCATAAAAACAAAGACATCATAAAAATATAAAAATATAAAAACACACAATATTAATTACACATTAAAAGCAATTCTAAAAAGCTGAGTTTTGATTAGTGATTTGAATGTGGACAGGACAAATTTAGGGCAATTTTGAGGCATTTGCACATTCACAGATTAAGATTTAAATACAAAACATGTGATCAATGAACAAAGTACAAACACAGCATGGCCGGATTGCCCTGCTAAGGGGCCCTGGGGTGAAAATGAGCTACTGGGCCCCTGTTAACCCCCCATTCCTCCACTCTGTAAAGTATTCCTATGCTGGGATATTATATTGCCCAAGGTTTGTTGTGTGGAGCTTTGATGAAAACTAATTAGGGGTAAGCACCATGTAAGCACAATATAATCTGAAATAATGAGGGTCAAGACAAGGTTTCAATATCAGGTAATAGAATCAGGACCTGTGTGAAAGCCCTTAGCATGGCAGTAAGTTTGCTTTAAGGCCCTGACTGGGCTGTCACACCCTCAAGACCTGTTCTGCCTTAAAAAGGTCTTAACATTGTAGCTCTAATATTCTGCCATCCACTGACAACCTCTGTATTAGTCATCTACCTATGGACGACTTCAGGCAGTCATGTCCTGTTCCCCTGTCATGTCGCATACATAGTAATCCAGCCTTGGCTGAGCACAGGCCATAAAAGTAGCCCGGTCAGTATGACTATGTCCTTGACATACAGAATAGATGATTTGTAAGAGGAATGGCAAACTAATGGCAGGCAATTGCAAAGCAAAAAATCCCCAAGAGGGAGTTTTTCACTGCCATTATTGGCACTAGTGGTGGAACTACTAGCTACAAGTGCCGGAGTGGCCATAATCACTGTAAAGAACACCCTCTTGGGCATATTTCTTTTATAACTCAGGGAATAAGCCATGTGCAGCATAAAAGCATCTAGCTTCAGCATGGCAACCTGATTCCAGTTTTTGCAGACATGCTTATGGGATTTATGAAGATGTCTTTGACCATCAGCTTCCCAAAGAAGTGATAGAGGATGAGATAGCAAGCGACACAGAGCCCAGCACCATCTTGATATGAATAATTCAACAGGGGAGACGGTAACAAAGAGTTTAGGAAACAAAAGGAAAAAGCATCAAGAGAATTCATAACCCCATGACTTGAAAATGTTAGTGTGATATAATAAATGTATTCTGATGTTTGCATGAATACCAGCACTAATGCTTGTGTGGCATTTTGTGTTGTGCCATTTATATTGCTATTCAGAATGACACCCGCTACTGGAGACAATAACAAGCTTTTACAACCAGACGGTCTAAGATGACCTCGGCTCTTTGTTGTTTCAAGGTCAGTGCATGTTTGGGGATTTCTTTCACTCATTAGAGGTATTGTATAAATCTGAATTCATTTTTGACACCCCTGACACCAATTTTATTTTTATTTTCTTATCGCACAACAACGTCTGAAAACTGTGAATGAATTCCGTTGTGATTTTGCCTTTTCGACAAAGAGCACGTCTACTAATATCCTCTCGGCTCGGAGCAACAACCTTCACACTGACTTTGGCGTCCAGTCGGAGAAGTGAGATCACTCCTTCCCGCTGATAAGATTTGCTCCGATAAGAGAAAGATATCTTGTGAGCCATCTCAGTCTCTCTGCACAAGGTCCCCAAAGGAATCAAAAACTTTGCTTCCTCTGTAACCTCTCAAGAGGCGTCTCAGCTTTCTGCATATCTTATTCAGAGGAGTTCGGAGATAAAGAGAAACCTGGGGGAAGGTTGGGGGGGGATTGAAAGATGGACCACGCAGTCATCTGAAAATAGCTATTCAGAAGAAGTTTGTCATGCAATTTTTGCATTCATGGGGCTCCTCGAAGTGCTCCATCACCACAGGTGAGGCCTCCACCTTGAAAAGACAGATTACGCGTTGCCTTGTGGGAGGCAGGCGGGCATACGGAAGATGCTGCCTACAAACAATTCATCTCTCCGTCGACCGGTGCTATATTTTGATGCAGCGACCTTAAAGGGACTGAAAACAAGACTCCTCCGTTTCCTGAGCTTCATCAGATGTGGATATAAAGATGTGTTCACACCTACTCTTACAGGAATAGTTTGACATTAGATGAGATAATCTATCATGTCTGAGAATATCAAGCTACCGCCAGCAGATAACAGGGAGGAACAGCACACCTGAGACTCCCCAAAGGTAACATAATTCACCTGCTGGCACCTCTAAAGCGCATTAATTAACACGTTGTATCAAATTTGTTTAATCTGTACGAAAGTGTAAGAAGAGCACACTGTAATGGCTCAGAGAATCATCAAACTGTGGATCAGACAGGCTGGAAAGCTATGGCTGATGCAACCTAGACAGTCTGTAAGGGAATGAGTGGAGATGGGCCGGTGTAAATACTAAAAGACTGATTAGGGAAACGGGACGCAGGTGTGTAAGTGGGCTTGGAAGGTCAAGAAAAGGCGGAAAAGTGGTTACTTCAGAGCAGGAGGGAGTGGCTGGATCTGAAATGACAGGAGGAGTTCAGCCCTGTCTCCTTGAAATGATGCTCCCATACAACTAAACTGCATTGCCAATTACGTTTGGAAGGAAACGTATTTTGTCGCGGATTACATTTGTCTTTCACGTATTCACACGACGTATCAAAAATACCTTTGTACTGTAAGTCTGTGGACGGCCGCAGCGAGTGACGTAGTACAACGAGCGACGCGCAGAGCAGGTGAGATAATATATCGAGCAATCATCAATGAAAATACGTTGAATAAAAACGTTATTGAATGATAACGAGTGAGAAAGTTCACTACTAGTTGGTGGGAGGTGGATGGGTCCAACAAACACGATTTATTTATAACGAGAATTTATTATGTTTTGTTTTTAAGTCATTTTAAGGCAAACCATGATGTTTTTTTTACTAAACCTAACCCAGTAGTTTTGTTGCCTGAACCTAACTAAGTAGTTTTGTTACATATTCGTTTTGTTTTGTTTCAATTTACAATGTTAATCACGCATTTAAAACTGTTTAAAACTGCGACCGTAATCCGAGAGAAAATTTATTTTGGTTATGCAGTTTAGTTGTATGGGAACGTAATTTTTTGGGAGACAGGGTTGGAGAGTTAGGCCTCCTTTTGTCTCTTCGCTCCTTGAACTTGTGACCCGGAAATGGATCTCAGCGCTCCATCTTGAAGGACGTCCCAAGTCCTAAAAATGCATCCCGAGGAGCGAGGCGGCTTGCCGGAGGAGCTATAAGCGAGGATACACCGGTGTATCCTTTGCGGAAGTTTTTTCGGCCCCCGTGATGAATAAAAGAGGCGTGATACACAGCTGGAATAATCTCAAACATTGGCAGGACTATACAAATGTAACTGTTCCTTATGTGTTCATAAGTTGTAGTTATCTAAGATGATAAAATTTGCGAGCAAACTTTCTGCTCTTCACCGTTTGCTTGTGTCGATATCTCAGACACAAAATCAAACTTTCATGAACAGAGACACACAAAATGATGTAGAGTGACTTCCTGCCCTTGGTACATTTTGTTAGACTATTAGCGTGTGAAGATGTGCTGGTTATCAGATGTTAAAATAAACGTCTTTCTAACAACAAAATAACCCTCCAAAACGTTGAGGTTGTTTCCTAGATTGACCTTCTCACTCATTACAAAAAAAACTGTTTATTGGGTGCTAGCTGAGTTGAGGTGTTGTTCTCACCAAATTAAAGGTGTAAATGCTCTTCAAATAAACTGCTTCAGAAAACATGCCAGAAAATGTGAATGCACTTGAAATGCAGGTTACTAGCCTGATCTAAATTTGTGCAAAGCAACCAGCCAGGAATACTCGGGCAGACACACCTTCATTTTTTAATTCATAAGTGAATACTAATCAACTACAGCCCCAGAAACTGAGGAGAGCAGATTAAAAATTAATAAGGTGACTGTGATTTAATGAATAACATCATTGAGATTTGCCTCAGCAGCATGCCATTTTAAAACTGAGCGTGATTGTGTCGGGCTGATATTTAGTAAGGCTTAGGCAGAGGGTTGTTGTTATTATCTCTCTTTTCTTCTGTCTCTCGCTGTTATTTGTCACGGTGAAGAGAGGTATTATTGTGACGGATCATTGTTCTCTCACAGTAGAGGCCTCAGATACCCAAAGTGAATTCCACACTGCATTACGTATTCATGACCTCCGATCAATAATCAGCCACTCACTCAATGGACAGTTAGAAGCTGTGGTGTTGAAATGAACACTGTGAATTCGACATCAGACTTAAAAACATGTCAAACTGTATTTTCAAAGCTCAACTAATCAATACGTTTTATATATTAAAGGCGCAGTGTCAGCTGCGTAGCTTTGGGTGGGCCTAGGTGGGCCTTGATTGTCCAGGTATGAGTAGACCTACACACATAGAGGCTACCAGGAATTTGACTCTAGTTAATTTGCTCTCATTGTACGATGGAAATAGAAATGTAGCTAAAAGCAAAGTCAACAAATCTGAACAAGAGTGAGGAAATGTAGATAAATATAGATGTCAGGTGACTGTAACATTACCTCATTACCAGGGCGGCTGTGGCTCAGAGGGTAGAGCAGGTTGTCCACCAATTGGAAGGTCGGTGGTTCGATCCCCGGCTGCTCCGGGTCACATGTCGATGTGTCCTTGAGCAAGACACTTAACCCCAAATTGCTCCCGCAGGCATAGCCATCGGTGTGTGAATGAGTTTAGATTAAATCCTGATGGGCAAAGTTGGCACCTTAGTAGCCTCTGCCATCAGTGTATGAATGGGTGAATACTGACATGTAGTGTAAAGCGCTTTGAGTGGTCGGAAGACTAGAAAAGCGCTATATAAGTCCATTTACCATTTACCTCTGATGATGTTGTATTAAGGCTTGTAGGATTAAACTGTGGTGTGTGGCCTATTTTGGTTAACGTATGTCTTTCAGAATCTTATAAGTAGATGTTTGGTCTTGGGCGGGACAGGCCAACCTGATTTTCTCTGTGCCCACCCACTAAAGAAAACAGACATATTCCATCTCCGCAAAAAGATCCACCAAAATGGTACACACTGTACCTTTAAAAAGTGATCCAAAAAGTGACGAGGCAGCGACAAACCATACTCTGCAGCTCTAGGGAGCTTTTAGCCTCTTTAACCTTGATGTTTTGATTTTATGGCACACATCTGCTGATATGTATGTCGGCAGATAAGTAAGAAGACATTGCAGCACAGAAGTGCCAAAGAGTTGTTCGAATTTAGAGTGTTGATTTGAAATAGCAAGTTTATTTTTCAACTGCAAAATGTCACACTCACCTTGGTCACAGCTCTTTAAAGCAAAAGCCTGCTTTCTTGTTGAGAGCTAGATGAAAGCCAGCAAACAGTTCGTTTTAGGTTAGTATAAAGACAGAAAGCAGGGGGAAGCTGCTAGTTGGGCTTTGATAAAAAAATCTTGGGCAAATTAGTTTGTTTTTGTAAAATAGCCTATATAGTTATTGCATTTTTAACCTCAAATTGATACTGGTCATAACAATATAGGCTCTGTTTGGCTCTATTCAGTCTTAACCCTGTTTCCAGCAGCAATAGGTAGTTAAACCGACTAGCTAACTGGCTAGTTCTCCACCAGCTGGTGAAGAAAGTCAAAGATCCCTGATCATTTTCTCAGAGTTGGTGGAGACCAAAATAGAGCTACAACAAGAGTGAGCTTCCATTCATCAGGACTCCAAATGCTAATGTTGCTCCTTGTCTGCTGGGTTCACACTGGCAATTGTTACAAGTTAAAAACTTGTAACATGTTATAAACATCATAAAGCCAGCCACACATGATCAGTGGTAACATCGCTCTGCGCTGGCTGTGCCATTGTTTTCCTATAGGGAGAGCGTTGCCGCCCGACTAGGTGGAAGCGCTACCCCTTGGCGTGGTTTTCAAATTATTTCAACTTTGACCTTGATTACCGCTGTCCTTTCAAAGCGCAACCAATGATATAACAGCTGGTGTTGTTGCCTAGAAAAAGTGAATCTTTGCGCACTTCATGACATATTACACCTGCGCTGTGCTTTGCTTCTGCAAATCTCTGCGGTGAGCGAAGAGCACATTTCTTGTCATGTGAAGGCGGGTGTTAGATATTTGTGGAGCTCTTCTGCCTTAATGTGTCTGGCTAAAACCTACAGTGTGTGCAGGGCTCACAGACCCTGGTCTAATGACAACATTGTGGATAATTGCAGCATGATGAACTTATGACCCTTTCACTCCTTTCACTGTTCCCCAAATGCTGCCTGCCCAGCCACGTGAACATCTTGCTCCCTTTCAATGTTATTAGTGTCGATTGAGCTTGAGACATTTTCTCCTCTTTATTGAGGGGAAAATGGACGTGATTAAAGCCCATTGATTGCGAGATGTCTTCACGAGGCATTGAGGAGAGCTCTAAGTGCTTGCCGATGCCTCATTTGGAGTGGAGAGGAGGGGATAATGGATTCCATCTTGCCAATTGCGCCTTCTTTACGGTTCGCGACGGAGTCGGGATGTCATCCGTTTGATGGCGCAGTCGTCGGTGAGTTTTGACTCCTCCATCCTGACTTCCATCGCTGCATCTATAGGAGCCTTTTCAGGGTTGCTGACAGCACAGCCAGTGAATAGGCAACAGAGACACACCCTGCTTCCAGAGATTCAAGCTAATAAAAAGAAGAATGTGCCAGAGTATGATATGATACCTCTGCTTCCATTAGCTTTATTAGAACGGAGTGCAAAATTACTTCCAATTAGAGTTTCCTAGACAACATACTGGCTATGCATAATAATATTCTCTGTCTCTCAACCCCCGCATTTGCACCCACTGTTTTTGCACTTGTCCGGAAATTGTTTTGCCTCTCCCCTGGCCTTTCAGAGGTAATTTTGTGTGCAGCTGTGTCTTGGCTATTGAGAAAAACAATTTGTTTCTTTCATGTGTTCTTGCATGTGCAGAGAAAACGCGTATGAAAACTCCTCATGGATTCGTGTGTGTATGTGTGATGTATTTGCGGATCCCTTCTTGTTTTGCACTTTGCCTCAGTTAGTGAGTAGGGATGTTATTTACGACAAGGATTATTTCTGATGTGAAGTGAGTGTGGAGATGAAAAGCAGCAAGATGTCTCTCATGCACCAAGCGCCTGGCAGCCAGCACGCTGTGCTAGAGATGCCATGTCCCATGGAACACAACATCTGTTTCCATTAGGTCCGATTATAGCAACAGACCCGTCTCAGAATACATCAACTGAGTTCAGGCGTTATAGGCGTCGCATGCTGATGACTTCACTTCCCATCTGCCACAGTTTGAGTAATGGCAAAAGAAAATGTCCAATTCATTGGAGAGTGAAATGCAATCACGTAACCTCTCACAGTGGAAGCACATCAAGCTGCGGTGCTTAATCTGAGATTTCTCTGAGGATTGCAATGCAGCCTCAAGTTCTCTGTTTGAGGAGTTTACAGTCGTCTAGATGGGTTTAGCACAACATATCACAGTGTATTTAGGAGCTCAGGGCGCCATAAACACTCTAACAAGCAACATTATGTGTTATGAGAAGAACAAAGTGGTATATTTTGTTTTATATTAATTCAGTTGACCGATTGTGGAGTCATAGCTTAGCAACCATGACTAGGCGCAGCAAGTCTGTCAAGCTTTTGATTTCTCCCCAACAATATGCTACTTATTTACGACTACATGGATCATCATCCATGCTAACGGTCAATATGTTTGAAAAATGTTTTGTATAAATGTTGGAAAATTGCCTCCTAATTTTATATTCTGATAGATATGTGAGTGTTTGCAAAGGTGGATACCTCATTTCAGAATGAATCATTTTTATGAGCTGGATCCTTTTCATCATATAATAAGATAAACTGTAGCTATAACCTCTGAACATGAGGGTGTTGATCTTTTGTAGGACAAAATAAACATTGTCCAGTTGTCGTTTTATTATCTATAAACCTACATTACGGCCGTGCAAGGACGAAAATATCCAACAGCAGACCCCAGACAGCTGCAGGCTTCGGAGTCCACCCGCTGTGGCATTACGAACGCTGTCCAGAGGCTCTCTGCGGACG
This sequence comes from Sebastes fasciatus, assembly GCF_043250625.1. NCBI lineage: Eukaryota > Metazoa > Chordata > Actinopteri > Perciformes > Sebastidae > Sebastes > Sebastes fasciatus. The sequence goes on along the minus strand of NC_133800.1, from coordinate 27,728,379 downwards.
TCTGATTGACTGAGGCAATGTTTAATGATGCTGGTGTGTAATGATGGTTGGCATGGAATGATGCTATTTATATGCAGCAGCAGCACTTACCTTGTGTTTATGGCAAAAAATATCCGGGATGTTTTTCCCCTCAACATATTGTCTGCTGCAACACAGATACATTTGTGGGGAGTCTTTAAAGTTGCAATCCAATCTTTAAAGCTACTGGAAATGTCTACTGAATGGGTAACATAATGCAGTAAATATATATGACTAAAATTACAATATATTAACTTATTATGCACCGAAAAAATTCACTTCCATGGCCTCCGCTATTTCTGACGTCAACCAACACGTCACAACTTGTGAACTCGGAGCTTTCAGAAACTTTCCACTTACGAGGTCGTGAATACCACAAGAGGGGGGGTGTTCGGACTTTTCTCGTGAACACACACGACCTTCTTCTCGTAAACACGACCCCATTTGAAGGCACCACATCTTTACAAAAAAAGAGAAGAAATACCACTGCAGAAGTAAGCTTTATTTTTTTGTTTTTAGTTTCTCTCTATATTGCATATTCTTTTTATTTTTAATACTGTGAACATCCCCTCTGCTTGATACGGAAACATGGTTACGAAACGTTACGATGGTTACCGTCGGAGAGAGGGAAGTTAGCACCAAAGCTTACCACTGTTACCACCTACACCTTAAAGAAGGGGGCTTCATTCAGCTGTGAGTGTGACTACAAACGGAGTTCACTCCATCACGGAGTGGGAGTGGGGAGGGTGTTCTCATTTTCAGGTAAGAGGAAAGCTGATTTGTAAAGGCAGAATGAGGATTCTGATGTTTGTAACACAAGCTGCACTTTAATCAAGCAACAATTGAATACAGCACTCGCAGCATTTGCATTCATCAGTCACATTACCAGTAAAACTTCTATTGTTGGCTTCCTTTTAAAGAAAGTACCTGCTTTGAAATAATTTTCCAGGAATTGTAGAAATGAGAGGTTACATTGAAATAGGGGTAATTATGTGAAGAGAGATAGATCAAGGCCTGCTTTTTTCCAAAAGAGGCTAAACACTTGCTTTTTCAAAGCAACCTGACATGCAGCCAGTAGTTAGACAGAGAGCTGTTAATTATGAAGAGCGAACGGTTTACTTCCAGCAGAAATTAGATGACGTCAAGACAGCCGGCGCTCATACCTGAAGGTGTAATGTAAATGTTCTTGCAAAGACACGGCTAAAAAAAAACTGACTCCAGATGTCCATAAGAAAGGTGACGAAATAGTCATAACACTAGATTGAGAAACACTAATCATAGCTGAGTGCACTGCTCAATCAGTGGTTTTAAATATCAATCTAGGTCTATTATTGTGGAAAAGAATATTTTATTAGAGAAATAATTATCATTTTAAACTTTTTCCTCACCATTTAAGGACATTAATATATATTTTATGTATGAATAGTGCAACTGAGGGAACAGCTTCAGGTTCACTACAACTTTTCATAATGCTTTCTCAACTGAAGAACCACTTCTGGTTTCTTTTTAGCGACGTGGCTCTAGGAATGACAATGTGGGACTGTTTGGTATAGCTAGTTAGCACTACACGACTTTCAAAGTTGTCAGATCACAGTAATGTTCACATTACACAACTTGCTGTCTTGTAATCGGGTCGTTTTTTTCACTCTACATGACTGACCGGCGACAGAGGGTCACACACTACAAGATTGAAGCTTTTATATGTCTTCACGTCCTCCTTTACAGCCTTGTTGTGTATACTCGGGTTCATGCGACCGTGGTGTAGTCTGTTAATAGCCTAACGTTAGCTTTTTACTTCTGGTGATTACATTCACACTTCAAAAATCATAAAAGTGGTGTTTATTTGTGAAGATTATCTTGCTGAACAAAACATGTTAGTATCATAAATGTGTGTTTGCCACAGAGATTATTTTCTGCAATAATCCAAAACCCAATGGAAAAATCCCATTGTTTTTTTGTTGAGGGAACCAGGGTGATTCTAACTTCCTGGTTTGCCTCCAATAATACGTCATCCCTGCAGCTCTCCATTGGGCGGATTGCCATCAAATTTGGTACACACATTCATGTTCCCCACCGGATGAACTGTAATAACTTTGGAGATCCCTAAACTTCTCGTCTTGTGTTTTTGTCCAATAAATGCTGTTTATTATACCAATAAACTTATTTCCTGAAGTGTTCTCACTGGCAGAATGATGATTATAGAGAGGCCGATTGGCAGACTGCTCCACCACTATGTCTGAGTCGGATGATCTGAACCTGCTGAGAGGAGGCATTGCAGAGAGTGCTTTAATTCAAGGTTGAAAAGGAAGGATTTCATCCATGATGGAAGAAAGGATGCAAATCAAGACCAAGGCCAGTTGTGATGCACAGACCGTAGCTCGCCCGAAATTATCATATTGTTATTTTTCAATATGACACCAAGGTATTAACATTTTTCCAGCGTCTCCATGAAGACTGCATGACAATAACGGGAAAACTGTAAAGATGTGTGAAAATTTCTAGAAGAGAGCTCCTCTCCACACAAGGCAGCAACAATTCAGCCTCATAATTAGGTTCATAGACGAGACTGTAAACTCATCACAGGCCATAAAGATAGAAACGATGCAACAGTAAACACGCCATCCCCCCTATGAATGATACAAGCAGTTGTTCAGGCCAGTTAACAACATACATCATCTCTCCAATTGGACCCGTGGTGTGGTAGTGAAGGCCTTAAAAAGGTTTCAGTCGTTATGTTGCGTCCATGAGGGCTGATCACACTAATGTTTGGAAATGCCAGATCACAGTTCATTGTAGCCTGGTGTCAAGTCATTTCACGTGAAATCAGAATGCCATTCTTGCTTTTTTTGCCGTGTCATTTCACGCTATATAGTCTGTACTGACTGCAATGTAGACGCATCCACGTGAACAAAGATGACGTATTTCAAGCTCTGCCAAAGGTTTGAAATGGTATACACTTCCTGTCTCCTATATGTGGGAGTGATCATGGCGTGTTCGCCTCTCTCCTTAAACTGTCATGCTATTTATACGCCTTTCCATGAGATCAGATTCTGTAGATAAAGATAAACAGACACATTATTTAACTACTGAAAAATGCACTGAAATTGCAAGGAATTAATTGTTTTATCTGAAAATGTGCACTTTTTATCTATAAACTCACTAAAAGGCAGACTTTGTACGCCATGTGTTTATTTTTTTTGACATACTGAAGGTCACACAGCCTCAGACACTTTTTAAAAAGCAAAAAACTGTGAAGAAAAGAAGCACAAACCCCAGGAAAGTCATCAGACTCTATGGAAATCACAGGGTTAGATGTTATTGGACAGCAAGGTATAACACCTCTCTCCATTAAAATGTTTACAACAAACACACACCCACTCTCACTTCAATGCATACACAGACACACACACACACACACACACACACACACACACACACACACACACACACACACACACACACACACACGCACACACACACACACACACACACGCACGCACACACACACACACACACACACACACACACACACACACATACACACCCTCTCCTACCTTATAAAACCTTACAGCGTTTGTTGTGTGTCCCATGTGAGTACAGTATCGGTTCTTTGTCCCGGCTTTAGCAGGACTGATAGCATCGCAGAGACTCTACAAAGGTCTCGCTAATCACATCTGCTGCATTATTGGAACATTACTCACCTATCTGGGAAAAAAAGAAAATGCTTCATCAGCACTATAACCCTTTTTTGTTCCTTTCCCCCCCAGGCTTACAGATTAAGATGGCTCCAAAACTAAAGATTTTTTTCTTCTTTTTCTTCAAAAGGACTCAATTTTGCTGTGAAGCAGAATATCCGTAGCTACTATTGTCATTGTTGTTGGGGGAGAAAAAAAGTTACTGTGCTTTCACAATGAGCAGCATTATTTTGTGGGCACCATAACAGCTCTGGTTTGTGGAGGCAGGTGGATGAGCATGAATCAACATAGCCTACTCCAAATGAACCCAACTTTTCCTCTGTTTTTTTATGCTCAAAGGCAGAGACACAAGCTGATTATGAATAGGATTTGGGAGTGAATCCCTTCACAACCAATTCCTTTTGCAGGATATACAGTCCACGTTGCCATCCAGGATCTCACCCAAACTCTACGATTTCTTCCTCATTTTCTACCTTTTCAGTGCAAATTGTAGTGCATGTAAACAGTGCAAGATGCTAGTTGCTGTCCATGATTGTTTTCGTACAAGAACATTGGCATTTACGGGTCTTCCACAGCCAGAAAATCCACATTTTGAGTCAGCTGAGCACTTTGTGTCACAATTGAGACAGCAAAAAAAAAAAAAAATGAACAAGCAAACAGAGGAGTCAATATTTTACCAGGATATTCCCAGTGAGATTTAAAACCTCTTTTTTTCAGGGAAACCTGGCCAAGACGGCAGCATAAAAAGTTTCACATAAAAGCACAAACAACAGACTTAAAAAAAAACTGCAAAAATTTAAAAACAACATAAGACATTTCGATAATAATTAACAGTTAGCTAAAAGTTATGGATAAATGGTTGAAATGAAAAGCTAAACGTAGCGTAAATGGTTTAAAACAGTTAAAAATGTTTGCTAATGTATTAAAGAGAAAGCTAAAAGGTTGAAAACAAAAGGCTAAAACAGTTGAAATTGTTAACTAAGTTACAGATAAATGTCTAAATCAGATGTTTGAAACAGTTAGCTAAAAGTAAGGAATAAATGGTTGAAAATATTAGCTTAAATAGTTGAAATTGTTGGCTAAAAGTAAGGGATAAACGGTTGAAATAGATGCATGAAATATAAAAGTATTGGTTGAATGGGTGAAATGGCTCCTGGGTTATGTTTTTTCTTTGTTTCATGTCATTCAGTCATTTCAGATCACTTCACTTCCTGTCTTTGTGTGTTTTCCCGCCAGTTTTGATTGTCTGCCCCGCCCTGATTAGTGTCACCTGTCCCTCATTTGTACTACCTCCGTTCCTTTGTCGGTTCGTTTTGGTTGCTGTATGGAGTTTTGTTCGCCCGTTACGTGCCTGTAGTGATGGCGAGATGAAGCTACATGAAGCATTGAAGCTTTCCAGCGAATTGATTCGCAAAAGGGTTAATTTCTCGAGGCTGTGCGCACAAATCCACCTGTTGAGTGTAAAACAGGCAAATAAAATACAGATAATTTCAACCATGTGATCTGTGATAAAGGCTACTGTATTTTGTGCGAGTAAAGACTTAGGAATAACGATAATGAAAAAAAGATTCCATGCAATCCATTTATATCAACATTGTCTATTTTCACACAGAACTAGCTGAAAGTAAGGGATAGCAGTTCAAAATGTTACAAACTGATAAATGGTTAAAATATGTTTGCTTAAAGCGATGATAAACAGTTGAAATAGATTGCTAAAAGTTATAGATAAAGGGTTAATACATCCAGCTCTAGCCACTCCAAGTGGTGGCCCAAACATTCACAGCTCAATTAAATGACAAAAATGGAAACATCCAGTTTAAATCAATTCAAATGAACACATTTGTAACATGACGGGCAGTCGTTGATGAAGAGAGTTCATCTAACAGATATTTAATTAATTTATAATGAACTCTGGAAATATGTGCATAAATTATCCACATTTAAAATGTGCTTTTATGGACACACACACAGAAGTATGTACAAGCCAATCTTGACAGTCGTTTTGCATATGCTAATTCCAGTGAAATTATGCCATTAAGAGTTACATGATTAGAGCAAATAACTTTTCAATGTTTGATAAGGACAATTAGCACTCTGGAGCCCACCTACTACGCAGCCCAGAGGGAATGAATACTTTAGGAATATATTATGTGCTAAATCAGATTAGTCCTTTCTTGTCTCTGGGAGTGCTGAAACTGATCTTTAAATCTGGAAGAAACATGACCCAATCTTTTCTCCCGCCTCTTATACACTCTGCAACGCAATGCCTTTTCTTTACTCTAAAGAATATGTCATTGAAATGTTGAATACAGTAATAAACGTTAGCTATGACCATTTTTCTCATACTTTTCTCTGCATATAAGTAGCTTCAGGCTCTGGTCATGTTCAGATTTGGTTATTTTCAAATGTAAATTATTAAGAAACTTCTCTCCCCCCTTTTCTTTGTCACATCATTACCTTCTATCCTGTGATTGTCCCGGTGCAACAGCTCTGACTAACTAGCATTTGGGTCACATTTGGGTATCAAATTTGCAGCCCTGTCTCCTAAAAGTTATGTTTAAAACTGCGTTGTGAATTTCACTTCAAGGGAAACGTATTTTGTCGCTAATTGCATGTTTTTGTAGTATAACAAATACTTTTAATGATAGTCTGAGGCAGTCTGTGTACAGAGACGGAGGAGGTCAAGGTGGTGGATGGGCCTAACAAACAGGACTTTCACTCAGGAGACCGCTGTTTAGTGTCCCGTGTGAAACTAAAAGTCAACGTTAACTTATTTTAATTTACGTCTGTAGCTTAATAACATAACAAACGTAGCCATTTTAAGCCAAATGATCTTTGCATTCCCCAATACCCATACTACCATACTATTTAGTATGAGAGAAAAAGATTTAGTACGTCCCAATACACAGTATGTCAAATGCAGTATGCCAAAAATACAAGGATGTCCTACTATATCTGGTTGCATTTTACAGTATGGAAGCCAGCATGCTTTTGCGGATATATGAGTTAATATGAGCAAGAAGGTCAAAGTTCACGGCGCAATGTTATAATGAAGTAGTATGTCCCAACTGCATGCATACTGCATGCAACAGTACATACTTTGTAAGGGCAGCTGCAGTATGTACTAAAAGTAAAAAGAAAAGTATGCAATTTGGAACGTAGCCTATTCTGATGTTTTTTTTTTACTAAACCTACCAAGTAGTTTTGTTGCGTTTTTTGTTTTGTTTCATACCACTTAACTTTTAATAACGGTCACTTGATATACTACGTCACTTGCTCTGCATCTCGCTCATTATACCACATCATTGACTGAATGCTAAAATGTTTTGGCGTTGTCAAGATAACATGATATGTCGGCGCAAAGTGCTTTCTGATTTGTATCTATACCATTTCAAGCCCTTACAGCCTCTCACACTCAAGCATTTATACCAGGTGACACCAGGTGAAGTCCCTGAGGGTTCAGGGCTTTAGGCCTTAGGGGGGGACAATGGGAAGAAGAAAGAAGAAACGTACAATGCCAACATTTTTCCCTGGCATCCGGGCCGCGACTTACTCCCCACATCCGTCGGTAAAAGACTGTTTCACAAAATCCACGAGCACATGTGACTTTACCAGAGTACGTGCTGTACTGAACTGCTCCCCTCTCGAGCTGAAGCTCTCAAAATAATTGCAGCACCTTGGACAGTGACAAGGGTTTGCTCTCGGGAGACTCTTGTGTAATGCATTTCTGCTTTGTCTTTTCACCCTGCTTTCATAAGTGCCTGGCTGCTTCCATTTTCTCCAGCTCTTCCACAGAGCAGCGGATCAACTTCACAGCACCAGATGTTGTGTGCCAAAGCCTTGAAACATGTTTGAGGTGCAAATTCGCGCTCAACAAGAGCTACAGCATCACCTTTTCTTTTAAAAGATCTCTGTGCATAAAAGCTTCTTACGCTCTCTCTTCTCTTCATTTATCTCAGTTTTTCTTTTTTTTTTTTTCCATCACAGCTTTGGAGCAGTGCTTGAAGATAAAGTTGTTTGTCTGCTTCTAAACGTAATGATTTAGAGGTTAAGGCTTCCTTTTCTGTTTTATTTACAGGTTTGACTTTTATACATAAATGCAACAGTTGGCTTATTAATAAACATATGTTGACAAGGACTCATTCCACCATCCCTCCACAGTTCGCATACATTTGAACCTACTTGTAATACAAATCTGTTAAACATATTGCATTAATGATGATACAGTGCTCCGCCGTACACCGCAGATATGTTCCTCCATAATAATTTCATCATCAGCCGCTGCTTTGGGCTAATTCCTCTGCCGTTATCATCATTATCCTCAGGTTATCCATCAGATGATTTGTATTCATAATGAGTTTGGAGTGAATTAACACATGTAGTTATTATTGCATGGTGGACTTAATGAGCATAGAGTCAGCCATCCCTCATGAAATGAACTTCTTACAGTGGTGTGATTCAGATCCTTTACTGAAGTAAAAGTACCAATACATTACCGTTTTTTTACGATTGCTTAAGCACAACTTTGAAAGCAGGGCTCAAACCACACACACAAGTAGCAGAGCATCTAGGATCTTTTGCGAAATGAAACACTTAATTTAAAACAATGATTTATAAAAACCCAATTTTGTCACCGTATGGCACACACATGGTTCATAGGATCTGATTCTGTTTGAACCAATTAAACACTGCTGGGATCAATAAATAACACTTTTAACTTTTCTACTTTTCTAATCATGTAGTCTTAGTTTGACTTTTTTCAGAGATATTGTTACAGTAAAGTACATGAATATATTGACACACACTGCTTCACATCGTAACATCCATCCAAAGGTTGTATTTTGCACTGAAAATCAGAATAGAACATATTCTAAACAGAATAAAATACATAAACACGGTAAAAACATTTGCGGAGACAAAAAAGAAAACTTTAATTACATTTTTTTTTTCAATACTGTAGTACGTGTTTTTGAAAACAGGCCTCTCGCTGCAATATTGGCTTGCATTGCTGTTGTAGGTACTCACATGGTCTTTTTATAGTATTTACATCCTGATGAGTCGACAATCAACCAATTAGGTGTTCGGCCAGGTGGTGTGTGTTTTGGCCAATTGGTCATTTTTAAATGGCAGTGTTTTGAAATGACAAACAAGTGACTTTATGTCAGAGTCCTGTGTCTTGTAGTGTCATGTAGAGAACTGTGTGCAGTGTGATGTCATGTTGAATTGCAAATTGGGTTCAAAGCAGAGAGTTTTGGAGACTTGAGATGAGGTTTTACTCTCTGATTATTTATGTTTTATGTGTCAATGTAATGTGAAAGTACTCCATTACAAATAAAAGTCCTGCATTCAAAATCCCAATTAAGTAAAAGTACAGAAGTGCAAAATGTACTTTAGTATCAAAAGTATTTGTGCTGCAGAAAAATGGCCAGTGTGAGTGTTATATTATTACATATCAAATTACAGTTTTGAAACTTTACACACAAAAAGAAAAAATATACACACAAAATACAAAATATCTTACTTATGGTTTACATCAGAGGTTTGGACATCACTCGCTGCATCAAAGTGAGGAAGAGATGGGATGATATCAAGAAAGAAAGTGTCGATGACAAAAAGCTTTCCTAAATTTCAGCTCACCAAGGCTAGTGCAGCTTTTGATGCTGTCAATTATAAAACAGACGGTCTTTTCTCAAAGTGGTGAACTTGGACAGGATTTAGTCAGTGAAATATCCACCTGAAGCTTCATTACTTGAGTTGGCGTCTGAAAGGATCATTGATTTGCTCGTGCAGCAGGCTGACACTGACCTGAAGCCTCCGATCACTGACTGGGATCAGCAGGGCTCATCATTTATCCCGTGGCATACTGCTTGCACTGCACTGCATTTCTTTTTCCTCCCGTCCTCCTGGACACATCGCTCTGCCTCTTCCCAGTGCAGAGGCAAGAAGATGAAGAAGAATGGACAAAATTGAGACGCAAATTCCAAATGGGCTGTATACATGTCCAAAGAATGCTCCTAAAACCTGAATAATATCGGCATATCCCACATGACATAATCAGAAAATGCTCCATTTGGAATAAGGCCTAATTCAGAATATCCAAACTGAATATGCTGTTTACACGACCCGTATCAAATTCACAATATTGTCATATTATGACTAATAGTGGACTATTAGTGTGTGTAAACATAGTCACTGTTGCACATGGGCACTGTAGTTTATTTTATTATAAAACACATCTCCTCCTGCTGCTGTAAAGACTCACTAGAGCACCAAATGTGTATTAGTCCTCAGCTGAAAATAGTCTCCAACAAATGCACAATTTGCTGCTGTTTGACTGATGTTTCTAAAAAACTATAGTGCATGTGAGCTGTTTCGAAAGAGAGACAGCCTTTGCATTATTTGTCTCGGTTATTTCATGATATTGTTGGCAATGAGAATAATATAGAATAACACCAGCCTTATCATTTGTTCTGGCCTGTAGTGGTGACACACATTTTGCCGTACAATTCTGAAAATTGCTGTAATTATGTTTCTTCTAATTACTTTTCATGCTGATATTTTGTGTGTATGGCAAAATGTTTTTTTCTAGAACTGAAATGGGAACAAACTGGAGAGCAGAATCTGTAAATTAAAACTCTAAAGAGTGGCTTCAAACCTCTAAAACAGCCACAGGGAGTATAGCTTTCATCTGGCAGGGATTAAAAGGCTGCTGGCCTTGCAGAGACCTAAAAGTGTCCTCTGATAAAGTCTTAAAAAATGACAGTGTGAAGCTGTTGAAACTGCTGACTGGTCTGGATTTGAGTAAAGTGTGAGCTCCCAAACAGGTGGAAAGATCCAGACGGGATAAAGCTCTATTTTCCTCTCTCCCTGTTTTCGCTGCTAAATTAGGAAACAACATCCGTGCACAGACATAATCACTGTTTCCTTTACCTTCAGGGGAAAACACATCCTTCTCTAGATTGTCACTCTGAAGTTCTCCCCCACCAGCCCGTTGCAAACTTTATCAGCAACGGCAGCATGTTTGCACGCTTCCCGACATAAATTCTGATAAAAAAAAAAAAGAAATGCTTGATGAAGTATCAGTTGGCTGTGGTTTGATTTGTTTTCGAACTGCAACATGAGATGGAAGTCTTTTTGTTTTGTTGTTATTGTTTGTGAATTAATGAGGCTTTTTAATCTCTGTGCCTCAAATGCATAATCAAAAAAACAAAGAGCCTCAACAACAATTAGAGACAACACTGTATTAGAACGGTCTGTGGTGGCAGAGGGGCTGGCGTCTGGGCAACAGAAGCAGATTACAGGAAATCTACCCACTGTGATAACAACAAAAAAGAAAAACGTAAGACAGTTTGGAAACTCAAGTTGAATAACAGGAAACAATATTATGTAAAATAAGAAGCACGAAACACTTAGACTCTCACTTTCCCTGCATTTTACTCTATTTCCAGGCTGCTTTCTTCACTTATGTATTGTTTGTTAGCACTCATCGTTTTATTTAACACTTTAGCTATATTTAATCAAAATATAAATATGCCAACATCACTTTTGATTGAAGAAAGGTGTTATACTGTAAGCTGTGTGGATCAAAGTGTTAAAAACAATAAAATTTGAGAAAAACATGCAAATTAAAATAATAATTACAGGTGAAGATATAAAAAAGCAATATTTTCATATGCTTGACTCATAAGATTCAGTATTAAAAACACATATTAGTAACCTGTAAACCTATTATACTGTCACAATGTCTGCCTCAAGTATGTTATTCTGCCCCATTCTGCCAAAGAGTGTAGAAGCAAAGAGACGAAACTCTGGTATTTTTTTGACAACAGATGCCATTTTGGAGTGAAAACGCTTATTATTATTTATAATATTTTATTGTTCAACACAGGCCATTTAATTAGAATATGACAATAGAAGAGATAGAATTTAGTTTTATTGGCGTCTGGTAGTCGTTTCAATCCATTGAGCAAAGCATAAAAAGTTTGGGGAATGTGGTCCATTAACACCTACAGTACAACCTTTAAATATTATTGGTATTTCAGTAGAAAACTCCCCAAAAAACACGGCAACCTGATTTCTTTAAAGTTGTTTTAGATTAAAGCATTTCCCAATCCATCAAATATGACAACAAATCTGTTCAGAATTGCAAACCGTTAGTGGATTTTTATTTAATTTAACCTTTATTTAACCAGGAGTAAAGACTCATTGAGAGTCCTGCAGCACACGGTTGCAGGCGTAAAGCAAACATTACAATTTAAAATGAAGACAAAGAGCAAATTACAAAATCATAAGGTATCCAAAAAACTCGTCAAAATTAATCAGCATTCAAAACATCTACAGCAAGATGTGCTTGCTTCCAAGTCTTTTAGAAACACTTTAAAGACATTCAGTGAGACCAGCTCTCAAAGATTCAGGTAATTTTGTAACTGATTGCAAGAAGAGGGAGCAGCATACTTAAATGCCCCTTTTTCCAGTTCAGTACGGACCTTGGGGACAGTTAATATGATTAAGTCCTGGGAGCGAAGACAGCAACTCCCCGTACTTTTTTGAAGGACGTAGATCCGTAGGTTTGGATGAAAGCAGACCAAGAACATCCTTATAAATAAGAATACGCCAGTGGTTCGGTCTACGGGTGGACAGGGCTTATCATCCTTTAATGTGGTTTTCTATTCAGTCTGTTTTTTCAAATTGATCAGAATCTGAATGAATTGATCTATTTATAATCTACCGTTTCATTTAGTCTATTTAGAATCTAGACAAACCTGAAGGGGATTCAATTTGTGTCTTGTGCCGCTTACAAAGGCCAAGTGATGACATTTAGTAAACTGAATTTAAGTTCCCACAAATCATTATAATTTTTTTTTCCGTTAAAAAGACGTCAACTAAAGGACTACATAAGTAGAATATCTAATGCTGTAATGAATGTATATACATGGGGGATACATTTCTCTGCTGCAGCCAATAAGGTGGGTGTTTTCTGTATTTATATCAGGCCTCATAGTGTAGCTTTATATAACCCAGGACCACATGCAGGTCTAATAAAACAAAGTGTACCAGATCTCTCTCCTCCATTTCATGGAGGTAACATTATGTAAACTAGTGAGTAAAATACAGCAAAATGAACGGTTTCTGAAATGTCAGACATATTTTATCGCCCTGTTCTCTCACATCTCTAATGGCTGCATCGTGTCACGGTGGTTTGAGGAGGCTGGAAGCCGGTAAGGAGCAGCAGCGGGTGTAAATGGAGCTCTAATGTGGTAAAGTGAGCGAGTTGCTGTGTAAGAGTCAAAACAGAGCACTTACTTTGTGTGAAAAGCTATTGGCGGCGATTAGGGACAGGAGACCTGTTTCCCTTCTGAAGCTGTGCACTGTTTTTTTTTTTTTTTTTCATTTAGTCACTTTACTTTAAAGCTTGTGGATCATTTTGAGATTGTCTGCGCTGCTGTTGTCAGCAAACTGTGAAGCAGCACAGTTGAGTCAATGAGTGTAAATATTGTACTTGATCCCATCTGATGTGTAGCTTTGTACATTTGTAATTTCTCTACGGTATGTTATAGTGCTGATCCAGTGTGTTGTTGTTGTATTATTTCTGAATTCTGCAGCCCGGAAAGAGACGCAGAAGATTTAGTTGTCGAAGCGGTGAGTTGGTTAATTACTGTAGATGCAGACTGGACTGGACAGTCACAATAGCTCTCCGAGCTTCTTTCTTTTTCTCTGTCTGTACCGAGCCGTTTATTCCCCGTGGATTTTTGTTCTCAGCATTTCATTTGGTAAAAAGATATTGAAATGGTTTGGAAAAGCTCTCTGAGGAAGCTAGTAAGCTCATTAGCTTTGTCATTAATGGGACAATAAGTTCTGGAAAACTGGAGCAAGCTTGCGAGATATATCCATACATTATATTACAAAGTGTCATGTTACAGTAGCCGTTTTCTGTTCGGGGTCGTTTATTAGGAAATTATATATCTATAGCTTATTCCTCTGGGCCATATAGATTCAAAAAACTATTATCAATGAGCCACATAATTGCTCTGGGTGACATGTTCCCTCATTAACACACGGGCTGTTATCTAGATTCAACCCCATTTACACCGTCCTACTGTCTACTAGAGCACCAAATGAGTATTAATCCGCAGCTGAAAATAGTCCCAGACAAATATACGATTCACTCCTGTTTGAGTAACGTTTGCTAAAAACCACAATGCCCAGCTGTTTCAGGAAATTACTGAGCCTGCTTTTGAAAAATGAAACTAGACATATATGTGACCCGCTCTTAAAGATTTACATCGTCAGTAGGAGTGAAAGAGCTTGGGGCTGAGTGTCACAGACTGTAATGTCTTGAGAGACGCACTAACACATTGTCGGTTTTGGTGGATTTTTTGACAGTGAGAAAATATAGAATAACTCCAGCATCATCCTTTAAGAACATCTCATTACGGCAACCGTGTATTAACTTCAAAATGTTTCTACAATTAATTATTGTTCGCCTGTTTTACAAGCCTTATTTTTAGTGTACAACATTAAGAAGCAGAAAGGATCAGTTAAAATAATCAGGATTAAAAGGAAGAGAAATAAATTACTTAGAATAATAATGCATGGATATTTATTTCAATTAAATTAAATTCAATATCTTCAAATTATTCCCAGTGCAGCAATTAAAAAGTTACTGTATTCAACTTAAGAGCCACACATGTACATGACATCTTTTTTTAGCTTTTTCTCTTGTTTGTGTTGTCGAATGTAATAAATAATAATAAATATTTAAAAACACACACTGTATTCATCTTAAATGTGCTCTTGAAACCAGTGGGCAACTCCAGGCTCTGAAAAGTGAAGCCAATGCTGAAGTGCCTTCAACTTGCATTCTTTCTAACAGCCAGCAGGGGGCGACTCCTCTGGTTGCAAAAAGAAGTCTGATTGCATAGAAGTCTATGAGAAAATGACCCTACTTCTCACTTGATTTATTACCTCAGTAAACATTGTAAACATGAGTTTATGGTCTCAATCGCTAGTTTCAAGTCTTCTTCAATACAGCATGATGTTCATTTAGTAAATTATGGTCCCATTTAGAGTCAAATAGACCATAAAGCAGGGGATGCTTTAGGGCGGGGCTACCTTGTGATTGACAGGTCGCTACCACGGCGTTGTCTGGTCTGGGAGTTGTCCGTGTTTTTGTCTTACAACTTTAACCCTTTCACAGTGTGTTTTCAGTTCATGAAAGTCAATATTAAAATTTTTGGTTCGGTTGTACTTAGCTCCATCCATGTCACTTCTGGTTGAAGATAACCAAGATGGTGACGACCAAAATGCCGAACTCGAAGCTTCAAAATGGATGACATCACGGTGACTACGTCCACTTCTTATTTATAGTCTATACTTGAAACACATTCAGTAAAATTCATCATCTGAGATTTGGCTTAAATGTATAAAACTTTTTTAAACATTGAAAATAAATATCTAGTTAATTAAACCTTTTATTGAATGACGCTATAAATCCATATAAATGTCTCCTTTATGTCATGACCTCAGACAAACCTCTTGATGTTACGTCATTGAATGGAAAGCGGACAAAGACTCACAATGCTGCATTAAGTAAGGCTGATGAAGGACATTACAATATACAGAGAATCAATTTTAAAAAGGTTTTGGCAGCATTCTTTTCTGTGTGTGCTTGCAAGGAAACCATATATCAGATGAAATAAATATATGAATGTAATAGGGCTGTCCTCAACCAAAGAAATCTTTAGTCGACAGGTCTGTAAAGCTGAGTTTCTCCACAAAGAATCACACTATAACACCATTTTAAATCTTGTGTTTACCAGAGATGTACTCATAAGTTTCTTGGAAATAAGTCATTCAGCATGAAAAAAGCATTAAAAAATGACTAATTGACTGAAGAACTCTTAGTGGACTAAGACCAAAGTGACCAATTAGTCGACTAATCAATAAAGAGGGGGCAGCGCTAAAATGTAATATTTGTTTTTTTTATTTATTTAATGTCAACATTACTTTAGCTGTCATTAAAAAAACTCAATAACACCCAACTCCAAACATTTTAAAAAGTAAAAAGAAATTAACTGGAGGAGTGTAAGATGCTTAAACAGGCACAGATGCACGATGGAAAGATAAAAACTGGTGACAATCCATCTAAAACTCAGGTCCGCTTTATCAGACTGGATTTGTTATGCAGCACACATCCTGAAACACTCATGAGCAACTGACGTGGTTTAATAAAATCTGTCGTCTGCAAAATTGATCACTGAAACCTCCGTCCTTTGTTCAGTTTGTCATTAAAGAGTACGGCAGCCGTCCCAACGGGCGCTCAAACCGTAGGAATCCAAATGTCAACTTCACCTCCAAATGAAACTCACGCTGTCCAAAAAATTGAGTTGTTTGTTGCTAAAAAACAATAAAGCTGCCAGAGAAGAAAAGCAGGTTCAACCTCGTGTCCCCTCCGTGATTATATTTTTTAACTCGGCGAGAACAAGAAAACATTATTTGTGTTTTATTTTCTATGGAGCTCAGTTTCCTGCCCATCACTCAGAGCAGTTTGAACCCCCTCCGCGATGTAGTTTGTCCACTGAAGACTCAGAAAACGTCTCAGCCGTGCAGGAAATGAAATGGTCATCAATTTATTTTTTTTGAGTCGTGACTTTCTGCCTTTTATTTTGTGATATTTGTGTCAGTGGAAGACCCTGTAATGGTTTTCTTTTGAATGAACTTGCTCATTTAAAACACAGTGCCTGCTAAGACTTTCATTTATTTTTTTAATACCATTTTCTCCCTTAAAAGCAGCACACTTTGTCTCTTTTTGCTCACAGACAAGAACGACGGATTCCTTTTGAGTCTTCTCCCCAAAGTGAGCTCTCATGAAAGCCATAAGCAATCATATTCTCTTTTAAGATTTTCCTCTTTCTTTTTTTACTATTAATACATATCCCAAGGACAAAATCATTAAATACAGCTAAGCAGTTCATTTCCCTCACCGCACAGTTTAAATAGCCCCTGGTACCTTTGTGTAGGCGGCTGTGTTGATTGAGCCCATTGAGCCCTTGCCCTCAAATTCACCCTTAAGAGAGAAAAAAGTGTTCTGTTTTTATACAAACTTCGACCGGGCTCATTCGCACACAGAAACACTTCCACAGATGAAAAGAAAGAAGCTTTGGAAAAGGTAAAAATGGCCTCATTGGAAGGAGTTTTCTGTGTGTCACCATGAGGCCTCTGAAGGTGAGAGAAGATGGGATCTCTTAATATATTGTACCAGACAGATGGGAATTTCAATATTGATCACAAGCGGGATAATAAAAACACATCATTGACTGAGCTGAAGAAAATATCCTTCTCCCTCCTGCAGAATTCTCTGTGGTTGTCGGACATACCTTGCCATCGTGCATCACGTCAATAAAATCCTGTTTGTTATAGGCAATAAAAGAGTTATTACTCAACACTATCTACGTCTGAGACGTATGAGAAAATGTCTGCACAGGTTAGATCATAATCATAACCAGCGGGCAGCAGTGCGCAGCATGTTCTGTATGAAGATAAGACAATCGCAAAAAAGAGTAAAAAACACCATGAAATTCTAATGACAAACAACAAGTGAGGGAAGAAGATGATTTCAGATGTGTGTCGAAAACAATAAGGTCACATTATGCTTATAGCTACTTGAGTCATCCTGCAGGAATAGGTGAAACAAGCCAATCAAATTAACTATAGCAAGAAAATGACAAGGTGCAGCGATGCACACGGAAAAGGATGAATTCCGTTTTTATTGTGAAGCATCATTTCTCCAGGGTAGTAAAACATAGTATTGCCATGCTTCTTTTCCATATAAACATATAAACAAACATATATATCAAAAGACTTCAACACTTCAAAAATAAGAAAATAATAAATACATATTTTTAAAAAGGGGAAATAAATAAATGCTGAATAATACAATAAAAATAAATATACATAATAATAAATACATATTAAAAATAAATAAATAATACAAACAATATTGATATAAAATATTATAATAAATACTAATCATTATTATTATTAATAAATAATAATAATAACTTTATTTATATAGCACTTTTCAAAAACAAGATAAAAAGTGCTTTACAAAGACATAAAAGCAACGGGTAGTAATAAATAAAAAATAGAGTTGATACAGAAAAAAAGACGAGCCAGACAATGCAATTCTGAAGGGTGTTTTGTAAAAAATTTGAAAGATGAAACAGAGCTAGCCTGCCTGACCTCCTTGTATTAATTTTATAACTTCACCTACAAATTGTTCGAGCCAGCATATCAAGGAAAAACAGAAAAGGATGAGTTCCATCTCTGACATATGTGGAATAAAGAACAAAAAAGGAAGGTATTCTGTTTATTTCTTTAGTAGTATTAAGTAGGAGAATATTCTGAGCTGATATAATTGATAAAAACAGGATTACTGTATATCAAGGAGGATTTCATTGATCAGTATTAAATTCAATCAAAACACACATTTAATCTTCTTGAGACAATTATGGATTAAAGCCTTTGGAGTTTTCGACCTCTAGTCGTGTTGTGGAATGAGTGGCTCCCCATTTTTTTGGTATGTGAATATGCATGCACATGAAACAAGTCTCCTCACAAGGAAAAATGACACCATCCATCGTTTGGCAGAAAACAACCCATGTGTTTAAAAAAATGCAAGGGACTGCAGTCGTGTGGGCTTGTTACCTCGTGTACCGGTTAGACGGTGCAGAAAGTCCAATTTGAGTAACAGGTCCATGCATTCATCAGCTGCCAAAACACTGGTCTATAATATTACGAGGGATTTTTAAACCCTGTAAACTTATTGCCAATAATTTAATATTTTGTTGCAACAATTGCAGAGTAAAAAGTAGAAATACAGTTTATGTTATACAAAGTAATCTATCAGGAATGTGCGCTTGCACATATTTGATTGGCCGCTGCAGCACCTTGCCGAATGACACTGGGTCACATTCCAGCAAAAGTTGCCCGGAGCCCTCCACGCTGGCATCCTCTGCGCCATTGTAAATATGAATTTGTTCTTAATTGACCTGCCCGGTTAAATAAAGGTTAAATAAATAAATAAAACCAGAGGGGTCCAATTCAAATGATTGATGGGGCTTCAAACTTAATGTCGGTCTGAACGCGGCCTAAAATGACCCAATTATATTTACCTCAGGAGGTCATTTAGTGGCCATGTGAATTATGGTTATGTAATAGTGCGGAAAAAATGTAGTTTTGACCATGAACATAACCGAAACTTAAACAAGTATTTTTTGTTCTTAAAGGTACAGTGTGTCTGAGTTGGTGACATCTTGTGGTGAGGTTGCAGATTGCAAACAACCGAGTACCCATCTGCTCACTCTTCCCTTTCCAAGACTGCGGTAACGTGAGCCGCTGAGTGCAAAACCGTGGTAACTGCAGTTTCACAAGCATGTCGGAGAATACGGAGGACCCACTCCCTACGTAGATATGAAGGGCTCATTCTAAGCTAAGGACAACACAATTTTTAGTTTCAAGTGATTATACACTAATAAAAACATAGTTATGAATATTATATTCCATTTCTTCTAATAGATCCACCTAAATCCTAAACATGGTACCTTTTACATTTTTGACTGCGCGCTGGCGTCCACTGCATAAACAGAGAGGTGCGTTCAAATGATTGATGGGGCTGCGAGCTTAATGTCGGCCTGAACACAGCCTAAAATGACCCAATTATATTTACTTCACAAGGACATTTAGTGGCCATGTGAATTAGGATTCTTGCTTGTCAAGAGCAAAGGCAGAAGATGTTGTAATAGTGCTGCAAAACATGTTGTTTTGACCATGAAAGTAACCTTGAATGAGTACTTTTTGTGCTTAAATGTAAGCAGACGTAAACCATGGAAGAAAACAGTCACACAGATATTTTGTAACGGTCATATGTCACGGTTTTAGAAGGCACTGACAAACAATATTGTTGTGGGTGGATGGCAGCAAAAGGCAGGGAAGAAGACTGCTGGTTTCAAAGGATTCAAAAAATGATATTTACAAATGGTGTAACAGGAAGGAAATGCTTTCAACATGCTTGTTAGGTGTCAAAGGAAACGCATGATAACATACACTGAATGTAAACATAAATGTGTTTGTTTACAAGAACATTTCACAGAGTACCTTTAAGATGATTTGAAAGAAGCCGCCTGGAGATACATGTTATTTGCATAAATTCTATTCATACATGCCTCTTGTTGCTTTTTCTTTTGTCATATTGATTTTTGCTTTGACAGGACTGTCTTCTTGTGAATGCTCTGCACTAAACTGTACCTTTTTTTTGTTGTCTGTTTACATGTCAATAAATTCCAAACGTTTTTTAGAGTGTAAATTATAGATATACTTTTATCCTCCAAACCACAGCACAGCGACTGAGGCAGCGCTCCACTAAAGCCCCCGAGTTAACGTATTTCTTTGGTCACACTTTGAGTCTCGGAGGCAAAGCAGAGGTTTGAAAGTGGAGCGCGTAAAGGATTCCCAAACATCCTTTCACAAACAAACCTTTCCCCCCCAGACCTGAGCCTGCACCCTGCCGTGAACCTTGTTCGGATGAAGACGTTACCGGCCCGGCTGTGAACCTGCGATAGACGCTCAGCTAATTCCTCATTTCGGCTCAAACTGTGTGACCAACAGAGGCAGAAAGAAAAACAAGGATTCCCCGAAACACTGAGGGAAATAATTTACTTTGGAGGAGTTTGAGACCTACTTCTGCTTGGGTTCGTGACCTGTGGATGGCTGGCATTAGCTGTTCTGGGTGCTTGTAGTTGTCACTTAAGTAATAGGATTTTTTTTTTTTTTTGATCCTGCTTCTTTCTCTGCTATTCTTGATATATTTTATTTGGAACAGGACAAGCAGTAGAAACTGCGGCGGTATGTGATGGGTTGGTATGAGAATGTGTTGGTCATTCTAGAGGACATGGGCAAACGATGTAATTTGCTAGTTAATTTTCAATTAATTATTTAATTGTTGGATACTTCTTAAAGGAAAATTCACGTTTATTAAAACCTTGGCCTTATTTTAACAATGTTGTCATCATTAGACTGACATTATACTCACCAAACACTAATGCTAAAAATAAAGTAGGTCATCAGTACGTGAGGTAACCAATCCATTATCAGCACCTCTCAGCCTTCAGCAGGACATGAAATCTGTGTGAGGTTTTGAGGCCACTACCTGAGAGGTCTCCCTGTATTGTTTTATTTAATAAGGATTCAACAATGACATACATATCAAATAACGTTTTTGGTTCTGTTTAGTTTAGTTTTCAAGCCTCTTTCTAACTTGGTTTCGTGGCTTATTTGTGTCAAACACGTCAGTACAGGTTGATGTGTGCCGTCACTCTTTGAAGAAAGGCAAGGCGAAAGTGAAGTGAAAATCTTACCACATGTAACCGTCCATGTCCAGAGACTCCTACAGGAAGCAATGCGTGGCATGTCTTCTTATGAGTCTGTATAGAAGGCTGCCACTTGGCCTTGGTTGTAGCATTCAAACATGTTCTGAAGAAAGCTTGTTGACTTCAGTCCCTGAAATGTTTTATCACACTGAAGCCTGCCAACCAACGCACATGGGGCTAAGCGAAGGTTAGACTCTCTGTCGGCTAAATGCAGTATAGATAGAGGAGGAGAGCGGAGGACACACTTTGCCATGACTTCTTTTTGATTGACAGTTTTCTTTTCAAACTAAATGACTGTCTTTCCTTCTGGCGAGGGATTAAAGAAAACCTGAAAAAGAAGTGAGTCTGCTGTCTGATTTTTTTTTTCTCTTCTCGTGCAATGTGTGCAACTGTACACACCACCTGCTCCTGATTGTATGTTTTACACAAATACTTACTTACGAAATAAAACTTATATTTGGCTGAACAACATGAAAAAGTAAAAAATACAGTACAATAGGACTAAAGATGAAGACTATACTACATACCGGTACATACAGTGCATGATCAGCCCAGTCGCACTGCAGTCCCTGAAATAGTCACGAATTGAATGTATTTTTTTCTTGTACATAGACACGGATTTCACATTTTTATCGTGATGGTCAGCACGAAATCAGTTTGTATGTAATCCACGTAATTGTGAACCGGGAAGTATAAAGAGTGGTGAACGTCATATAGAGAAAAGGTTGGGGTGGATGAGTGGGTCAAAAAACACAAGACTTTCACCCAGGAGGCTGGCGTTCGTGTCCGTGATCTTTTCCTAAACCTAACTAAGTAGTTTTGTTGCCTAAACCTAACCAAGTCATTTCCTGTGAAGACGGAAGTTAATTTTGAAAAGACTGGAGCAGAAATTGACACGTGCGTCACATGTTGCTGAACAACACACAAAACAAGTAGGAATACCTTTTCATAAGATATCATATGAACCGTTGTATGAGGATACTTTGGCATGCTGACGTTGTAATTTTGCTCAAAGCACCTCTGTGACCAACTACAGCCTCACGGAGCTGCGAGCTGTAAAGTCTTTTTCATCTCTACTGCGGGAAACCAGGGAGGAAGCTGGCCAAGAAATACTTTATGTCTTTGCGAAGAATGGAGCTCTCTATTCAGCTCCAGTCTGGCTTTTACACCAACACATGCAAACCTGCAGCCTCTCCTTAATAAATCTAAATCATGGAGCCTGAAGAGACTCGTTCTCGCTCCTCTGATATCACCATGGCCTCTTATTAACTAGTACATCTTCCCCCAAACAGGTGATGCAGTTTCTTTATAGTGGACTATCTTCAGTAGCTGCACATAATTGAACTCTCACAGCAAACAGGAAAACATTACCGCTGCTGAACAAGATGGAACCTGCTTAAATGTAAAATTATCATCACAGAAATAAGCAATACATGTCAAATCTATCAGGAGAAATAGATTTTGTTAAGCCTGTTATTATTCAGGTTGTTTCACAGAGTCACCGGCCATCTTTCAAACATAAATGGAGACAGCCAAAAGCTCTCAGCATGTTTGACTGTGTTTCACTTTTCTTCCCCTGTGAAATTTTCATTCGGCTGGATGAATAAACATTAGAGAGTGACAGACAGTCGATCTTTTAGAGGGGGGTGAAGGGGAATCGTCCACTTTGTACTTGTCCTGTCACGTCTTTCTGGGCATCTGCTGCAAAAAAGGCTGCTGGAAATAATGACTGCAAGTTTGAAAAGTTGATAATGGCGATTTGAAAGGATGTCAAACCCTGAAAGGCGCTGTGAAGCGCGTGCAGCCTTTATGGGCTAAATGCCACACTGGTTTCATGACTAATAGTACAACATGGAGGCTTTTAAGATTCCTCTTGTACGGCCATTCGTCAAAAACAATTCACACGAACAAACACAACACGTGTTGTTTGGTTCATTGTCACTCATTCTGATGTTGTCAACCAAGACCGCTCATTCGTCTGAAAATTAAAAGCAATTATTAAAAGAAAAATTCCACTTAATACCACCCAAATGTTAAGAGCTCAAGAGGAAATTGCACATTTTGAAATAAACAGTTTATTGCCAGACTATTAACACGGCCACTTCAGATTTTCTGTTTCTCAAAGATAATTTGTTTTATCCTCGTTCAACATTTTTAGGGATTCAAGGCAAAGTTGCACCGCTCAGGTAAATTGTTGATCATTTGTTGAATTATGCAGAGCATCTGTTTCTCCTATGAATCACACACAGTACACATTTAAAGCAGGAGCTTTTACAAAACTCTGAGAAAACAATACAGATGTGATTTTTAAAAAGATCACAAAAAAAAGCATCACAGCTTCAAGTGTCTCAGGTAAACAGGAAGATGCTGATTCTATGAAAAGTGAAAACACAATGTGCATGTGTGTCCGATCCAAAAATTGATTGCAGAAGAGGAAAAAGTTAATTGCATGCCAGTTGTTTTTGTTTGTCTGGGTAATTGGGTAGAAAAAAAATCAATAGCTTCCTTTTCATTTAGCGGGAAAGGTTCATACAACTTTAATCCATGAATGTAAACAATGACCCAAACACGTGTTTGTCCTTTAACTGTTGACTATACGCCCAGACGGCTTTTACAGCTGTTTGAAATTTGAAAAGCCTCATTTATGTCTTAAACAAGTGTATATGCAAAATGTCAGTCCTTATTTATTCAACGAAGAAAACAAAAAATTAAACAATCCTTATATCTTTAAACAAATGCAAATTCGGCTTTTGAAGATTTAGTGTGTAGAAAAGCTTAGAGAGACCAGTTACATTAAATCCCCTGTTGTTTTGGAAGATTTAAATAGTTAATGAAGGGATGTGCATAAAGTATGCGCTTTAGTATACGTTTGTGTGTTCGTCTCTCTGCCAACGAGTCGGTTCTGAGCGGAAGGAAACACAAGTGAACACTGAAAAGACACGGGGGTGTTTCTGCCTCCGCAACCTGTGCGTTTTTATTTATTTATAATTTTTTACCATGGTGCGCTCAGACAGTATCCTGCGCCCCGAGCTTTTGTCTTCACTCTGAGTCTATTTAATCATGTTTCAGGTCAGGTCTCATATTAACGGGTCGAGTCGGGTCTGGAATTGATTTAGAGATAATTACATGTTCGGTTGAACTTTGCTTTTCTTGATGATTATGAAGCATGATCAAGTTCTGGTCCGGGGTTGGATCTCGGTTACTTGTACTCGGGTTGAGATCTGGTGACTGTGAAGGCCATTTCATAATTTTCATTAAAAAATGTTCATCCCTCATGCCTTCTTTGAAAGCATCATTTGTTATATTTCTCTACATATTTCTTCTCTAATTTGTCAGTTTTGTATTCTGTGCGCTTAAAGCTGCATTAAGCATGTAGAAAAGCACTGCGTAGGATCAATATGAGAAGCAGGAATACTCTTCTAAGCCTCTTCTGTGAGCGCTAAGCGCTGGTTTCACTTCTAGTAAACATCATCTCATCGTGAATCACCACATCACTCACTTTGATTTACAATTTCAGATTCAGTGTTTTGCACGCTGAGACAGTTTCTCTGCCTTTGGTTTGTCTGAATCTCCTCTGAGGAGATAATCCTGTCACTTAATCAAAAGTACTGAACACTTCTACCATGTGCACTTATTCATTCTGAGCTCCTGTTCAGCGATAGGAAGGGTTTCCTCTGCCAAAGCATGTTTTGCACGTCAGTGTCTCAACATCTTCTTGGCAACATATAAAGAGCTTAAGGAAGGCACCCTGTGGAGGCTTCAACACTAAATCAGGAGTAAGGACGCACATCTGTGGGGAACACAGTAACCTAATCAGGCGTAAATGTGTCATAGCGAAGCACATCCCCGTCTCAGAACGACTGCCAAACACAAGAGGAGCCGTCCTCTCGGCCTCAGTTGCGACTGACAGTGCACATGCTCTGAACGCTGCGAGTGGAGCTTTGGGGGCACAAACTGGATAAATCCCGTCTCTGTGCTCGCTGTCGCTCCGGGCCAGTGGAGGGATTTTCTTGGGGGAGTGTTCAGGGCTCGGCCACAATGCATTGTGGGGGTGCTGGTGAGTCACGGCTGTGTGGAAGCAGTGATAGAGACGGTGAACAGCTTTCTTAATGTCAGCTGTAATACCCAGGCAGACATGTAGGGCCTAATCGAGTATGGCACTTCCCAAAGCACCAAAAGGAACAAGGACTACCAGCTCATCTTGTCATCATTATGCATTTGTTTGGCGCCGCTGATGTGCCCACAACAAAGATTAACAACTTCTTTTTGTTATTTTCTTTTGATTTGAATATTTTCTTTTTCAAGGATAAAATCTTAGCTCGCCAAAGACAATACCTTGCTGGCTAAGAAGGAGCCTTCCAATGTGATTTGAAGCCTGTGGGTATAACCTTCTGCCCTACTGAGTATGAGAGTGAAAACTAACCAAGCATGAAGAAGCTGTCTTGTCCACTCACATACTGACACATTGCTGATTCATAAACAGCCGTGTTTTTTTTTCTTTTAAACTTCATGTTTGAATGCTTGACACATCAACGAGCAGTGAAAAGACAGAAAAGACTTTTATTCAAGACAAGGAGTAGAAGAAAGAAAGTGTGAAAGTAGAATTACTTTTTTTAGGTGCTGGTCGGGTCCATTTCTGCTTCCCGGGGTGATCCAATGATTCTTTTTTTATGGTTGAATTTTTTTTGTTCCATTTCAGAGGAAAACACATTTATACAGTGAGAAACGGAAAATTGGATTCTGGGGGAGGTAAAGTTGTCTGTCTATTCCTGATAGTGACATAAGAAACTATGCAAAATTTTAAATGTACAAGCAGTGGTAAACAACCAAAACTCCCAACAGAGCTGCTTACTCGGAGTACAACAAATTCATGGCAACTCCGCTGGAAAATGGGTTGATAATTTCAGACTTTTCAAAGTCTGTAAAACTCAAATTTGTCTGGGGGGGACATAAATGGTCACCAGAGGATGAATCCACATGACATTGGTCATTTTGCGCCACCAATAGGTTGACATTTGTGGTTTTGAGTGGAATATTTCAACAACTATTGGAAGGATCGCCATGAAATTTCACACATTCATGTCCCCGTGACTTTACATCTGGCGCCATCATCTGGTTAAAATTTCAATTTGTCCAATACTTTGGTTCATGCGAAACTAATGACATTCCCATCAGCCTCAGTTTTACTTGGTGATCGACCGGGTCTGAAAGACGCCAAAGTGCCTTAAACTTGCATTCTTTCTAACAGCCAGCAGGGGGCGACTCCTCTGGTTGCAAAAAGAAGTCTGACTGTATAGAAGTCTATGAGAAAATGACCCTACTTCTCACTTGATTTATTACCTCAGTAAACATTGTAAACATGAGTTTATGGTCTCAATTGCTAGTTTCAAATCTTCTTCAGTTGACAGGTCGCTACCACGGCGTTGTCCGGTCTGGGAGTTGTCTGCGTTTTCGTCTAACTTTAACCCTTTCACAGTGTGTCTTCAGTTCATGAAAGTTACCTAGCATTTTGGTCGTCTAAAAATGTTTCATTCAGTGTTTGGTTGTACTTAGCTCCAGCCTCTCATGTCACTTCTTGTTGCAAAAAAACCAAACATGTTATCTTACAACACCACTGTGCCTACAGCCTGACAGCATGGCTGTAGACTCTTTCTGTCACTCTGTCTTCACAATTGATTAAGTCTACGTCTACGCAATCCTCTGTGTGTTTTTCAGGGGTCAAAACCTTCTTATTTACATTTTACACATTTTAAGGATTACTCTGAATTACTGAATTTACTGTTGGCTTCAGACCAAAGATTAAACTGAATGACGTGATAAACATAAGTCTGTCCCAACTGGTGTCAACACAGGAAATCAGTTTTAGCTCTCTCTGTGAAGAAACAGAAGAGATTTCCTCTTAAATTCTATGATTTGACTAATTCAGAAACGTCCCCATGTGACATGCTGTCACCCCGGCCCAGACTTTAAAGACGACAATTATTGACATGTGAGAAAATGGATCCAAATGAAGAACTCAGTCAGTAATCTGCTCTAAATGTGTTTTTTGATCCTCTCCAGCCTTAAAATATGATTGAAGTGGCCTCTCACAAAAGTCTCATTCATTGGCTGGACTAAAGGGAAAGATTAGCAGAAGTTCAGAGCATTAAGTTTTGGGCTTTGGAGTCTCCACGTTGGTTTCTATATCGCTTTTGTAGCCTTTTCCCAACATCATATAAATATAACCATGTGTAGTTGTGTGTGAAATCCCAACATTATATCTCATTTCCTCAGCGCACGTCTTTAATGGAAACATTTCTCTCGAAGCGGAGGATCACATCCTCTGTGTTGACCATTTGAATGTACAGCTACAACTCAGTGAAACAGATCCCAGACAGTCTGGGGGGGAATTTATAAATGAACACAAGTG